>NC_067124.1:11800770-12144520 GCF_021347895.1 Acanthochromis polyacanthus | reverse complement strand
TGTTCAGCATGCTTATGCATATTGGTTTGCATTCATGAACCGGTGTGTGTGCACGTTTTTTGCGTGTGTGTCTGTTAGCAGATTATTTAGCAGGCATGCCCCGTGGCTCCATGCTGTTCCACACCAAACAGTGAAACCAATACCTTTTTGTCACTGATAAAACTGGATGGCCAGAGATAGGCGTGCATATTATCACACATGCACACCCTCCGCTCAAAGCTGCCACATGTGTGTGTGTGCATGCACCATACTTACAGAGGTTTGCTTTGTGTGTTCTATCTGTGCATGTGCGTGAGTAATACACTCCTCCTAAGACACCATACACTCTCCCTCCTACTCTTCCACTTCCCCAGAGACAAAGTCCCAATTTCTCCATTGCCTGCAGTCAGTGAGAAAGATGTGTGTGTATTGAGGGGGGAGGAAAAGAGCGGGAGAGTAGCGAAAAGAAAACCCAGATGCTATCAGCCCACGGAGAGTCACCAGGGTCATTGTCATGTGTCAGTCAGTGTAACACAACTCTCCCTGATAAGCTGGCCGATTGCGGCGATTGGCCGCGATGGGTGACTGTGCGATACCGTTCTGTTCCGGCGCTCCTGACGAGACACGAAATTAACCCCCAGCGCTTTGCCGATAAACATCTAAAATGGTTTTGGGACCCCAGGGGCTAATGGGAAGCTATCAAAATATCAAATGTGCGTGACAAGCGGCACAAGGACCAGGTCTATCAAACACTCGCCTCTCCGAGTGTGATTTAACTGTGTCTTCCCACAAACCCTGGCAGCACAGCACTGAGAAATGAGCCACTCTCCTCCTTAGTCTCAACATGGTGAAGTGATATTTTAATAGACATTTATTTAACCAAACCATTGTGAGGTTCTAGGTTTTAATTAGGTAAACAGCTCGTTGGGAGGAATCAATGGCAATCTGTTAATGAGGGTCGACCCAGGCTAATAGCTCAGGTCATTTATGTCTCACACCGTTTAAATTCTCTTGAAAAGGAGTCAATGTAGTCATCGTTTCCTGTCTTGTACAGGCTCCGTAACAGATAGCTCTATCTTAGAGTAGAATATGTGCAGTGTGTACCTGTGTGTTTTTTGGGTCTGTATCCTTGGCGGGATATTTGAAGGACATGAGAGTCATAGCGGACAGAGAAGTCTGTGTATGTGTGTGTGTAGATGTGTCTCAGCTGGGTGACATGTGAAGGTGATGGGTGTCACTGGTGTCCCTGTCGTCCGAGGGCATGTCTCCGCCTGCTGGTGCTGACACCAGCCTGACTGACTTATGATCAGGATTTATCATCTTGATTTATGATGAGCCTGGTTTGTCCCCCTCACAGCCAGGAACATGGGGATGTCTGTGGTTGTGTGTGTGTTTCTATGTGTATGAAAGCCTATCTGGCTGCAGAAATGATCCCCTTAACTGCAAAAATGCACCTTTAACAAGTCACTGATATTACATTCACCAACAGTGAGTGTACAGTATACCACTGCTCTCCTTCAGCAACTAGGAGGCGCTGTTTTTTCTTCAGGTGTGAATATCTGTCATAATGAACGTGAAACAGGGTGTTGCAGGAAGTGAAAATGATGCTCTAGTGTTTCCCTAGATGAATAAAGGTTATCGAATGTATTTTAAGACCGAATGCTAATTGAAAAGACTTATTAAAATGTTTGAAAACTGTGAACACCAGGCCCAGACAGAGTGCACAATGAATGCTGTCTGTCACCACGGCAAGCTATGAGTCATTTTCCCTTCATATTTTGCTGTAACAGGCAAGCAGAGTCTTGACTACTAAATGCCAGGCACAGGGACATGGGGGCTATTTAGTAAACATCTTTCAATTCCATGCCAGCCGGCCGGCCAAGCAGCCAGCCAGCCTCTTAGCTTCTCCCTTCAATGTTGGGATGCAGGGAAACAGGCCGTCTACAGACCCAGGGGATGAAGGGATGAGAGGGAAAAGAAAAGGAGGAGGAGGAAGAGGAGGGGGGGAAAGAGACAGAGAAAGAGAGAAGGAGGGCACTGGAACACATCCACAGATTAACCCTCATGGAGGAGATGGAAAATAGAGCGGAACTGAGCATGTGTGTGTGCAGAAACAGAAAGAGAGAGAGAGACAGCGGAAGGATGAACAGCGACATTCAGATGTGTCTGGGCACCACAACACAGGGGTGTCCATTTTATGTCTCTGCCATGCAATGGACATCAACACAAAAAGAAACAAATACGCACCTTTAATTCTACAGCGAGACCCTCCACCCTTGCATCTCGCCCTCAATACACCCGTCGTCTCTTCCAGCAGCCGCCGCTAAGCCTCCCCCCAAATAAAAGCAGCAGAGAAGGGGAGGGCAGGGCAGGAAGGAGGGGTACAAAGTGGGGTTGATGTGTGTCAAACTTTCATCTATGGATATGGTGTAAAGTTCAGCATGTAGGGAAACAGTGATTGTCTGACAGGAAGACGTTTGTGTGTGAAGGGGTCACATTTAAAGTCAAGGCTTATGACCAGAGTAAGGTTAAGGTTTGGAACTAGTGACTATGATAAATGTAAATTGGTGTAATGTAAGTAAAAGAAGTCTGTATGTGTGTTTGTGTACCAAGATTCAGACGATAGACACATTCAAACAACTGTGCTGTGTTAAAAGGGAACTAAAAAGTGAGATTGACTTTTGCATTTAAAATTTCAGTTCACAAACCTAGATTATCTGTTTCGTTGTTGAATTTTAGTTGTGTTATTCCCCAACATGCATCCTTATTATCACTCACATGTATCAACACAGTGAACCACAACACAAACTCATTCAGCATAATTTGAAGCGTGTTTTGTAGACCATTGTTGATCTTTTAGCTTTACAATATTCTTAAATTTGACCTATTCTGTGCTATATCAAGGGAATTCTCATTATGAGTATTTGTATTAGTCACAGCAAGACCTCGCTATCATTTTGCAATAGAAGCAGATTTTTTTTTTATAGGAAAAAGAAACATGAAGAAGTCTGTCTGTGACCTTCAACATATTAATCTTCATGGGATAGCATGTGCTGATGTGCAATTTGGCAGGTTTTCGGACCATCGTTTTTTAGCTATGGATAAAATCTCTTGACAAATGAGTGTCATTATAACAAGGATAGTTTTAGAACCTTTACACCCAACAACAAACAAAACGCTGCTGCTGCTTTGCCTCGTTTAAGTGTGTAAGCTAAACATAACACTGAATGGAGCCTCAGGACGATACTAAGATCCATCTGTGATATGTGAAACGAGAATTGAGTATTTTTAAATATCATCTGGATTATTTGAAGCTGACTTGTTAAACTATTTGTGAAAAAAGTGACTAACTAGTGACTAGTGTGTTACATCCAGATTGCTAAAGTGCATGTTTTATCAGGATGTACACTGTGAACATATACGGTATGCTTTTTGTATCAAATGCTTAATGTAAATAGTTTTTAGGAATTCAGCTGAATTTCATATCATGTAAAAGGATGATAAAACAGTCCTTTATATGAGTGAACAATGTAATGAAACCAAATATTAATGTTTGAATAATAATTATGCCATTCTTTATAAAGCTTTTGATTGTCTCTATGCCATTAGAAGATCCTGCATCAGTTTTTACTTTGGCATTAATTTTAGTATCCCTTCACAGTATTACTACTTGTATTTTCACTTGGTATTAAATTAATGGGCAGTAATCAAATAGCGGATTAGGTCATTAAATTACATAAGGCCTTATTCATCTTCACACAGCCACTTTCTATGCATAATGAATGTTTACTTGCCTTTGATATAAAGCTTTTGCTCGTATTGCAGATAACATGTTCCCCCGCTGTGGTGAAAGCTGCCGTGTGTGTGTGTGTGTGTGTGTGTGTGTGTGTGTGTGTGTGTGTGTGTGTGTGTGTGTGTGTGTGTGTGTGTGTGTGTGTGTGTGTGTGTGTGTGTGTGTGTTGGTGTGTGTGTGCATGTTCGCTTGCTGTATCTGTAGTTGTGGAAACAGAGAGCACTGTACAGATCCAGATACGCAGTCAGATACACAGGGGAATAGCTGTGAGTGAGTACTGTTGGTTTGTTTGACAGGGACCTCTTACCCCTGTCTCTCACACCTCAGATAGAGAGAGACAAATACACCAGGATGGCAGATAGAGGCAGATAGCAGACGAGTGAAAGGGAGAGCAGAGAGAGAGAAAAAACATAAAGATAGACCACGAGGTGCTGAAGACGGGCCTGGGGAATAGGAGGCATAGCATAAAGGAGCAAGAGCAAAGCGCCAAAGGAGGGGCGACAATAAAAGGGTTGAGGAGAGAAGGAGAGAATTAAGGGAGGAGAGGGGTTAGGGAGAAAGGGAGGGGGAAAGCGAGAGATAAGGAGGGAGAGAAAGCTTGGCACTGCACCGGGTAGTGGAGGGTTTATTATTCTCTGTAGCACTCAATCAAACGCCGGCCCTCTGAACAGAGAGCAATGCTGGCGAATCATCCTGGGGGCTTTCTCTCTCTCTCTCTCTCTCTCTCTCTCTCTTTCTCTCCCTTCATCCCTCCCTCCTCGCACTCCCCCGCTCTCTCCCTGTCTTTTTTTTCCTGCGGTGTATGAGTGCTATCCATCTGTCAGCTGTCAGTGCCAGTGAGAGATATACAGAGCTGTCACTTCGCGTCAGCCCGGGTTTGGGAGGGCCCTTTTTTTGCAGCTGCCGCTCTACACATACTTTCCCTATGGCAGCACCGGAGCGCAGCTATTAAAGCACAAACACAGGCACACACATGCACACACAAACAGTGATGCTAGACCGATGTATTGTTGTACCGATACTGGTCTTTAATTAAAGACTTGATATGAAGCACGGCATTGTTATCAGTGCAGGATTGAGGATGATTAATATTATTATTACTGTGGTAATTTAAATATACTGTCTTCTTAATACTGGCTTAATCCCTCAATTATTAAGGATATTTTTTTTGTTTTTGCTTTTTATCTTTTTGCAGCAAATTGTTGAATCTAACATCAGTCGTGAATACAGATTTAAAAAGTCACTCTCCATGTTATAGAGAGCCAAAGTGAAATGGCGCTCTGTTTCAGAGGTATGAAAACCCCATTCAAAATCACACTGACCTTTAAGATAACTCAGATAATTAAAAATTCAGCCTTGAAATAGGTCCTTATTCTCAACAGTATGTCTCATGATTCTCTCCAATTCTGTTTCAACCACCTTCAAGAACACCATTTCCCATAAGTCCTGGGCCATCATGGTCTTTGGTAGAAAGGACAAGTCTACCGGCAGCTTTTATAGACAGCAGAGATTACAGCTGAAAAGTTGAAAAAAATCCAATAGACAAGAAGTTTGGTCAGCTTAGAATCAGATGAGTACCTGGTCTGTGATGTTAATAAAGTTTCATGTGCGCTGAGTAGCATTTTGTTTTGCTAAAAATGACTGGTATAGTAAGATTTTAGTTTCTAATCTCACTTGTTGTGAATATAGTGTATAATCTGCGTTATGCAAGCCCTTAAATGATGCTTTAACCCCTTGGATAACCCTAAAAATGACACATTGATCACTAAGCCATGACAAAAATACGTCTTTGTGCTTATTTCTGTGCTTTCATTACATGCTGGCACCTCATCAAAATCCTCAACAACAGCTGTTGGGTTTTGTGTATGTACACACGTGGACAAAATTGTTGGTACCCCTCAGTTAAAGAAGTAAAAACCCACAATTCTCACTGAAATCACTTGAAACTCACAAAAGTAACAATAAATAAAAATTTATTGAAAATTAAATAATCAAAAACAGCCATTACTTTTGAATTGTTGATGAACATAATTATTTAAAAAAACAAACTAATGAAACAGGCCTGGACAAAAATGATGGTACCTCTATAAAAGATTGAAAACTATTTGACCAGAGTGACATGATTAACTCAGGTGTGTCATTTAATTGACATCACAGGTGTTTCCAAACTCATAATCAGTCAGTCTGCCTATTTAAAGGGAGACAAGTAGTCACCCTGCTGTTTGGTGAAAAGGTGTGTACCACACTGAACATGGACAACAGAAAGCGAAGGAGAGAATTGTCCCAGGACATCCGAAAAAAAATGATAGACAAACATCTTAAAGGTAAAGGCTATAAGACCATCTCTAAACAGCTTGAAGTTCCTGTGACAACAGTGGCTCATATTATTCAGAAGTTCAAGACCCACGGGACAGTAGCCAACCTCCCTGGACGTGGCCGCAAGAGGAAAATTGATGACAAATTGAAGAGACGGATCGTTGGAATTGTATCCAAAGAGCCCAGAGCAACCTCCAAAGAAATTAAAGGTGAACTCCAAGGCCAAGGTACATCAGTGTCAGATCGCACCATTCGTCGTTGTTTGAGCCAAAGTGGACTTCATGGGAGACGACCAAGGAGGACACCACTGCTGAAAAAAACTCATAAAAAAGCCAGACTGGAATTTGCAAAAATGCATGTTGACAAGCCACAAAGCTTCTGGGAGAATGTCCTTTGGACAGATGAGACCAAACTGGAGCTTTTTGGTAAGGCACATCAACTCTATGTTCATAGACTCAAAAACCAAGCATACGAAGAAAAGAACACTGTCCCTACGGTGAAACATGGAGGAGGCTCAGTAATGTTTTGGGGCTGCTTTGCTGCATCTGGCACAGGGTGTCTTGAAAGTGTGCAAGGTACGATGAAATCTGAAGACTATCAAGGCATTCTGGAGAGAAATGTGCTGCCTAGTGTCAGAAAGCTTGCTCTCAGTCGCAGGTCATGGGTCTTCCAACAGGACAACAATCCAAAACACACAGCCAAAAACACCCAAGAATGGCTGAGAGAAAAGCGTTGGACTATTCTAAAGTGGCCTTCTATGAGCCCAGATCTGAATCCCATTGAACATATGTGGAAGGAGCTGAAACATGCCATTTGGAGAAGACACCCATCAAACCTGAGACAACTGGAGCTGTTTGCTCATGAGGAGTGGGTCAAAATACCTGTTGACAGCTGCAGAACGCTCATTGACAAATACAGAAATCGTTTAATTGCAGTGATTGCCTCAAAAGGTTGTGCAACAAAATATTAAGTTATGGGTACCATCATTTTTGTCCAGCCCTATTTCATTAGTTTGTTTTTTTAAATAATTATGTTAATCAACAATTCAAAAGTGATGGCTGATTTTGATTATTTAATTTTCAATAAATTTTTATTTATTGTTACTTTTGTGAGTTTCAAGTGATTTCAGTGAGAATTGTGGGTTTTTCCTTCTTTAACTGAGGGGTACCAACAATTTTGTCCACGTGTGTATGTGTCTGTAACTGGCATTAGTGGGGTTAAAACCAGAGGACTGCACTGCCAAACTCAAAGGAGGTTGAAAGGATGGGATGGAGTGGTAGGTGGGGTTGGGATGGATATGTGAGTGCATGTGTGCGTGCATGTGTGTGTGTATTTGTGCATATGGTGGGGAGCAATTACACAAATTAATTGCAGACCTCTGCTGACACGACTCAGGAAGAAGACATGAAGGCATGTGTATTCTGTGACAACAAGAGAAAAGGGGATGTGTGTAGCTTCCTTCCATGTCTTCCATTTGTATATGTTGACAAGATTGCTGGGTTTTTGTGCCTATTGTGCCACTCCTGCCATTCCAGCGCCAATTGTGTTGGGTTTTGGGGGCCTCGTTATTAGAGGGTGACAGTTTCTGGGCGGAAACAAACACGACTCCAACGATTAACACCGTGTCACCATGTCAGCTCATACTGTAATCCTGATATTCTGTCTATCGCACATGTGTGCAGCACAGGGGAGGGGGAGGTGAGAGGAAGGGACAGTGAGAATATCATAGGAATAGAGAGGGAGGAAGAAAGAGGCATAGCCGAGATCCCATGAGAGACAGATAAAGCCGTGTCGTTCATCGAGGACATTGTGTACGTGGCGCTGTACTGTAATGCAATGTTAACATTCCTCCCAATCCCAGGCTCTCCGCAGGGAAGAGCAAGGCCTGCTGGGGGATCTGTTTAGTTGATCAGACGTGCCAGTGCTCTCGCCAGGGTAGAGAACAGACTACAGTAGGATATAATAAGAGAGCAGGGCGTGACAAACCAGGATGAGATAAAGGGTACTGCTGAGTAGAATAGCATTGCAAGGCTAAGCATGAATAACACAACAGACAAAGGACAATACGGCAGAGTATAGTCTGATCCCTGGTATGGATTAGAGAGGAGATGTGCTGGAATAGGGTATCATGGGTTAACATAGCTGAGGCGAAGATGTCTAGTAGTCACTGCAGTGTAGTGGTGTCTTGGTAGGTGGGTATGAAACACCTCTAGCAAGACAATACAACACATGATCATGAGGCTAAAACTTTACACTTGTGTGATGCAGCAGTTTAGAGAGAAATATTACACCTTTTACTTATTTTGACAGCCTTATTTTACACATATTTTTAGATTTTACATCCAAAAATGTGATGAGTTGATAAAATTTGATGCACTCTATAGAGAATACTTTGCTTGAGACTGTGCGAAATTGTGAAAAATTGGTTCCATCACAACCGTACCGTTAATAAGCTGCCTAAGCATTACTTCACCAGTAGGTATAACTCAGGCCTGGATACTATACAGTGCAGCACCCACAGGGACAATTTTCTGAAATAGGAGATTCTTTAAAGACCCCAGGACATACCCAGATGTTTTTTTTTCATTTGTGTGTGTTTTTACATGTTAGAAGACATAAGCAAAATAGGCCCTCAATGCTATGGCTGAGCAAATCCATCTGAAAGCTGCAGCCAGATGATGACAAAAATGTGGATTCAGACAGCCGGGGTTCATATACAACTAAACTAACAACAACATGTGGTCAGTTTGGAGGATACAGTTTTTCTGTATCATTATTTTTCTTCAGAATTGGTTTTCAGTTCAAACATGTACAGTTAAATCCCTCTAATACAATATGTCATAGTATAGTAGGGGGGAGTGCCACATGGGCTGGTGTGCTCGGGCTGCAGCGAACAGCAAAGACATAATAGATGAGAGAGACGAGGACTTCATAGAACCACCCATTCTTGAAGAAGCCATTTGAAGGCATAAAGGGATTATTTTCATAGAAAAGGCTTGGGAAAATATGGGAAAAGGTGGGAAAATTAATAATTTTGATACACAAAGATGAGTTTTTAGGGATTTAATCAATGCCCAGGGAGAGAAGTGCATATTTGCTTTCATTTTCACTTGCAATTGAGCATTTTCATGCTGCAGTGAATCTGCAGTCAATCATCTGAATACTTCCCCACCACTTATCAACAGCCTCCCATGTCCACAGTTTTAATGTTGATATCTAATGTTACATTCAATATTTCGCCACCTTCAAGAGATTCTCCCTCGACTTCATTGTAATTAATGGTGAAAATGTTGGCAGGTGCTTTTCTTTTTTTATTGACAAAAATTGAACGTGCACTGATATGTTCATTTACACTCATGCATATATTTGTGTGAGCTATGAAGCTCCAGGTTATCGGATAAAATATGGTAGGATGTCACACAGGATAGGGAATATTAGGATGGAGTATAATCGATGGCGTATGGCAGGACAAGCTGGCTGCTTGATAGTCAGACTCTCTTTAATTGTTTCGTCCTTGGGCTTTGATTGGTGTGACAAAGACACAAGGACAGCAGAGTGCGATAGGATGGGGTTGGATTGGATGTAAAAGGTTATTATTGCATTGGACACAGTAGCTTTGCAAAGGAAGGTGAAGCTAGGCCAGTTTATCTACAGGCATTTTTCTATCAGATTGTAACTCAGCAGCACTCCAACTGCAACTCCAACGCCACTGCGGGCAGATTGGCTTCACCTTCACACTCTCAATCAGCTTTTCTATCATAGAGGTGTCACATTAACATACATGCATGCACACATGCCATACAAAATAGATGGCAACTTGCAGATGGGCATGTTTGTGTGCGAATAAACACACACACACACACACACACACACACACACACACACACACACACGCACACACACGCACACACACGCACACACACATGCACACACACGCACACACACGCTCTCTACCCCCTCCTCCAGCACCTCTCAAACCCATTATTGGCAGCAGTTCAGTGACGGCTGTGTGACTGCCAGTACTGCGGATCTGCTCCTGGAGCGAGCTCTCCCCATCAGCGCTGGCTTGATTACCCTGATGTATGCACACCCAGACACTTGACAATCTCTCAGCATTTACATATGCAGCCTCAGCACTCCACACTACTTCTGATGTGAGGTGTATGTGTGCGAAGGGTGTGTTTGTGAGATTTACTATGCATGTGTGTGGCGGAGTGCGAGCGTTCACGAGGCGAGTGGGAGAAGATGAGGAGAAAGGAGGAGAGAAATGGCAGCTCTCGCTCGCTAAACGTAAAACAAACAAACTTTAATCCGACGCCGAGCCCCTGCTCTTCAAAGCCGAGACGGAAGTAAGAAAGAGAGAGAGAGAGCCGCCTCACCTAAGGGCGTGCAACGTCGTAAACACACAAACAGAGCGTTTACCAGCCGGCCCGTTATTCACTCTCATGTCAAACACATAGCACTCAGAACTAACTAACACACACACTACCGGGGATAGAGCCGTGTTAAAGCCCTCACAAAAGCCTGCACTTGACTGATGTTTTTCTTTCTTTTCAAATGAAAAATCATCATACAAACAACCCTCCCTCACCCCCAAACCTGATTCAAAGGGCCCTGCCTCTTGTTCTTTCTTTATTTCCATCTCTGTCAATGTGAGGGAAGTGTCGATGAGAGGCAGAAACACAGACAGAGAGAGGAGGTCTGGGGAGTTGCACTGTGTCGATCCTTTTTGGCTGGCGCTTCACAGGGAAACCGGGCTCGGCTGATCATCATTAAAACGCACACAACTTGACATGTTTATTTAATGGCTGCTCCCGGCAAAGACGGCAAGCTGCTGCTATCTCTCACCGTCACATGTTGATCTACCACCGTGCCATGTGTGACTGCGAGTGTATGGGAGAGAGAGAGAGAGAAAGAGAGAGAAAGAGAGAGTTGGCATTATTCTTTATGTGCCTTTTACTGCCTGTATTCTGTTTCGCATTACTGTATGTACAACGGGACTCTGTTACTCGGCTCTGTGCAAATAGTCAGGTCAGGCCACCGTGGCTTTGGATTAAGTGGATTGGAGTGATTGTTCCTCATACCACTACAATATTTACACTAGATTTTACTGCGACTGAACATGCAATACAGATTTCCTGCCTTCCCAAAATCTCTAATCTAAACAGTCCGTGCTTTTAGTTAACATGCCAAAGCAGCACCACCCTGCTGCTCTCTTGATTTCTGTGGTTACTGACAGCTTCCATAAATACCTTTGATGGCTTCAGATCACATTGGCCAACAATCCAAGAGTGCCACACAATGCATGAGAGAAGCACACTGTGATCACAAAAGGAAAGATTTATTTATGTTCTGCAGTTAATGTAGTAGCAGGGTTAAAAGCTCACTGGATATGCCTCTGATTTTGTGCAGAAATCAATAGACTGCTGGATTTTATTAAAGACACACATTTGAACAACATGGAAATTATTTTATTTTTGTAATTTAAGCCAGTTGCTGTTTCTTGCAAGTCAAGTGTCTTGATAAAACTACACTGTAGACTACATGGAAATGGAGTTTAACAGCAACATCACCAACTGGCTTTTTTATTGTAGTTGATTCTATCAATGTGATGTCAATGAATGTACCACACATTCATTAAATTTTGAATTTGACTGTCGCTATCTTGCCTTTTTGAAACTGGACATAATGATGCAAGAGATAGATCTTGACCGAGAATTTGGGGAGTTGCTCAGGTAGCAACCTCTCAATCACAACATAGCCCTGCCCTAAAGAATACTTTGCTTTATTGTTGATTTTCTTCTTAATGGCACCATAATTCACTAAATCAACAACACGTTGTATTAAACTAAACTTGAAAGTAGCAGTTTAGACCATAAACTTGTTAGGAAGATGGTACTTGAGGTAGCAAATGAAATGAGAAGTTGGGTGATTTTCTCATAGATTTCTGTTCTTCTTACTACCAGAGGACTTACTGTCTGCTGGCTGTTTGAAAGAATGCATATGTAAGATTTGATGGCTACTTCCATCTTTTATATACAGCCTATGGGGGCATATATGTAGGAACACTAGGATTAATTTGAGCATTCCCATTGTTATTTCTGGCCTCCTGGTAAATTCAAGTCCAGTTTTTACTCGTCTCTTACCTCTTTTTCATGCTCCACCAGCTGCTAAATGTTCAACCATGTCCACCAAAAGACTAGTTTTGCATTCTGTAAGGGAATAGACAGTTCAATGAACAATGCAAAAATGTTTCATGGAAGTGAGAACTGCAGCATTAGTAATAATTTTTCACATTTCTGAACTATTTTTGTCAGAAAAATACTGAGTCAATTAAGGAAATTTTTACATACAAAATTAGAAAAAGAACACTGGCAAAATAATAAAGCAAAAGTCGCTGCTGATACAGTGAAGCCAAAACAAAATACAGAACATAGTCAGGCATGGACCTCCTGCCATGGAATTTAAAAATACACCAAATAACAGACTGTAACTAACTGTTAGTGATGTTATCCCCAAACATGGTTTAACCTATTTGTTACAGCATTCAGTGAAACAAAAGTAAGAGAACAAAATGTAATGTTGATCGAGGGCTTGTGGGTGAAGCAGTACAGAGAAAAGAGGAGCGAGTGAAGAGAGGATCAGAAGTATAGAACAGAGCATATGTGTGTGTGAGTGAGTGAGAGACTGCAGGGTGGATTAAGGCGACACACTTCCTTTTTTGTTTGTTTGTGTGTGTAAACGCAGTTTTGATGAAATATTAATGGTGCCTTCCAAAATGCCTTGTAAAGGATCCTCTGTCTTTGACTTCTCCATCTGTAGCACCTCAGGTAGGCATTTAGTATGCCTTTCTTTCTGTCATGAGGGAACCGGCAACCCTCCATGTGTCAGACTGTCAGCGCAAATCCGCCGCCACCCCGCCCCCTCCACTACCTCTGTGACACACCTTTAGTCCCACAGTCTGGGAGCCGGCAGCCCCACCCATCCACCTAATCGCCAGCCAACACTCCAGCAACCAAACTTTTTCACAAAGGAAACATTTGTTGTTGCACTTTTATGACAGGCACACATCAAATAAATGATACAATAGAGGACTCGTCTGAGTGACGGATACGTTTTGACATTTCGTTCACATTTCCTGATGGAAATCTTCTTTTCTTCTCGCCAAATAAACTAAGACGTGCTTTCTTCTGAGGTGGATCAGGTTGACGAGGAGCCTGATGATATTGATTGCACTTCAGAGAGTGGCTTGATTGGCAGCTGCCAAGGATCTAAGGCTCTTATCCCACCGGTGCACCCACCCAAGCATCGTCCCAGAGCCACTGCAGAGGAATCAGATACACCGACAGTCCCTCATCTCGCTGCACTTCAGCTAATGCTGCCTGACTGAGGAAGGGTAAATGATAGCACTTGTCGACAAACAAGAGCCTTGCTTGTGGTTTGGCCATGAGAATCTCATGTTGGGGGAAGGAATTGGATTTAGACGGCTAAAACCTCGAACATCCATTGGTGTTTAGTGTCTTGTGTTGATGGCAGACTCTGTGAGCCAGCTGTCAATCAGTCACCCGGTTGTAATTACAAAGGTGAGGCGTCCCACAGTGTCATCATGAGCGGTCAGTCAGACACCCAAAGGCTTCCTGTCACAGGGAATGGCTAATTATAGTTCTTACAATACATGTTGCTGTGGCACGCCGGGCTTCATAATAAGCCTCATTTATAACACAGACGAGCACGTTTCAATCTTGTGACTTGAGGCTGTGGGGCAGGAGCAAAGAAAGAGCACAACATGGAACAAGAACTCCCAAGTTTACAGATCTTTTTTTCTTTCTGTCTTCTTCCACATGTGAGCATGAACACTTGTTCTTGTAATTTATGTGTTTTCAAGAGAGATAGATGAAGTATTTCCCTGCCCCCAAGCCTTATTCAAAGATAGCATTAAAAGTATTTATATATACTTACAAAGAGAGAAAAAAGATGGTGACTGTTGCCCGAGGAGGTATGGTTGTCATAAAAAAAGCTGGGTTGGGATTTGTTGGTGTCACTCAATAAATCAGTGGGAGTTTAATTACCAGCCTGGTGTGGAGGAGCCGTGACAAGCAAAATGTGTGTGTGTGCAACTCTGTGTATGTGTGTTATTGCAGGTTGAGAGTGGAGAAGCTGTGACAGGCACTAGCTCTGTGAGTTAGCATTCCTCCTGGGCCAGACCCTACCAAAAGCCTGACAGGGCAGAGCTACAAACTCACACACCCATACAGGACTGTACCATTCTTCGCAAGAGGGGTGGGATAGGTCTCGGAGACTGAGGGGTCTGCTAACAGCTCAGACTAATCCCCCTCTGTGCCCCGCACACCATCTCCACCTCCTCCTCCTTTTATGAACCGAGCGGGGTAGGAACTTTGGAAGCTAATCTCTGCCCCATAGTCCAGTGCACACCAACTCTGACCCGCAGCCCTATAATCCTGTAACCAGAGAAAAGGGCGAGGGACGTGGGGAGAGGAGAGAGAAAACAAAACAGGGAGACATGAGGAGAGAGAGGGAGGCAGCAGGGGGTGACACATAAGAGAGGAGACATGAAGCGAACAGAGATGTAATGTTACATAAACACGGAACACAGACTCCAAATCATTGCTATACCTTCGCTGACATTTGAATCTTGCTCCTGTGTTGTTATAGATATTACTAACGCATGACTTCAAATTAAATTACCGAGCATTTCATTGAAATTTCTGTGTACAAACACGCTTGTCAGTTGAAGGAAAAGTGACATTTTTGCTTTGGCAATATTGTGAACGGATTCCAATAAAGCCTTGAATTGAACAAGAGGGTGCACCCATTCAGAAAAAGATAGAAAAAAAATAATCAGGAGAAAGTAGCAGGTGGAATAAAAGGGTGGCAGGGAGGCAAACCCAGGTTTGACAGAGGTAAGAGTGGTGACGATAAGCAATAGGTAATGTTTTTCTTCTCCAATTCCCTTTGAGGTAACATCCAACAATTTGAAGGTTCAATGGGCAAGATTACAGTTCTGCTGGAGATGAGTTAAAAATACAGGGTGACTTGTAACACTGTCTGCAGTGAGTGAATGACACACACACACACACACACACACACACACACACACACACACACACACACACACACACACACACACACAGACACCATCAGTGTGCTGCAGTGCTGTGCCTGCTGTTATTGGCTGTTTTCAACTGTAGCACGGATGAAAAGAGTCAGCATTACAGCTGTCAATTCAGATGGAGATCAGGTGGCGAGAATGAATGAGGAGACAGCAGATAGTGGGGCTCTGGTTTGTCTACACACACATGCACACACACAAACACACACAAGACATTAAAGTGTGCATGAATGAATGCATGCAAAGGCATTCGCAGATGCTAACCCTTAAAAATAAATCCTAATTTAAATCCTCTTTTTCAGCCAAAGCATTCTACTGTCACTCGCTGATATTTACTGATCACCATTTTTTGTTCTGATTTTTTTGGAGCGCAAAAACAATGGCAGCTGCAAGGAGAGATATTTGTCTCATCATTCAGCACTTAAAGAATTTTTTTTTGGCAAAGCGAATATCTGCCAATATTTCACACAAGCTTTTCATGTTTTGCAATTGATACAATTCAAAGTGTTCAACAGACACACAGACAGAGAAATTTCCCAAAGAGAGTAATTAATTTCCTGGCACCTCAGTTTGGGAGCTTGTAAGGCAAGTGAAACAATAAGCGTATGAAACAACACTCCACTGTGCTGTAGATTTCAATGCTAACAGACAGATGCCAATCTCTCTCCCTTCCTCTCCCTCTCTCTCCCCATGCTAGACATGTGTGCTAGTTGGCTGAGAGACATTAGCATTTGTTTTACCCCCCATCCCATGTGCTAGAGCCTCAGGCACAACAGTCAAAGAGACACCACCACCTCCCAATATCTCATCTCATCTCTCAGTATGCGCGAGTGTGAATGTGAGACAGAGAGTGTGCTCTACACTCGCACACATAAAAGGCACACACTGTGGATTTTTTTGTGTGCTGTGTGATTTGTACAACTCTGATTTTTCCAATTTGCACGACAATATTCATAAACACTGTGCATTTTACACGCTGCTTTGCTTTGGCAGCACTCTTCTGATAGATATCAGTGCCAGTTGAGACCTCACTTGTGTGTGTTTAAGCCGGTGCATGTCCACAATGTTGGGTGCATGTGTTAGTGCGCCCCCTAGCTCTCAGCTGAGGCCCAGCCCCCCTTTTTTTTCTTCCTCTCTTCCTCCTGCTGTTCCTCTCTTGCCCTACATATCAGTCCCGGAGAGAATAGACCCGTCTAACACCCGGCTTCACAGAGACGCTGTTTTGTCATGTTTTATATCATTCTACTAATGGCAAAAAAAAGCAGGTCCTCTGACTAAAGACTGCGGTATCCCTAAAGATCTCTGGTAACAAATGCTCTGCAAAAAAAAAAAAAAAAAAATGTGACGACTCGCCTTAACTGAGCTCTCTGTTCTAAGCAGCAAAAAGCTCTTGTTTTGTAAACAGTCTGAGAATGGCTGTGTTTTTTTGGTTGGTGTGCTTTTTTGATCCGCATTTGTAATAAAGCAGAAAAAACCGACAGACAAGAGAGAAGAGAGGGAGAAGAGATAGGAAGAAGAGGGAGAGAGAGAAAGAGAGATCCAACAGATGGTAGATTTGGCGAGGCCGCTGCCATGCAGTTTATGTAAAAGCCTGTCTGGAAAGAGCACAGACCCCGAAGCATCTCTCACATATTGAGGAGTCACAATCATGGCCAGGCTGCAAAGTGAGATGCCCCTAATGTTGGTCATTACCGAAATACTACTGTGTTTCTTTATTCCATCACCTGGGAGAGTTTAGCAAATGAGAATATTGTTTCATGGCGTTAAATTATTGGATAATATTAAATCACCATAAGACTCCAGAGTTCCAAAATGGAGTATAAGTGGGTTAAACAAGTTGTGTGTCTTGCATGTTCATTTAAAAAGCAAATTGTGCACACTAAAAAACCTAATATGACTCACACAAACTACAATTTGGGGATTTTTCTTCATTCGCACTATGCATAATAGCTTTCAAAACTAACTACAAGAAGTTATCATTTTCATCAGTTCATCTGCTGATTATTTTTCTGTGCAGCATTTTTAAAAGGCCGTTATCTTCAACCAGCGTTTGAGGGGTTGGATCGAGAGTATGTTTTTCAATCCTTTTGCTTCAAAACTGATTTAAATCAATTATTGTTTTATCAAAGCAGTTGGTAATAGTTTGGTTGGAATGCTCTTTTTTTCATTTGGTTTCAGGTTCAACAGAAACTCCAATAAACGTCCCCAAATGACCCATGTTATTGTTTTCAAATAATGATATAATTTGTTTGAATATTTGAGATGACAGTATTGTCGGCCAGTGACAAAATGTTTTGACACACATCCTCTCTCACACACCCACACCCACACACACACACACACACACACCCATAGCCCCAAAATGACCTATTTGTGAGCATGTGTGACCTGCGACTGTCGATCAGTGCAAATTTGTGAGGCAATGAAGCATGCAGGAAAGTCCCGTCAGAGCAGAGGCTAGACATCACCCTCATCTCCTCAGCCCACAGTAAGAGTGTGTGTGTGTGTGTGTGTGTGTGTGTGTGTGTGTGTGTGTGTGTGTGTGTGTGTGTGTGTGTGTGTGTGTGTGTGTGGGTGGGTGGGGGGGGGGTGTATGAGGGGGTGATGGGGCAGCGTGGAAAAAGGCACCATGAATGTAAAAAAGCAAAGGGGAAGTGAGGATGTAAGAAGGGCAAGTGAGGAAGAGGAGCGGTAGAACTCTGCCACAGCCAGTGAAGCTCATCAAACAGTGTGATTTAATGTCATCTGCCGGCTCGCTAAAACCCCCTCTATCCCTGAAACGCTGAAAAAAAAGGACTTCTATTCAAGCCGGCATATTTTTATTCCTCCTCTTCTCTCTCATTTCACATGGGCTGCAGATGCCTTAATTGTGCTCGCTCTTCAAGGCAGCCTTTTCACTTGCTCTTGATAAGTCTTTGATATTCTGTGCTTCACTAATTGTAGTCGCTGCAGTACATCTATCTTTTTTCAATTTCCTGATAATTAGCCTCTAACTCTTTCATCTGTCTTTTCAAGTGCACTAAATCTCCTTCTCTAATGAAAGTTACACTGAACCCAACAAGGTTGACGGCTGGTAAAGAAAGAAGAAAAAAAAAAAGAAAAAACACTGACATCTCTCTCCCTCTATCTCTCTCCCTCTCTCTCTCTCGCCGTGGGCAGGCCCTGTCCTTGGGTTTCTAACGTGAAAATATTCAACCAAAAGAACACAGGAGCCGTTTAATAAGAACATGCTTCAAAATGACTCCGGTTTAATGGATAGGAGATGTGAGGTGAGCGGAAGAGCTAACCTGGAGCGATCTGCTAAAAAGATCAAAAAACTCAGAAATCACTCAAAGCCACCGCTGCACTCCCAAAAGACTGCAGTCATATCGAGAGGCTCGGAGTAATGAGCTAGATTGAAATATTACTGAGAAGGAGAGGGGGGAGTGGAGGGGGGTATGTTATGTATATGATAACATATTAGCACAGCATCATCTGAGTGTGACAGCCGAGTTTGTACTCCAGAGCCCACCCTCAACTTCTAGCTTTGGCAAAAAAAAATTAAGACGTATTCTTCCTGCGTATTCAAAAGCAGAAATCAGAGCAGCAAGGATAAAAAAGCAAAGAGAGGTAGGCTGAGATAAAGGCTATTTGAAGTACAAGGAGTGTTGCTCTAATAGTTTTATGTCTTTTGATTCAGTGTTTCGATGGTGGAAATGTGTTATTGAGAGCTTTGCTAAGAGTAAAAGCAGACACGGACACGGCGCAAGAGGAGAGCAGAGAGGAGGAGAAGAAAAAACAGGCATCAAAATTGATTTTTCAATCATGCTTGCTGTTTCAAGAGGGCGTCACATGTTCTAATGACCTCATCCCTCTTGTAGTGATGTGAGTTATTTCACACCGGGCCATTTTAAACTAAGAGGAGTAAGGTGGGAGGGTGGGAGTTGTGTGGGTGGTGGTGGTGGTGGTGGGGTTAGTGCTGCCGCTAAGTAGGGCTCAAAGCGGTGAGGGGTAGTAAAGAGGAGAGGCGGGGTGGGCTAAGGGAATGGTTAACAGGGTCATTTAGATTGGATGGGAGATCGATACTGAGAGGTAGAGAGGAGGTGCATCTCTGTCACTGTGATGTGTGGCTTCTGTGTGATTGTTCTGCAGATTACGTACAAGGGAGGGGAAAAAGAAAAAGGAAGTGCTGTCTGTGTGTGTGTGTGTGTGTGTGTGTGTGTGTGTGTGTGTGTGCGCGCGTGCGTGCGCACGCTGGGAACAATCATGTCATCGTCCTCCAGTGATTTAAAACACATTTCATGTTTTTTTTTGTTTGATATTCTATCCCTGCAGAGGAGAAAATGAAATGCACTGTGCAGTGAATGTTAAGCTTATCAGTTTTCTTTAAAGATTATCCCTCTTTCTTTTTTAGTTGGGGGTGCGGAAAAGTCACTGACACTGAGATGATGTCCAGTGACCAGTCTATCCAGGTATCTAAAGGCAGATCTGATGACGAGATGTAAATTAAATCAGGTCCGCTGATAAAATACCTGTCGTCAAATGTGATACGACAGCTGACAAGTAGCTTTTTCAGGATGAGGGGTCACAGGTTGAAAGCCAGAATTAGACAATTTGGTAATACAGTATGCTCCTTCTCTGCTCCAATGACTGCAAAGATGCTTTTGAGCAAATCTCTAAACTAAGTTACATGAAAAAAATGGTAACTTGACCTCTGATTTTGTTGGTCACAGACTGAAACTGGCAATATGCGGGTATTGATAATGCATGACTGGAACGCTTAGAGGAGGAATATGTTAATGCATGTGAGGCAGATCAAAAGTCATTAAACTGTTGTGCTATGCCTGAGTTTTGAATATAGTGCTTATGTGTGTGTTTTTCTTCTCATGTTGCGGTGCGTTTGTTTGTGCATGTCTTCCTGTTGCATGCAGCAGTTTGTGCTCCAGTGCTGCCAGCAGCATTTCCTGCAGCATCCTTCGCAGTAAGCATGTAAGGACTGGAGTGTTCACACAGCATCAGCAGAAGGAAAAAAATAGAAGAGGATCATAGCAGGAAGCAGATTTCTTCATAATGTGATTTCCCACATTCAAGCTGGTATTTTTCTAACTTAGTTGACACAAGTGCAGCTGTTTACAGAATTTCACATGTATTTTAAAATCTTTAAATGTTTAAATGCTGTAAATATTGTCAATAACTTTAGTGATATGACATAAGATAAAACTAGCATGCAGTGTAACTAGTTTATCATGTGCAGAGTCAACAAAATATTAAAAATCTTTTTTCATCCCCCAAATGTTTGTTGGATAATGTCTGAGATTTTAGGTAAGCTGTTGATGAGCATTGTTCATGTTAGTTCTCTGAAATCCAAAGCATAAGTGATAATGAAACAAGCCATTCAAATTTAAGACTTTAAAGTTACTTTATGATATTTTTTAGAATCATAACAGTGTGTTGCCTGGGCCTGGGATCTTTCTGCATGGAGTTTACATGTTCTCTCTGTGCATGTGTGGGTTTTCTCCGGGTTCTCCAGCTTCCTCCCACAGTCCAAAAAATATGCTGAGGTTAACTGGTGATTCTAAATTGTCCGTAGGTATGAATGTGAGTGTGCTTGTTTGTCTCTATGGAGGTAGCTGGAGGATAACACACCGGAGAGAGTCATGTATAGCCCTGTGATAGACTAGTGACCTGTCCAGGTGTTCCCTCCTTTCTCCCTAAGTCAGCTTTGATAGACTTCAGCCCCACTGTGACCCTAATGAGGATAAAGAGTTATATAGATAAGGGATGGAATGGATAATAGTCCTCCAACCATGTGCAGTAACAATCATCACAACTTACATTGTCTAGATATGATCTCAGAATAATACAAAAAAATAAATTTCTATGTGAAAAGCTGCTTTGCATCACTTTATTTTTAATTAGAAATGTATTTCTCCCCTTTTCTGTGAGTAGCCATAGGCCAGCTATGAATCGCTGCTTGAAAATATGCACTTAATGAATCTAGAGCACTAGCATTTCAATGATAGAAAGACTGTCATGGAAAACAAACAAAATAAATCAAGCAGTACCTCAGTGTTCCCTGTAGGGACACTGTGTGCTCTTTGGGCTTCACAGAGGTCAGAGGTCAGGGTCAGCAGCAGAGCAGCTTGTAAGGACTCAGTGTGTTGATCAAAGGCCCGTCTGCAGGCAGGATGCCTGCTGACACAGCTGCTTAGATCCAACTGAAGGACATTCTCTGTAAACACATGAAGAAAAACACAACGCACTAACTGACTCTCTGTTTCTATGTTTCTCTGTTTGTTCCTACTTGTTCTGTGTGGCCTCGACTTTATGGTTGAAAAGCCTGAGAATGATGTGGAAGGAAAAGAAAGTAATTGTTTTAACAGCTAATACACAGTTTCTGTATTTACAGAGCAAGATGGAGACATGTCTGTAAAACCATGGAGCACTCATAAAGCTGTTTTTTTAAGTGTGCTGCCCACAGTTGTCAGTTGTCAGTCTCAGTTTTGGTAGTTATCAGCTACACTCCTGCAAATGGTCACTTTTTAATGCAGCCTGGAGTTCTGCTGAAAACTGGATTTTTTTGTATGCACAGTGGACATGGAAACATCTGCAAAGATTCAAAATTCATCTACTGATGAGCTAAAGGGCATCAGACTGAATGTGGTGAAGGAGGCATGGGGTTAATTTCTTGAGAAGCCACTGTTTAATGTAGAATTTTGTAGTTTGCCTTCCTGGTAAAATACGTTTTATAAAAAAATCCGAACATAACCAGTTAAATTCATTCACACTTAATATCATGCAAATGACACACAGTTACAGGATCATGTAAACCTTTGAAATGTGTTTTCTTAGATCATATAGTATCTTCTCCAATATCATGTTCCTAAAGGCTTAATCTGTTGGTAGGGCTTGTTATTTTTTCTCAGCCCCTCCCATATCTCTGCTAAAGTGGCTCAGCTCCTAAATCAAAATAGCAGGAGGAGGAGAATATCGAGGAGTGGGGGTAACAGGAAACACAGCTCTCATCTCTTAAACTCTCTCTCTCCTTGTTTTGAAGACTTGGATGTGACATATTTAGTTTTTTTTATGCTTGTCCTTCTGCTTGTGCTGGGATGTGGGAGGCGGATCAGATATCAGTGCCTTGGGTGTTCGCCAGCGCCGCTCGTTCATCACGGGCCGCCCTCCCTCCCTCCAGGGCTTCTGGGAAACGATGGACGGACGGAGGGATGGACGGCCAGGGATGACAGGTGTTCTTTTTCCAAAAAAAACTCCACCAAAAACAAGAAAAAACACAGCTATCAGATGCTCAAAACTCCAGCTCCCTCACGATCATAATTTGATACAGGTTCCTGCAGCTCATTAGTGAATCTGGATCAGAATGCTCTTTTATCATTCCCTTCGTTTTTTTTTTGTTTTTTTTTTGTATTTTACAATAAAAGTGTCCGACCACAGCAGGGATAAGTTCTGGCATTAGTTGACCATTTATTTTCATCATATTGCACAGTGTTTGTGGTTTTGGAAGTCCGGCGTGTTACTCAGTACACAAACTCAACCCGTGTCTACTGCTATAATGAGGCTTTTTTGGGGGACTTAACTTTGAGGGACTCTGCAGGGACTCTGGCAAAGTCTGTGACTGTGATGTCATTTGCAGCTGAAACTTTGTGACCTGCTCATATCAATGATATTTCTGGGGACTAAAGATGTTATTATCTGGTCAGTGTGATGAAGTCATGTCAGAAAGCATTTTCAGTTTGAAGGGAACACTGCTCCCTATGGTTCACTTGTTAAAACTTTGCCATTTTTTTTCCCTGCAGTGATGAAAAATGAACTAAATTATAGCTTAAAAATCCCCAAGATATCAAAGCAGCTGTTTTTAACTGTTAAAAGTGATTTTTAAAAAAACATGACACAGAGGACAAAAATCAAACGAGAGCTTATGACAGCTTTGATTGACAGTTTTCAACGGTGATTTTCCCACGTGTAGACAATCTGCGTTTGATGATACCAGATAAGTCGACATGCTGAAATGTCTGCCGGATTCTTTGGAACATCTTGGAGAAGCATGATGAAATATGACACATTCATTTCAAGTCTGACACGAGGTCAAACTGTGTTAAACACACAGAGCTGACAACACCTGGTTGACAACTTGCCTGCCAAATGTCTGCTTCCAAACTGACATATTGTATAAAGTCACCACTCGGGTGCATAATGTGCTGACAGTGTTCTGTAACCTTCAACCACGGGGTTTAAATGGAAAGCATGTGTGTACGCAAGCTGCAGGAGAAACTCATGCTAAAGGGCAGCAAACACTCATATCTACATCCTATTATCTGTTGATAAGGCACCACACAATCGTGCAGTAATTAACTTACCGTACGGACGGTTTCGTAAAAAGTGTGTTGTGAAAAGTACAGTGTGAAATGTTGTGATGCTTTGTCACCGGGTGAACATGACAGCTCAGGATGATGTGAACACTGAGCGGCTACAAGAAAGAAAAAAAAAAGCGAGCTGTGCATGTCACGGCTTGATGGATAATTTTGTTGCTCATTTTTGTGCTAACTTGGAATTTCTCAGGCCCCTCGAAAGACACAGTAATTCAGACTAGCGAATAACAACTCGAGTGTCAAACTGAACTTTTGAGGACAAATAGCTGCATTTACTGTACGCCTTTTTTTTTTCACCCACAGTTTTATTTGAGCTAATTTAATTTCTTTCTCAAGGGCGGGAAAACTAGCTGCCTCTTCGAACTTTCAGAGTATGTAATTTGGTGTAAAACAGTAGCACTTTAGGCGTTCTCCACCAGTGAAATTAAATGGGACCCTGCGGGGTTGTGTTGTGGGGTATTAAGTAATGTTTATTGATGTTTATTCTCCGAGGGAGCCGCATGAAAAAAAAATCACTCTTCAGCTTTGATTAATTTCCCCCCTTGCTCCACGTAAACGATGAAGCTGAAGCAAAATCGCTCTTTAGCCATGACTAAGAGAGACTACAAGTTGAGCATCTCTCTTTAAAAACCCCTCATGCTGTTTTATGTAAAAAATGGACTGTGACCATGAGGATTTTTTACTTTTTTGTTGAATGATGACTAGAAGCCCGCAGCACGATACATCACCTATGAATTTGAACAGCTGGTATGTCTTCTTTTTGCTTTTTGTTGATGGAATTCACATTCAACAAGACACTGGCCTGAGTTGGGGCAAATTCCATTTTGTTTTGTCATTACGGCGAAGGCAAAACATCAAATCAATGTTGCCAGATTGTTTGATGCCATCAAAACAGATTCATTTAGTGTTTTATGGGATTTGTTTGCAATGAAGCTCCTTTATTTGGCAGTTTTTGATGAGAAATTTTATTAGAAGCAGGAATTATAGTTAATTAGACGCCAGGGTAAAAGAGAAATGCAAACAAATGTGTGATTTTTTAATTGTTTTACGGGATAGGAAAGCTTCTTTAGCGCCTTTATTCACTTCCTTCAGGTTCACAGGAATATCTGAAGTGGAGCTACTGTTTGTTTCCTCTTTGAATCACCTTTTCCTAAGTGTTCCTGTGTGTTTCTGCTTGGCTGGCTGCAGGACTGACACCTCTCCCCAGATCCAAGCATGTTCAGTCGCCATCCTGCTTGCCCCCTGTGCCAGCCTGTCATCTTGCCTAACCCATCACTCTCTCACAGCACAACAAGTCCCTACTGTCACACACACACACACACACACACACACACACACACACACACACACACACACACACACACACACACACACACACACACACACACACACACACACACATACACTGGAGGTAACTTCTCCTCTTCACTCAATGATAATATAAAATGAAAGGCTTAAAGAAAACAATGACAGTGTTGCTATGACAACTTCAGGCTGATGCCATACATTTTGATCCGTTTTTTTCCCCTACTCTGCTCTTTAGCACAAATATGCATCGAGACAAACTTTTCAACTTGTGTATAATATAGAGATAATGCACAGATACATGTTGAGCACCACTTGTAAGGCAAATATTCTGTAACCTTGCTGTCTTTTATATACCGACCACTCAATGCTCCTCGTTCGTTATTTGTGGTAAAAGGTCTTATTTGATGTAAGGTATAAGCGATGAGAGGCTGCGCTTTACACTGAATTTAAAGAGCTAAGAGGTACTGTTAGGCATGATGCGAAGCAGAATCAAGCCCTGGAAGCTGTTTTAAAATCACTGTGAAGCACTGCATTGAGTGGCCTTTTGCTTTTATAAAATGACTATACTCTGGTGCTATTCTTCTCTGGTATATTTCATGACAGGATTCATTAGCATGACTGTGCTGGACGTTTATTAAAATGCAATCTAAGTCTCTGTTTAGCAAGATTTGACTGCAGTTTGATCACATATTTGTTGCTAAATGCTGTATTTGTATTGCTATTATTAAAACATTTGTGTTTATATTATCAAATTCAAACCTAATATTAATCAAATTACAAGTAACAAGTAATGGGAGCATACAATTTCTGATCATTGATTTTACATTGCCAAATAAAAAATGCATTATCAATCATAGACTATAACATTACTAAACGAGAAAAGCACTCAGAGAGCGCAGTACTCCACCAAGGCTGCTCAGTCAATGTATGATTTCCAGTGGATGAAATCTTTAAAAAAATTTGTGGTCCAGAACAGTTGATTTGCAGTAGAATCGCAATCATGTGATCGTCAGCAGGCAGCTGACATAGTATTCACTTGTTGTCATGGTTACAGTGGCTGTGCCACTGTCTCGCAGTGATACAGAAATCTTTCACAAATCCATGGATCCGGACTATAAGCCGCATCACTGCCAAAATCAAATCACTTGGTCCTTGTGTCATTTCTGACCTTCCCTGAAAATTTCATCCAAATCTGTTTGTCCATATTTGAGTAATGTTGCTAACAGACAGACGGACAGACAGACAGACAGACAAACGTACGCCGATCGTCACATAACTTGCTTCTTGGCAAAATAATAATGAGATTTGTGGGTAAAATATGCAATTTCTGATTATTGGCTGTCTATCGATCTATCGATCTACAGCCAATAGATCGATAGATCCTCGTCAGTGTATAAATCTTCTGAATCGAGAACTGATGATTGCAATGCAACAAATCCATTCTTATAACCACCTTTTTATGAATAAACATTTTGGGAGTGCTGGCTTTCTTCTTTTTCTTTTGCCTTATAATGTTTGTCTGCAAAAACATCTACTGTCTTTCTCTCCTGAATTTGTATTCCTTAACCTGCTGCTTCATTTGTATTAGAACATCATGTCATCCATCTGCAGGTGAAAAGGAACCCACATGGCTAGCACTGGCATATTTGGTAAATGTTGAGTAATGTGTGTTGTACGTGTCAATAAAGAAAATAAAGAAAAGAGTGACTGGTACGTTCTGCCACGATGCTGCTGAGCCTGCAGCAGATGCTCCCTCCTAAATCTCAAACATGCACACATGAACTGGAAGGCCAGACAATAGCAGACAGCTGTGGTTGTGAGAGGCCAAACCTGCTAATGACCCCCTGTCATATTCATTAGGGAGCCTCGTCAGTGTCCGCATGGCTGCAGTGATTGCCGGGCAGTTTACCTCCTGTCACTAACGTCTCATAGACACTTACACCAGTGTTGGTGCTTACAGGTGCTTTTCCTTCATCCTTATTTACCATTAAGAATTAACAAATGTTTTACCTTTGAACCCTACAACTGTTTCTGGGTGTTTGATTTGCTCTTGTCACATTTTTTTTCTGACTGTGGGTTAATGTAAAGTCCTGTCCCTTTAAGGAAACAATACAACCACGGCTACAGGTAGAGAGAACTCGGAAATGTGTTTTGCATTAAAGTTAGGATGCAATAAATCATTTTAAAAAGGGAGAAAAGAAAGTTTTGTTATTTGTTTATGTATGTCTTTGTTATTTATTTCGTAAAAAAATTTGAAAAAATATCTGGAATCAACATGTACAAGAGTCATTCCAGAACGGGAGGGCATCAGATTTCAAATAATCCATCTACAAAATACTTAAACATGCAGTTGTTGTGTAAATTTACTCGTACCGACACCAAATCTAAAAAAAATAAAAAATAAAAAAAATAGGAGAAAAGAATGTATGTTTGAAAACACTTAAAATACCAAATAAGTCTGGAGGTCCCCCTAAAATGTCAATTTTCTGTTGTCCCACCACTATGATGACCAAATTGAATCTCAAATAAAGCAATTCAAGTGAAATTTAAATCTTCTTTATTTTTGGTTGTTTTATTCATTGATGGCTCTTGAAATTTTGAGAACATTTTTGAGTCAACATAATATTTTAAATAATTATTAACCATGAACCCTTTGTAGCTGGTAGAAGAAGAGGAAAACAGTGAATCACATGAAATGTGAACAGCAAACCTCAGCAAACAGTTTTCCAAAAAAAAAATAGGTAGATTGAAGTTATGTCCTCTCTACTATTTTTCATATTTTCACAACATAGTCAACCTTCATTAAATGTCTGACTCTACCTCATGCACACTGATATGCATATTATCAGGAGAAGACAAATTGTTTTTGCCTTTTCCTTTACTTTTTCCACAAGTAAGTTTGTCCTCTTGGTCAGCAGCAACAACTAGCTAAATATCTATCTTCTACTCCTGAAAAAAAGCAAACATTAGCATGGATTAGCAACCCTGTTACTGTGATTAGAGTAGGGTTAACAAACAACAAATAAAACATGGAATAAAAATGGTACCACTGATGTGTAAGCTAAGCCAATCAAGCCTTTGATTTATTACCTATAACTGATGAATATGTAGCAGAATATTGTTAAAGAGACAGTTTATTTTTTCAGAAATTGTGAAGCTTAAATGTCCTCCAATTCTGGAATGATCCACAACATGTTTCCAAGAAACAATTGTGGTTTTTCTATTAATATTTCACTACTTACTTAGTTGTCTGCACATTCACTGTAGACTTGCTGAAAACTTATCTTATGTAGTATTTTTGAGTGATGCTGCATTTATTTTATTAATTAAGTATGTTTATTTTGCTCCCAGTGTCACACATTTGTTGCCATACTTCTCTAATATCTGTATTTCTGCAGTTTATCAGAAAAGGTCCCAGAATCTGCTGGTTGCAGCTGAGTCACTCACGGCTTCTCAGTTGTGCTGTGAGGCACAGAACTTTTTGTTTTTTAAAGGATCTGGTACAAATGGTTTATTTGTAGAGTGAAGTGATTTTAAAGAAATATTACAATTTAAGTTTAGATTTAGATCATTTTCTAGACGTAACAGCACGTCACAGAGGATTATTTCAAAGACTGCTGGGAGGTTGAAAATCTGGTAATTCTTTCTGTTTTTGCAGTTTCCTTCTCCGATAAGAGCTGTAATCTTGACATTCTTTTGAAGATAACAATCCTTTTAAATCCACTGGCAAAATTTGGTGTATAGAAGGTTAATATGAACTTTCTTTTCCTTAAAAAAGAAAAAAAAATCAGATGTATTTTTAGAGAGATTTGTTTGCCTTATAAGACCTCCTTGTCCTTGTACTTGCATAATGGTAAGTAACCTCTTCTACACCACAAAAGGAAACAGTGAAGACAGTGGCTCAGTAACTGCAGTACAAAGTCAGACTCCACAGCAAGTGAAACGGCACCACAACCCACTTGAAGAGATTTTCAAACTATTCATTTGATAGAGGAAGAGAAAAAGTGCTAGTTGATGCATTATTTCTTGCAGAAGAGAGTTGCATCAGTCCTTCCACTTCTGACTGAAGTCAATAAGAGCCATGTTGCCTCATACTGTCCCTTCTCCCTAACCCTCAGCACATTGCATTGTGGGATATCCTATTGGTTTGTCTTCCTCTGCTGCTTGTCTGTTGGTTGTCTGAGCGTCAGCCTTGTCCATGTTATGTTCTGCTGTTTCTCTCTCTGCCCCAAAAGAATGACGGGGCTGTGAAAGGCCCGGCTGTCAGGATCCTTCAATAGCAGCCGGCTAATTGCTGACCCTAACAGGCCCAATTAGCACTTACAAGCTCGGCGCAGGGGCCCATGGGAGCCGTCTGCACAGACATGGGGACGAGACGTGGCCATCGCTACAGCGTCTGAAGCACAAAGAGCGGCCACGCTGCTGCCGTGCGGCTCCTCTTCTTTCTATCTGCTTGTCTTGGCTTTATTACCCCTGCTGCCTCTCTCTCCATCTCTCTCCATCTCTTTCCATCTTTCACCCATCCTTTAGTCTCCGTCTACCCAGCCGGGCTCTTTGCTGAGGCCCCCAGAGCCCTCCTCAGAGAGATCCCTTGAAGTGCAGGGAATCAGAGGCAGAAGAGCGCTCTGGGAAAGCTGGCTGAGCGAGAAAAAGGGGCTCCAGCGCTGAAGCTGGTATCAAGACAGCAACAAGCGTGTAATCAGCCCTCTTTTAAAGTGGCTTCTCAAAGAGCATGAGGGCTAATGTGCACAACTTAGACTGATATTTTCGATAAAGCCCCACATTTAGTAACTGGCAAACATATCAAGCTGGCTGTTCCCTTTTGAGTGTGAAATGTGATAAAGACATACATCTCCCCACTGATAAGGAAAATGCGGGGAGGAGCTGGAGTGGTTGGCACACAAAAGAGGTTTGTCAAGACACTGGGAGTTTGGTGATTTTACAAGCCATAATTCTTCCACTAAAAGAGAAGAGGGGAAAAAAACGAAGAAAAAAAACTGCAGAGAGGAAGATGATTAACGTGAGCCGGACTGCTCGTCCCTCATCTATTCTGTTATCTTCATTATTTGGAAGGCATTAAAAGAGGCCAGGGATGGCAGCTCGGGGAGAGGGGCTCAGGAGGTGGGGGAAGTTCTATGTGCTGGGATACTAATTACAGTGTCCACTAATAGCGCCTCAAGTAAACCAGGCCAATGCATCTTGCTTGATGAGAACATGCATCAACCAGCTTAATTGAGAGTAAAATGAGGCAGGCGTGCCACAGGACCTATTAATCAACATTGATGAATGAAAGTGTAATTAGATGTGGAAATACAAAAAAAGGGGGGGAAAGGAAAAGCAATCGGTTAACTTAAAGTTAAGGCTACAGTTGTTAACTAACACGTTGCAATATTGTGCACATTAGGCTTTATCTTTCAGACACTGCCCAACTTTTTTCTACCGTGGAAAAATGTATAGGTAAGAATGTGTTTGCTGAGCCATCACTTTGATTACGTAGATATTGTACTTCCCGCACATTAATAGAGAGTATTGCTGCACCTGCAATACAGACTGCACCTGCTGCAAAATACACACTCCAGCCTAATTAGTTTATTCAAAGCAACTCCATCAACTACAGTACTTGATGCATTCTTCTCGCTTCTTCTTCTCCGCGCTGTGATGATCTTTGCTAATATGGTCCACTCCCCGTTGTACCACCGCTGCGACTTCGAGGACCGGATTAAGCAGGTGTGACACCTGAATTTGCTGAAGTATCCGTATGAATAAGGTCCCGTCTGTGGCAGTGCACTGGAGGCAAACAAGCATCATCGTTTTCTTAATTTAACATGATCATGTCAACACTTTCAAGGGTTACTTAATGTCATGAGACTTGGGATCTGCACGTGATGTAGCGTGACATATTCAGCCTTAATCTGTGTTTATTGTTCATCATATTTATCTTGTGTTGCAGCGTTTTCGCTCCCTGACATTGACATTCATTGCCGGTCCTGCGCAGCCCCATGAGCTATGTGAATAAACACAGCAAACACAACACCCTTGAAACGCCATAATCCCTTTTGTTTTGGTGGAGGCTCTTTTCGCTGTGTATGCAAGTGGGAAAGCCTCTCCATCTTTACACACACACACACACACACACACACACACACACACACACACACACACACACATACAAACACACACACGTGCATACACATGGAGACATACAAACAAACTGGCAGGCACAAATCAGCACACACACACACACACACACACACACACACACACACACACACACACACACACACACACACACTTTCCTCTTTCTGCTCACTTTCCCTTTCAAAAGCTCTTATCTATTTATAGACTTTGATATGTAAACCTATGAAATCTTACCTCAGGCGAGACAATCAGGCCTGTTCTTCTTCAATCCGCTGGAATCAAAAGACAGAAAGGGGAACAAAAAAACAGATGAGAAAAGCGAAACACAAAAGAGACACAATGTAAGAAGACTGAGGCAGAGGCCTGGTTATAGTATAGGGTTGATAATTACAGCCAAAGACAAGGCAGATTAGGACAACATTTTCACCAAATGTTTCCTGAAGAGGAGACTGACAGACGAAGCAATGTGTTTTATTTTTGAACCAAATGCTCGCATCTCTTTGCATTACAACAAGCAGGACGGCATTGCTCTGCTGGTGGAGGATCTGTCATGGGATGGTGCTCCCGATATCGGCGACGTGCCATAATGAAGTGGACACTGGGGAAAATAAATGCGGCAGATTTACCAAATTTGGTGAAGGGGAAGTCTAACGCAGCATAGCAGCGTGGGGCATGAGAGGTCAGCTCCATTTTCTTCTTCGCCCACTGACATCATCTAAAATGGCCTGGCTGAAATTAGCCTAACCCCCGGAATGACATATCTCTCCGCATAAGCCGTGTGGACGCAACGAGCGGCTGAACGTGAAATCCAAATCAACACATTGTTTTTACGATGTCAGAAGCAGCCAGGGAATGACCATCACTCTCTGGCTCGGGGATATTTGTTGTCAAAACCGTAGCTTGGCGAGCACTTTGAAATAATCTAATCCGGTGAATCTTGACTCGTTAGGGTCATTATGCAGGCTTGACCTCGTTCTGTAGGGATGGATCTGGGCACAGTGAAGGGGAAGCGCAGGCAGACAGGGCTGTCTGCAGAAACACGTGGAACTTCCTCCGTCAATAAGTGTGACGCATGTTGGCTTCAGAGACGGGTGGCTGCCTGGTGGAAGTAGCACGACACCCGTTGACTTTAAAGCCCTTTATGCCGCCGGCACCAAAGAAGACAACACAGATACAGTCAGTTCTAACAGGGTAGAAAAAAAACATTGCAGGGCTTAAGCGCACTGAACTGCGCTTCTGTCCAAAAAGAAGTCCTGCACTATAACACAGAACACTCCTTACTTCCTAATTACAGAAAACACAAGACAGTAGCTTCTGTATTGTATGTGTAAGTAGCATTATGTGATAATTAAGGTGGATTAGCTTGCATGACATGAACACAATACTGTTAAGCACTGAATAATGAAATACAAGATTGTGATTTTTTTTTTCCATTTGGGGACTGACAGAAGACATGGATTTAGAATAAATTTTACACATGATGCATAACATATGTAATATAAGTTAAAGGTGCATTTTTATAAGGTGGTAATCAGAATATTCCTAAAATCAATATATTGCCAAAAAGAAGAAGTTTTTTTTTTTGTCTGGTGGGATGCATTTAAAAACAATTTATTTAATTAATTAGAGCAATATTTGACACAATAGGCAAAGTTCTTCAATTCAAAATATATTTTGGTTGATGACTGAATCAATAAATAGACATATACATGAGCTTAAACAGCAAAAATGGTAGTATCATGTATATATCATGGTAGAGACTGTGATTTGGTAGAATTGGAGTTTCTACCAGTAGAGATTGTGATCGCAATCTCTACCAGTAGAAACTCCAATCCTACCAGTAGAGATTTGTCAGGGCTAAGGTTAGACTTTTAAGGTTAGGGTCAGGGGTCAGGGCAGGGGTCAGATTTAAAGTTCTATCTCTACTGGCAGAGATTACAATCGCAAACTCTACTGGTAGAGACTCCAATCGCAATCTCTACCGGTAGAGACTCCAATCGCAATCTCTACTGGTAGAAACTCCAATTCTACCAAATCGCAGTCTCTACCCTGACATATATTTATCTGTGCAGCGATTATCAGTGGCAGCTGGTGGTGAAATTTGTTGGGTGGGCTAACAAATGCATAATACCGATTAAATGGTTAACACAGCTGCAAAAGTAACATCACCTATGATACCCACAGTTACATCAATTACAGGTACACTATACTTTTTTAGTGCTCTACATCAACACTCTCTCTCACTCACACAAACACACACACACACCACTACAAAACGTGTTCCAACTGCAACGACTGCCCACAGATAGCTTGCTGCAACTGTCTTATTACAACTGTTTGGCGACATGTAGTGCAAAACACGCCTTCACTACAACGGATGACCTCAGCAAAAACAAGGTGTCACAGTCCTTTGATAGGTCAACATGGGCCTACCTTATTTGAAAAGAAGCTCACATCGACGGCCGATGTGATCCCAGTCTCTTAACTTCCAGCTTTTCCTCCAAAGACATTGAGGAAAATGGACATGAAAGCAAATAATCCACCTTGTTCATGCTAACGCCCGCCATAGCTTAACCTTTTCTTGCTGCGTCAAAGGCCTGTGGGCTGACCGAAGTTAGTCCAAATCCTCAGTAAATCACGGGGTGGGACATGACACCTGTCAATCACTTACAAGAACGAAATGAATGAAAGCGGACTGTATCTGCTGGGGCTGTAAAAAATAAGCCCATTTAGAGATATTCTATGTTTTTCTTTTGACTGATTGGTGCTGTTGCTACCTTTGTTTTCACCTAAACTTAAACCAATCTGTTGTAAGTTATTTGAAAAATAAATTTCTCATCTTTTTTGTGTTGGCCTGGGAGGGTTTAGCCCTGTTAGCCCATTTATACCAGCCATCGATTATATTCAACAGTTTAAGACTTTTTGCAAACTCAAGCACTTTCATGTCTTCTAAATTGGTCTATTATGGGATGGCCACGCCGCTTGCTGGTGCCAGGACTGTCGTAGCTAACATTAGCTCTGGTGCTAATGGCAACATGTTTTACATTGAAGTGATACAGTTGGCTTGAAGTGCTACTGTGAAAAGAAAACTTTTTGTTGCAAGACTTCCGGTAAAAACCACACTTTTATCCAAACTGCCATGTGGAAGATTTTTTTAAAGAAAACTTTTAGCTGAACAAGCTTATTGCAGTCTTGTCTTCCTTCACTGTTCATAGACATATATACGTAGACGCCTCATTGGCTGCGGCCGCCCACTCCAGCGGCATGTCTGCAGGGCGGCCATCTTGGATCGGGGCCACTCGCTCCTACAATGCATTACTTCCATAGAGGAATGATGTGCTTATACAATTAAAGTTGTCATAAATCACTCAATTCTCAAGCAATTTTGACGGGGTTTGCTTGTAACAAACGCCAGACATGCTAGATAGATAGATAGATAGATAGATAGATAGATAGATAGATAGATAGATAGATAGATAGATAGATAGATAGAAAAAACTAACAAAAAAACAAACAGAAAAAACAAATAGAAAATGTTCAGATGTGCTCAGGTTTTTATTGAATTTACATTTACAGCTTTACATTGCATTGGATTACAATTATTATATTTGTATTCTTGTACTACTACTGTATTACTGTTATTGCTATTCATATAATTATCATTATATTCCTATAATATTGTATGATTATTGTTTATTATTTTTTATATTACAGTTACTGGTATTATTATTATGATTATTATTATTACTATTACTTCTATTATTATTATGATTATGATTATGATTATTATTACTACTATTATATTACTCTTACTATTATTACTGCTATTATTACTACTACTACTATTACTATTATCATTATTATTATTATTATTATTACTATTATTACTGCTATTATTACTATTATTTTATAGGTATTATTATTATTACTGTTATTATTACTACTACTATTACTATTATATCATGTGTATAAATCACGTTCTTTGGGAAAGCTTAAACATGTGAGAAAAGTAGCCAGAGATAAAGAATTGTCTACAACAAAAATAATTCCATCATAAATCAGGGCTATTATTAGATCTATCAGATGCCGTATTCTAACCCACCAATTATTGTAGTAAGTCTGTTTTTTTGTCTTTGTAACAGGGTGTTGCTAGGAACGCTAGATTCATAACATCGAATTTTAAACAAAAAATTGTCTCAGATCAGTTATTTCACCGGTAATCAGCTGTGTAATACACAGGATGATGTAGAGATCTGGTTAGATCATGGGTAGAAGCCAGACATGGAGACAATATATTATTCCTTACATACATCTTAATTGTGAAAAGTAATCCCACGAGCTCATGTTTCCTTACAGCGCTCATTAGAGCATCCAGAGGCTGAACAGAAGTCTGGCATCTTTCGCGAAGCTCGTCTGCTGTTTGAATAACTATGCTGGAGTCAGAGGGAGATAGTGTGTAGCTTAAGTGTTGAGTGGCAAAACCAGCATTGTAAAAAATATCCGAGCACCTTGTATAGTAGCTACACGTGTGATGTTTCTAAAAAATCAAACAGTTTGGCAATCGGTTCAAAATTCAGCAAATAATTCCACTTTGAGATTCAGAAGTACCTCTTGCCTCCGTAGATGTCTATCCACCGCTGCCTCTGCTGGCCCCTTTTCAAGATGGCGGCGCTGTAGGCACGCCTCTCTACAGCCTATGAGGCGTCTACGTATATATACTGTTCATCAAGCTTTCTCCTGTGCGTCTTCTTCATGGTTGGTAAACAGACTTTAGGTTTATTAGTGCCACCTACCAGGCTGGAGTGTTCATCAGTGTTACCACTGTGCCAGAAATAAGGGAACTGAAGAATTAAATGCATTATTTTTTTTAACACGTTATTTTTTTCTGTCATTAATCGAAATAAACACTTTAAAGTCACAGCCCTAGTTTTTTTAATTCTTTAGAATATTGTATGAGTATGAGTTGTTTGATCTTAATATTTTTTGTGTAGAGTGTAACAGTAGTATATTTGTGCAGTGCAAACCTCCACTTGCTCTTTGTGCTCAAAAATTTCACTAAATCAGCATGTTTCCAGTGCAAGGACCTTAAGGTGGCCCAGAGGTTTAACATCTTCCAACTGCAAGAGCTGTCCTCGTAGAACCTCTTTCAGGGTTGGAACAAGTCTGAAAAACAATGTCACTGATTGGTTGAATTTAGAGAAGACCACTCATTTTTCTGTCCTATTGATGCACTTATCAAGTTGTGCACTCCCACATCTCCACCCTCACCTTAAAATTCACCGTATAGGCTAATATAATAAACCCTGCACTGCTCTATTTCCTGCTCAAAGAACTGGAGTTGGAGCTGGTAACTACAACAACTAGTTAACATCACAGCCACAACTAAACCAGAAAGGCTGAAGCACTGATGACAGGGCCACTCTTGAAAATATTTGCACCAGTTTGTATATTTAAAATTTGTCTGTCACTTTGAGAGCAACTCTAAATATACTAAAAAAAAGCATATATTCTACAATCTGTAGTGAAATGCATTTTAACAAGTAAAGTTTCCAACATTAAATACTGTATTTGGTGGTAAACAATTGAGTGAAATTCTTACATTAAAATAATACATTACTATTAAACAGTTTGGGGTCACTTAGAAATGTCCTTATTCTTGAAAGAAAAGCTTGTTTTTTTCAATGAACATAACATTAAATGAATAATAAATCCAGTCTAGACATTGTTAATGTGGTGAATGAGTATTCTAGCTGGAAACGACTGATTTTTAATGGAATATCTCCATAGAGGTACAGAGGAAAATTTCCAGCAACCATCACTCCTGTGTTCTAATGCTACATCATGTTAGCTAATGGTTTTCAAAGGCTAATTGATGATTAGAAACCCTTGTGCAATTATGCTAGCACATGACTAAAAGTGTGAGTTTTCACAGAAAACATTAAATTGTCTGGGTGACCCCAAACTTTTGAACGGTAGTGTATGTTCTGTGTATAAAATGTGATGCATGTTATACTTTAAAGTGTCCATTATGAAGAGGAGTTCAAACTAGCAACAGTTTTAATGCATCAAAAATGAGAAGTAATCCAGCAATAAAATATTCTTACTAAATGAGTTATTTTTTTGCACACTTGTATACTGTGGCTCCTGATCTTTGATGATTTAAACACTTCATTAAAGGAAAACTATTATATATGTCTCTTAATGTAAACTGAAAATTTGCAGATAATGCGTCTTTCACAATTGGAGGTAAATATTAATATTGTCCTACAATGATAACTTCCTTGTGTTACATTTGTATTGTCTGATAAATAATCTCTTCCATTTCCTTAGAATCCCTATGAGGACATAAGCAAGCATACTCAAGATTCAGTTTCACATATTTAATTTTTTATTTTAACGTCATTACTTAGCTCCGATAGAAATAAATTATCATGACACAAACAAAACATTCACAACGTCACAAACCAGCCAGACAAACAAGATAAACCATTGATCCGTCTGCTAACACACTGTTGATTTCAGCATCATCTCCATCACTGTACCCTTACATGGCCAAAGGAGGAGGCAATCCTCTCTGCTGTCTCCTTGTGTCTCAGAAATAATAAATACACTTTTTTTTAATGGCTGACTTTATGTTGCTTTTGCAGCAGAGCTGTCGCTTGGGTAGTAACACTAAAGATGCAATCATGGCGGTCGGCGGGTGGAAGATGGACGAGTGAGCGGGACAGGTGGACAGGTGAGATAAGGAGGTTTTGTGAGAGGCAGTCAGGCCTGGATTTGTGTGGCTGTCCGCTGCCGGACGCTTAATAGCTGATGGCAAGCTGCGATTGTGATGAACATTTTAAATCTCTGGTCCAGTTTACCTTGACCTTTTTCCTTCTTCTCTTCTGTTGTATCACATTGCTGGTAGCTCATCTGTTGTGGAGTTAATGTCTTTGTTTCACTGTCAGTGAAGTGGTTTTTACAGGAATCAAAATGATGACATGTTTTAGTGTCTGTATGGCTAGTTGTTCATTTTACAACAATTATTGCTTTTAGAAGGTATTAAAGGGTCAGACCAGCCAGGCTACAAACATATTTTCTCATCTACCTCTACTTGTGTAATTTTAGGTTGGATAAGTTTTGAAATATTCAATTTTTTCCTCCAGGGTGTATTTACAACGGCAGCATCTTTCAGTGGAAACTCACTGCTACTATTCTGGGCAAGCAGTTCCCAAAAATAAAGAATTTCCTCCACTTGTGGCCACTCATCACAGCCAGAGTTAATTTTACACCTGATTGTATTTCAGTTACAGCCATTTCACAAAAATGTATATCATTCCTATCTTATTTTCCTATTGTTACCTGTTATTTGTGGGAGTTGTAGTCAACAAAAGCTCCATCCATCCTTTATCTATGCACTGTTTAATCCTCATCAGGGTCACGGGGGGCTGGAGTCTATCCCAGCTGACTTAGGGAGAAGGCAGGACTGTATATACAGACAAACAATCACACTCACATTCACATCCACAGACAATTTAGAATTATCAATTAACCTCAGCATATATTAGACTGTGGGAAGAAGCTGGAGTGCCTGGAGAAAACCCACGCATGACCAGGGAGAACATGTACACTTCATACAGAAAGCTCCCGGAAAGGCTGTGACGTGAACCGGGGATCTTCTAGCTGCAAAGCAACAGTGCTAACCATCAAGCCAAAAACTAGAAAAACAAAAAATACACTTCTGTCCCAGTTCTTGTCCGTGAAGTTTCATTCTGTCACACATTTGTAATTTTCATGTGTTTGAAGCATTTTTAAGTAAAAATATTATTCCTGAAACATACTTATTTGTTCTGAAAGCAGTGCAAATGATCGCCAGCTGCATACATGAAAAGCACTTGTCAGTGTTACATTAGTGCACATTCCTGTCTCCCAGTTATAATGTTCCTATACAACTAAACTTCATTCTCAATACTGTTTTTAGGGAACTGTATTTTCTGCCAGATTACATGTGTTTGTGACATATCACAAACATGCATCAAATCAAGATAATTTGCATTTTATTTTATTGTTTCACCATCACACCTCCTCAACCAACCAGTCACATACTGGATGAGGCAGAACTTGTTACCATTTATTGTACTTCAACCCAAACTGTGCTATTTTCTCGAAACCTAACCAAATAGATGTGGTGCATAAACGTAACTAACCTTTTAGCAGGTAGTAATTAGAGTGAAAGCCTTTCCTACTACTTCATGCATGATATGAAATATAAAATTACAATTCTGGTAATCTGTGAATGAGATTTAGAGTGAAGTAATGTAGTTTTTTTAATGACCACCCTAATGTTGGTCTTATGACAAGTCAAACTGCTGAAAAAACAATATTTTGGGGTTTCAGAGGAAACTGCTTCATGAAACAGGAGCTCAGCTTGTATGTTTTATTTGTCAGATGATGCAGGCTGTTTGCACGAAAACAATAATTAGCTCATTGGTCCATCTTTCACACATAATCTACAAAACACACTGTCAACGCTCTGCATAAAGAGCAATTCTCTCAAAGAAACTGGTGCCAGTGAACCAGCTATGAACAGCAATCAGCTCCATTTTTAAAATAAATCAGCTGTACTACCAACAAATAATTAATTACCTCATGTTGAGTTCATAAAACCTTTCTCATTTCCCAGAATAAATGTTTGCTGTCACTTAAGCATTTCCTTTTATAAGTTTCCTGTAGACCACAGGTTGTGCTCTGGTTTACATTTATGACTGTATCAACAGCGGAAGTACATGATAATAAGCAGCTACAGCATCTGTGGCTGATCTGATAAAAGAAAGAGAGAAACAAACTTTATCTAAAAAAAAAAAAAAATCCAGAGAGAAGAAGATAACAGTATTGGACACAGGCCACACTATTTGATTGAAGTGTCTTTGAAATGCAGAGTAATTTATCCTAAGAATGAGGATGGAGAAACCAACCAAAAACAGCATGGGTTTAAGTGAAATTAGAATACTTCACGTCATGTGAAACTGCTGCTACAAGTGGGGCATAAAAAATGGTGTACAGGGAATCTAAAATGCATAGCAGGTCTGTACATTTCCATTCCATACCACTCAATCTCTCACTGTTTAGCCTCTCTGAGAGAGATCGATGCTCTCTGGCCCGTTCTTTCATGAAAGAGTCATCCCTTTGTTTTCTATTGCTGGCGGATTTGAGCGAAGTTTGATGGATGTGGGTGGACTTGTCACATGTGGGTGTGTTATCTCTTTGTTGTGTGAAATGGAGACAAAAGAAGAGGAGTGGATGAGAAGACTGTGATTTTTATCTCTGAAGTGCAAAAATGTTTCTCAGCGCAACACGGGAGGGAGTGGGAGAGAGATTAGAGCTGTTGAGGAACAAAAATAGATTGATCAGATAGCATGATAAGAATAACGAAGGGCTTTGTTTGTTAATTCTCATTGGAGTTTTTTTTCTCTTTCTGTTGTGTTTAACATTTCCCTGATCCTCCCTTTTGTTTTTCCGTAGCATTCTGTTATTTCAGTGGTAAATATGGAAACGTCTGTATTTACACCTTGTAGTAATTAGGCTCCTCGCCTCCATAGATTAAAAAATAACCTAATTAGGAATATTTTTGTTTTGCTTGGCTCCACACCTGTGCTGCAGCCGGTATGTGTGTCTGAGTGTGTGTGACGCTCATTGTGAGGTTGGGTGCTGCCCTCCAGGGTGGAGGTTCGCCCGCCTGGTGTGTGTTTGCAGCTCCAGGGCGTCCGTGACTCACTAAAGGGAGTCAGACATGGCCTCCCAGGCTGCCGGGACCAGGCCAGGAACACACCCCGGATTTACCTGCACTTAATCCCCACAGAGAGGTCAGGTCTGTGTGCCTGCTAAATCTCCTCTCTCATGTGGAAGAAAACACCTGCGATCCATTTACTTCTGAGAACCCATGTTCTTAAAGAGGCCCCGCGGGAACCCAAAAACATGTGTGTAAAGGAGGGGAATGTTTGTTTGTGTTTGTGCATGCTTATAATAAAAAGGCTAAGCTATATGTGGATGTGGATGTGGATGCGTGTTGTGTGAAGATATGACTGCGCATTTCAGTGGGAAAGAAAGCAAGACTTGATGTATCTCAGCAGACAGCTCAAATTACTTTTATGACTTTACTCTATCATCCTGAATTTGCCAGTGCGAGTCTTCTGTTTTCCTCTAACCATGTAACCTTTTACTCAAATCTGACAGATGTGGAAGTAATGATGCCTTCTACAAGCGAGGCCTCGTAGTCTACAGACCCACATCTCCAAAGGCGCTAACACTACCTGAGGGCTCTGATAGAGATGATTTCAATTCTCCTCAGCCGTTTAATGATGGATGAACCTGCAGCTGCAGGAACATTTGACAAGCCGCTGTCAGCTGTGACAACCGCGGCTGAGTGAATGAAGGAAGGAAGGAAGGTAGGAAGGAGCAGATACACACACAACGATGTGCAGACAGACCACAGATGATGGCAGATGGAGTGAAGGGGGGATTGTAAAAAGATCGCCGTTCAATCTGTGGCATTGACAATATGGTGTCAGCCCCTCGCTGGGGAGACGTGACAGGCTGGCAGGTGGGCTGCTGCTGTCTGTGTCACTGACTGGGAGATCAGGGCCGACATGCAGAGATTCCTGCAACCCAGACTCCAGGTTCTGAAGCTTATGATTGCAGCCGAGGCTACGGTGACACATGAACTCACAGTGGTATGCGCAGTCGTGCACACACACTGACACACTTGTGCACATACACTCTCCGCGGGTGTAAAGTTACATCGCCGATCGCTAATTACCACCGTAGTGCCAGCATTCGGAGCTGGGGCTCCAAATTACACGGCTCAACCACAACAAGGGCGATGTGCCCAGCAGTCATTTGTCAGACTAATTATTTGTCTTGGGCTTGTAATTGCAGTGAGAACAGGTACTCAGGTAATTGTGTGGTAAGCTGCAATGTTAAGTGATGCTTTCCCTCCATTTCCAGGTGAGATGAAAGGAGTAAAGATTGCAGTGCTGAAATACGCGGTTCAATCTGGCCTACCAGTCAGACAGTCTAAAAGTATATGCCATGAGTGAGTCTCAGCTTTTTCAGATGAGGAGAACAGCACCTTGATGTTAGGATCATCAGCACCGGTAATGGTTCTTTCCATTACACTGGCTACTTCCTAAATATATGTAAATAATCAAGTCCCTGGTGTACGCCGCATAATAAGTTCATTAATCACAATCCACGGTCAGTGAAGGTAAAATACTATGGATGTGCAAAGCAGAATAGTTAAAATCAGTCGAAGTCTCATATCTGTGAGCAATATTTGTGGTAATTCAAAGGAGCACATTTCCACTTTATGCAGTATTATGCTCAGCATACAAATAAAAACACACAGGCTGCTGTCATTTGCAATGATGTTTGGCTCAGTAACACTGTCACCTATCATCATAATTATGACTATGCTCTCTCATATTCTTATTTTTAAATGAGCGTCCCATGATTCCTCACAGAGGTTACACAGGGCCGACTGGACATGATGTCAGGTTGAATATTATAATGAGCAAAAAATAAATAACTCATCGAGAAGCATAAACAGAGGAATTTTTGTATTTGCCCTGAATCCAATAGTGGCCCTCCCGCTGTCTGCGAGACTTGTCTGATCTGGACAATGGTCACCGGATTCCTCTGTGTCGCTTCATGACGAGCAAATCAGTCTCACCACGTGACTGTCTCCGGCCATCTTGTAGCGCTGCTCCTGTGCACAATATCGCCCAGGGGCCTCCTCGTTCTTTTGTGTTAGGGAGCACACAAGCGTTTGAAAAGGATCCATAACTATCAGCGACAGCCGGGGCCGAGCATGGCCGGCCTCACGCAGAAAAGGCCACTTCTACATGAAAAGGTACAGACATAACAAAGTCTTCTACCTCCCCTTACCTTATTTTAATGGGGTGCGTGGCCTGGTCACGTCTTCTTCATGTGCGTTGGGGCAAAAAAAAATGTCAGCTGTGTCATTAATATCAACAGGCACGCTAACGGTCCCTTTTGATATTAAACAAAATGTTCTCTCTCATGAACAGAATGTGTTTGGGTGTCCGTCAGCATTCAGACACCACCTTTAGCTTCCACTCCAGGATTAAGTGTTTTGCAGCTCAACACAGTCACCGTCTGTGTAATGTGCGTGATCAGTGTGTCTGTGGAGGATGAGAATAAGGAGTAGGCGTGTTTTTTTTTCTCTTTCTTCCTCCTTTTTTCTCTCTCCCCTTCTCTCTTTCTTTCTCTCCTCACGGTGGAGACACCACGGTGCCATCTGCTTTGCATTTGTTTAACAAAGATTTATTGTGCAGCAAGACACTAATCCAAAACACACACACTCGCACACACATATCTCGCCTTCTTCTCGTCACAGGCCGCGAAGAAAAAAAAAGTGAGGGATGTGGGATTGGAAACGCTTGGCGCTCTCTTTGTCAACTCTCACTCTGACGAGAGGAGAGAGAGCCGGCTGGCACACAGAGGTAGGAATGCCAATTATGGCCTCCTCTGCCTCCATGTGGCACACACCAACACGCCGATTTGGAGCTACAATTATAAACTTGTCATACACGTGTTTATGGTGAGGTGGAAGCATAAAAGTGCGCGACTTTGAGCAAAAAAATATAAAAGATGAAATCAAAGCAGGGATGCGGTGACAGGATTCACTTGTAATGTGGCGCAGAAGGTGTTACACACTTCAGCATCAAACGTGTTTCAGTAGGCAAGGATTATCTTCTCCTCATAAAGAGAAAACAGGTCAAAGTGGCTCTCAAGAACAGCTCTTATCATGTCAGCTTGGGAAGCGGGGCGATGTAGCCTGGCGTGTTACTCCTCTCTGTCCTGTCCAGGTGAACTCTCGTATCCGCTGACTCCTCCTGCCCTCTTTGTCACCCTCATGCCAGGTAGAGAAGCGGGGTCCTGGGGGCAGCAACTGTACGCTCCTTCGACTGGAAAAGGCCACCGCACAGGCTCGGTAGGGCCCCTCAGAGACGACAGAGAGGTTAGAGGCCCCTAGGATGCGGCGGTGTAGAGCCTGTCGAGCCTCTTCTGAAACACTCGTCAGCATGTTACCCCACTCTAAGAGAGGGCCGGGGGTCCCCATCTGCCAACTGGTACTACCAGGGTGTTCATCATTTAGGGGCTAAACACCGAGAGACACAACCATACACACCGAGCAGGCACATATGAGCATGTGTTCTTATGTATATGCACTTGTACAAGCTGAATCAACACACTCGCTTGCAAAACACACACACGCATCCTCAGTCAGGATGTATCCCAGAACCCCTATCCAGTGCCAGTGTTCAGTGCTGAGCCCTCCAACCTCAGGGTGAAGCCCCTGCCAGTTCACCTGCCAGGGCTGGACAAGCAGAGCACTTAGCGCCCCGGAAAGGCCACCCTCACCCCCACCCGTCCACACCCACTGCGTTACTCAGGGTCAAGGAGGCTTCACCCACGCTCCCTATTCCCTCTCTGCCAAGCGTCGCCCCGTGTCACCCATGTGCAAGCCTCAACAACCCACATTCTTTAAGCCCCTCGCAGTGCAAACGCTACATTTGTAAGAGGTTACTCCCAGCAGCTTCTTGTCTCATTTGCAGTGACATGTTAAAGAGTACTTCTCTAGGACTGAATTGGTATGTTGCACAGTCAAATCTCAAGGAAAAATTCTGTTTTAAAAAAATGTCATCAGCACAATATTATAATCATTATTACGCTCTCTGAGAACTTGTCACTCATCGTAACATAAATTTGCATCATAAGACAACATGCTAATTTCATTAAAATTTTAAGGGATCAAAACATGCACAGCAGAATGTTAAATCAGCTGTCAAAAGCTTATGTTTTGACTAAATTAATGGTAATGTGTGTGTTTTACAGTTTAAAAAAAGGAGGATTACAATAATCAAAAGGCTCAATCCGCATGGTTTTTTGAGCCAGAATTCATTACTTTGATTGTGGTATTTATTGCCTTGAGAAAGAATGTCTCTGCTTCTCCCCTGTGCTAAATGAACCTGTTGTTGTTGTGTGCTGCATGCTGTGCAACGTTGCATCGCAGAGAAGAAAGCCTGTGACTGAAAAGAAGAGACATGAATGAAGAAAAGGACTGAGACAAAAAAAAAGACATCCACCCTGGGAATGCAAGCAAACAAGAGGATGCGGCCACTTTTTCTCATGACCCCTTCGTTCGAAAAAAAAAACACTCTTTTTCTTCTTCTTTTTGTGTTGTTATTGTCCAGAGCTTTGTAAATGTCAGTCACTTTGAGCGAGAAGTTTGTTTGCATGAAAATTTTGACCTGGTTAATTGGGGATGCACTGTACAGTTACACAAAAGTATGGCTGATGTATACAGTTACAATAAATAGTAAATTCATATTTATGCTTGTATGGATTTAGTTGAGACTTATCTTGAAGGTTACAGGTTAGTACTTTTGGTGATTTTCTACTTTTTTTCATAACTTCTTAATCCTCTGGACCTCAAAAACCAGCTGTTACTTGTTGTTGTTTTTAAATGTCATAATCACAAGATTTATCATGGCAGGAAATTGTAAAAAATAAAAAAAGAAAGGCTTATTATTTTTCTGCTTTGTGTGTATCATGTCTAACACAGTTCATTGGATTCAATGTAAAGTAGCCAAATATATGCTTAAAATTACAACATTTTACCAAAATCACTTTATTATAGAAGACATTTCTACAAAAGAAAACAGCAAAAATAATCTCCTTGCACCAGATCCTGCAAAAACTAAGAATTCTACACTTCTCAGTCCAACAGAGACTCAGCTGCAACCTATGATCATGTGAAAAAAAAACCCTGAGACTTACTGGCTGAGCTGCAAGTTGTGTGTGTGTGTGCTGAAAAAGAGAGGCGATAAAGGAAAATAAAGCTGATCAATGAAAAAATGCAGCATGATTCACAAGTGGTATACGGTGGAGTAGGTTGTTGGAAGATGCATTCAGCATAGAGAAATATCTTTCTTGAGTTGATGTACAGAGCGGTGTTGAAAAATAGTATGTAGAGGTCTGGGAAGCATGTAGAGCCCCCATTTGCACATATTAATTCCAGGTTCTCTCAGTTTCTGTAAAATTAATATTCAAAGAAATTCAGCTTTTGTTTTTGTGATTTATGGCATTATAATGTATCATACTGCACAGAGGACATTTCTGAGTTCTATATTCTTCTAGACATGGCTGTACTGAGGTGCACGACTTTATAATGCAGTGAAAAATGAGGTTACGGTAAGTAGAAATGTGACAGGAACAAAAATAAACCAGAAACTGTATGGATTCCAGAGGGTTGAAATAGACAAGCTTTTATTTAGAACTTATACAGATACAAATGTGAATAGGATGCATTCTGACAAAAAGTTGACAGCTTCTTTCTTTCTTTATTTTCTCTTTCCAAATTCTAGCTGTGCAATGTTTCTTCTAGTTGTATTGCGTCTCCTTTCTCCAAGTACGTGTACACTTCTTTCCTCTTAAATTCAGTACTTTGGAATAGTTTGAGCAATAGTTCACCATTCTGGGAAACACACTTAATCACTTTTTCTCCACAGAGACGAGAAGATTGATGCCACTCGGTAAATATGAGGCTACGGCCACCTGCTGAAAAGCCTTAGTTTAGCACAAAACTGGAAACAATGGGAGTCACTGTTGTTGTCACTGCGAGGTTGCCAGGCAACCAGCAGAGATGCCAGGAAGTTGTTGGTTGCTGGCAGGCAGATTTTCTTTTTTTTACCTTTGAACAGAGTTGGGCTAACCATGTCCTGGCTTTATGCTAAGCTACGCGAACTAGCTGGTGCTCTATTTTTATATCCAGTCATCTGACTCTGCATAAACCAAAAAGTTGCATTTCCCAAAATGTCTAAATGCACCTTTAGGTTTGTCAAGGTATGTGTGTAGCAGAGCTTGTGTGAGTGGGAGTGGGTTTATGTGTGTGACATGAGTAGGGGTCCGTAGATTCAGAGGGGCAGATTGAGGATGGTGATCGCCGTTGGGAATAAAGTGTTGCAGTGACAGGTGGTGCTGCACTGATGCACCAGGACTGTCTTCCAGGGGTAAGATGTCAAATAGGTGCTTGTCTGGCTAGAAAGAGCCAGTAGCCATCTTTTTCCTCTGCCCCTTTCTTTGATCCGTCGTCCTACAGGTGTTTGATGGTTTGTGGGCGGCAGCACACTAAGCTCTCCTCAAATGACGTCCTGCAGTGCTGAGAAAAGACAGAGGCATTCTGGTTGATGTAGTTAGACATTGCTCCGCAGTGACTCGTTGATATGGTGGCCAGCGTAGAGGAGCGTAGGAAGAACATCCTGTGTTGGGCCTCCTTAATTACATTGGAGATGTTTGCATCCTATTTAATGACGTTGCAGATGGTGATCCCCAGGAACCTGAATGACTCCCCTGTGTTCGCAGTAGTGCCATTTGTGCCTGTGGGTTCTCATGGACGTCAATCATCACCTCCACCATCTGGATGGTATTAAGCTAAAGATTGCTGATTGCACATGAAGACACTTTTCTGGCTTCCTCTTAGTGTGTTTGGGCTTTCTAATATGGAGTTAAACTTGAGGAAATTCACTGATGATAAAAGGAACAGCACTTAGGAATTTTGTACAAAATATACACTACCGTTCAAAAGTTTGGGGTCACCCAGGCAATTACATGAAAACTCACTTTTATTCAAGTGCTAATACAATTGTACTAGGGTTTTCTAATCATCAATCAGCCTTTCAACACCATTAGCTAATACAATGTAGCATTAGAACACGGGAGTGATGGTTGCTGGAAATGTTCCTCTGTACCCCTATGGAGATATTCCATTAAAAATCAGCTGTTTCCAGCTAGAAGAGTCATTTACCACATTAACAATGTCTACACTGAATTTTGATTTATTTATTGTTATTTTCATTGAAAAAAATGCTTTTCTTAAAAAAATAAGGACATTTCTAAGTGACCCTAGGCTTTTGAATGGTAGTGTACTTTTTCAAAAAAAAAAAAAAAAATCATAAATCCATGATTTTTGACACTTCATGTTTATGAAACTTCTCTTGGAAAATTTACATAGTATGGACCAAACTTCACTGCTTTGCTAAATCTCATTCTACCAGATTTGATGCACAAGTCAGAGAAACCCTCTTTAAATGTTTTGCTCCTCTCAGACAGAACAAACTGTAGCAGGAAATGAAGTTCAATAATGGGGTGTCCATCCATTGAAAACAATAAACTTCTCTTAGATGTTGGAATACTGAGGAAAAAAAGTGAATGTTTATTATTTATAATTCAATTAAACCCTACTTTAAAAGTATCTGAGCAAACAGTAACCTACAGTAAAAGATATGAAGACAAATGTAGACAGAAAGTGCTATTCTCTTTGCTCTGCTGTCACAATAGACTTGCTCCTAAACTGCTTCGAATTTTCCAGCAAAATATTATCATCGTCTTTCTTTTACGTGCAGTTTTTCTAACACAATCCAAGCCCTAGGGACAACTGAAATTGCACCAACCTCATTTACATGACATGTATTGGTAAATCCTAAGAACTGAAAAAAGAAAAACTACCTGTTTTATTCTTTCCTAAAGCAATTCCTCGCCTCTCAGTGAGATAATTCTTTATCTTTAACACTTAGATGACATAAAGCAAGCAAAGGGGTGAATCAAAATAGGATGTCAGGATGGCAGGCAACAGGCAGTTCTGAACATTATAGCTGGCTGTTAGAGACACACAGGGGAACTCTCATTACATCTCATTATATATCATCTCAGCTTAAAAAAGTATTTCATAAATACACATGTAGTCATATACGGTATATAGGCACCCAAACACTCCTCACACACCTAATTAAAACAGCGGCAAGGGTCCAAAGGGAGACACCCTGCAAAACATGCAGTTCCATCCATGTTGTTGTTTATCATATTCATATCCATTGTTCCCCCAGCGTTCCTTCCTCCGGTTGGTTCTCCATCTTCTGTTTGAGATTAACTCTCCAGTCCTTTCCGTCTCTTCCATTCGCTCTCCCCTCCAGTAATTTAGCCTCCAACCTGCTGCTTTTGCCATGTACAATTACAAAGGGGAGTGCTAGTTAATACGCACTAATAATGTTCAAGCTGAGAAGGTTTGTCAGTAATAATTACTTCCCGCAGAATGAGTTATAGCAGTCACAAGATGTGTATAAATACCTACTGTTGTTCTGCCTAATTTTCAATTTCCAATGCGATGTGATTGTCTCCTGGTGCTAAGTAAATCACTTTGCTTTGTGTGTGAAATTTGCCACAGGTGAAAATAAGGAGAGAAGAAAAGCAGAAACGGTAGTGCAGAGATGCGTCATCACAAATTCCTGCAATAATTAAAAGTACTAAATTAATCCTACTTTGTAATTATTTTCATTTCTATTCAATTTTTGAGTATTTACATTTAACAACAAATATTGAAGTTAGTGTCACCTCAGGTACACACAGAAAAAAAACTTTAAAAACCAGAGAAAGGGATGTGTGACGACATATCCCTTCAAAGTGGATCAAATTCCAATCTTAGATTGCCTCCTTGGATAATGTGGAAATATTAGAGAAGCCTTGATCTAAAATGGAGCATGGAAATGAAGTGGCAGAGGGAGCCCTGAGGACAGGCAGCAGACACAGCGCTGGGCCAGCCATACATACCTCTGGGAGGCTGCATGCACAGGCTGCCTCTCCTATGTAAATGTCCCATTCCACACATTAGTCATACTGCCTTCACCGTACACTAAAGTGTGCCTCGCCCATCAAACCCTGCCTGCCTCCATGAAGATCCCTCAAATGTTCCACAGATAAACCCCAGAGGCCCTTTCTACCTCTCCCACCCCCACCTGCTGGACCACAGAGCGACTGATTGGTTAGATAGCCCAGGTAAATGGTGGAAATTCTAATGGGATACTTGAATGCTGATGTCAGGGAATTTCTAATCTGGGGGGAAATTGATAACGCCTATGAAAAATATGTCCACATAAAGAGTTTTGTCTTTTCACTTTCATCTGATTCTAATTTATTTGTTTTTCATCAAAAATGTCATCAACACTGATTGCATGAAACGATGTCAAACACAGTGTCAAATACAGAAGAGCAGATTGAAAAATCCACATTTACCCCTGAGTCTCTGACTATTGACTGTCAGTAGCCCTGTGACAGACTGGCGATCTGTCCAGGGTGTCCCCTGCCTTTGCCCGAGTCAGCTGAGATAGGCTCCAGCACCCCCCACGAACTTAGTGAGGATAAAGTGGTGTATAGAGAATGGATGGATGGATGTACTGTCAGTCACTGTGCCTCAGAATACATGTTATGAACCAGCAGAGCCCGGGGCAGCACAACAGTCCCATTAGCCTCCTGAAGCCTTATGAGCTGCCACCTTATGGCCCTGCCTCCATGTAAAGCGCTGGCCTATCCCACACCATCAGTCCCCTCTTCTCTCTGCTCTGTTTCTATTGTTGAGCGACGAGGTCTGGGCCAAACCGGCTAATTTATTCTACGATTAATTGGTCTCGGGCTGTGTGGCTGATTAAAACCTGTAATCGCTTACAGGGGGGGAAAAGGAGACAGGGGGTTGGGACACCGCTGCTAACCAAATGACTGGATTAGACATCTGACTGTCCGGCCAGATTTACACTCTGAGACCACTCTTTCAATCTTTATTGTTTCATCTGTTGATTAAATTTGAATTTTGAAAAATTGGCTGCTTTTAATTACACAGTTTAATCATCAGTAAAAGTGGACATTATATGTTTAATTTCTTGCTTTATTTTAGATTTGATGAGTATTCAGTATAAGCAGTGTTAATTCATCTGTTATGTTGCTGTTAATAAGACACATCTCACCTTACATTTAGTGACCTTATGTGTCTGTCAGTGATGATCAGTTCTTGAAAGACTCAGGAACTCAACTGCGAACAATGAGAAGAAGTAGCAACAAAAATAGGTGAGGCAAACTGCAGCAGCAGACATTTTACAGAAAAGGTAAGTTAATCTAACAGTGGTAACATTAACATTATTTTCAGTTGAATATCTTTGCTGTCAGAACGGATGACTAAGTTCCAGCATTAATGGCGACACTCTATCTAAGTCATCGTCTGCTTAAAGAAATATCTCTGTATTAATATTATCTAACAATTTCACATCTCTTCTCCAGCGAAACCCAGATGGTATTCTAGCGAACAAGGGAATGAATCATCTCCTGGAAGAGGTTGCTGCTTTGTAGTGGAAAAAAACAGGTAGCTATTGTGATATTAAGGCTAATGCTAAGTGCGCAGGACCGACAAAGAAAAAGCAATTATTTTTTAAGTTATCACTTAAAACTTTGTCAGAGAAAATTCATTTTTTACATTATTTGCACACTTGATAACACATCATGAGCAAGAAAAGGCAGTCAACGTCAAAACAGCTGCATACCGACCACTCAAAACCAAAGACTGAGGCTTTCATATGTCACAAACCAAAAGAACCGGCTAAGAATGAACCAGAAGCTGCTATGAGAGGCTTTTTGCATCATTATTCTTCTTCAGAATTGGTTTCCGGTTCAAATATGTATGGCTGAAATATTCCAATATTACATTGTGGCATTGTGTAGTGTAGAATAGTTTTACAGTGTCTAAGCAGAGTCTTAGGTGAGCTTGTGTGCCCGAGGTTGGTGGAGATTACATCTGGGTTATGTTTAGAGATTATTTTTAATAAAAACTCGGACATGGACAGACTTTTAAAGGGTTTAATCAATCACCAGAGAAGCAGTTAAAAACGTAAAACTAATAAGAGGCTGTCACTGATGAAAACCTAAACTAAGACTAAAATTTGTCTAAGGCTTATACGTTTTGTTTAAAAGACAGCAAAGCTGAAACCATATATCAGGTGACAAAACCAGTTTAGCTCATTAGCAGCAGTAGTTCATCTGAAAGGATAACACAAACATATAAACTCCTTCTTAAAGCTGCACTCATATAAACTTTTCTGGCCACACTATGTACACTACTGGTGTACATAGGTACACAGGTTCTCATTTATTTGAATGAGAAAGTGTCTCAAAACTTTTGACCAGTATTGTAATATCAGATCATTGAGGTCACTCATATTAAGCAGTGCCAAACCCACAGAAAATCCAAATCTAAATTGAAGATTGTTTAATCTTCTTTCTTTGAAGTCTTTCTATTTTGGTTTCATCACATTGCTTTTATCGTCTCTCTTTCCAGTAGCAGCAGGCAGCTGTTTCTAGTGGAAAAACTCCAAACAGTGTGCTACCTGAATGTGCCAAACAGCAAGCACACACAGTTAGCAGCTAACAGGTGAACTAAGGCAAGAGCCAGAAAATATGAATGTTTAAAGAAGCAAGAGTCTGTTAACATGCATACTTTAAAACACTGCACCCTTAAATGTGTAATTTTCTATGATTTATATCAATGCATTTCCATGTCAAATCCTGTCGTTCTCGGATCACAAATAGTGGGATTGTCTTGCTTTGATAAATACAATTCAAACTTCAAACCTCAACAGCATGAGACTGGTCAACTTCTACAGGCTCCAGCTGCTCAGGATCACTGTCAGCACTTTGCTTTTCTTCCAGTATTTCCCTGAAGGCCAAATTGCCTGTTGTGCTGGTCGGACCGAGGTAAGGTGATGCAGCCTGATTTCTATTCTAATCAGGCTCTATATATGCTGGACTCTTCGCTCCAAACCTCCCGACCAAGTTAATGTCATTAAATAAATAATGAAAGATATGTATTATCTATCACTCCATCCAACATGGGATCAGCTATGTATTATGCATCACCTTTTCTTATTTATTCATTAAGACAAAACGAAAGTCTTGTTAGCCTCATTTCTAAGACATGAGCCCGAGACATGGCACACTCCACTCTGATACACTTCTATTTATACACAACCACAGAGGACCACGAAGTTGTTTGCAGCCTGAGCAAGAAGTCCGCCAGCAATTAATTATTTGACTGATGGAAAAAAAATCTGAACTCAGTAATTAATTTATTTGACAATGCTGTTTTCATTTAAAGCACAAGTGTGTGTTTTGTGGTCAGATAGACAAGAATGAGGGAAAATATGCAGAGAAAGCTGGTTCAGCACCAGTTAAAGATCTGAATAAAGTGATTTAGTTTCTATCAACACACAACACACATTCAAGTTTTGTATTGCGCTGTTTTTCTTATTTGTTTTGTCATTAGTTCAATATTTAAAAAATCACATAAATAACTGGACAAAGGTAAGGTTTTGATGTTCTTGAACTTTGCTTTAGTAACTTGATTTTATGCTAAATTACACTTATACCTGATTGCAGTTTTAAATGAAAAATTATGCTTTTCACTCCACTACATGTATAGTTACATAGTTACACATCACAATTTCAGATTAATATTGTACATGCTTTACAAAAAAAGTCTGCTTATTAAGAGAATTTTTAGAGTAGCAAAGTGTTTAAGAAATTTTGAGCAGCCATAATGGTAAAATGTTGTTAATAATAAAGTTATATAATACGTGTTATGACAGTGAGTTCGGGTTCATTCTACATGATAACCATTATTTTTTACTTTGTGTTTACTTGGAATCTGGAACAAAACATCTGGAATTCAAAACTTGTACATATTATGATTGTGATTGATATGCTTGTTTATTTTGTATTATAAAATTGTGGTACTGCTATGGTTACTATTCAGAAAACACTCACAGAAATAATGCAAAGTTGAATTTCTCCTCTAAATCCACTCGTAAAGCATTAGCAGTCAAAAAAAGGGCTTAAAATACTTTGTGTTTTTTTTATCGCAATTTCACCAGACTGAGAATCTAAACCCAAGAAATCACATCATAGTAAACATGACAATAAATAATCTTAAGAAACCTTTAAAAAAATAAAATAAAATACTTATTTCACATTAATGAAATTATGGGAAATATTAGTAAATGAAGTGATGCTTCCAAACAATCTGCGTCTGTATTTTGTATTATTGTAGCCAAATTTTTGTTTATTAGTGTGTGTGTGTGTGTGTGTGTGTGTGTGTGTGTGTGTGTGTGTGTGTGTGTGTGTGTGTGTGTGTGTGTGTGTGTGTGTGTGTACTTGTTTCTGCTATTCCGGTGGGGACTTTGACCTGACTATTTGCTATAAAGGTGGGGACTTGTCTTACGGTGGGGACCTAAACTGAGGTCCCCACGGGTGGCAACACCGTTTTCTTGGCCATATTGTTGGTAATAAAAAATGTAAAAGTGCAAAAACGTTTGTTTAGGGTTAGGCATTGATTTGGTGATGGTTAGGGTTAGGGTAAGGGTTAGGAGTTAGATATGAATGGGAGTCAATGGTAAGTCCCCACCGGTATAGAAAAACAAACATGCGTGTGTGTGTGTGTGTGTGTGTGTGCATGTGTGATGGTCCTATCAAAGCACTCAGTATAAATTAAAACTGCGTTTCCATATTTATTACCTTCCTTCCTTCCCGGTGACATACGTGGAACAAAAAAACATCCTAACTAAATGTATAAACCTCTCATTTTAACACCAATAATATATTTAAACAACATGATTATTAGATTACCGTGTACCTTACATTTCATCCTTGCCTCATGGTTGGTTGTGCTTGCTAAATAAGGGGGTGTGGCTTTGTTGTGGTCCGCTTTAGATGATTTGTAACGCTGTGTTTGGTTTACAGACATCCAGTCAAGTAAGTCTGGGAATTTGGGCAGAGTTAGATGTCACTAATCATATCACATCCCAGCAAAGTTAAAGGCATTATGGAGGATGTTTTTTTTTTTGTTTTGTTTAATTTGTCTGATTCACATAAAATGAATATACTGACCTTTAGTGGACTTGTATGTATGGTTTCTAAAAAAAAAAAAAAATAACTGTGGACATGGCAGGACCTGAAAAACATCAGCCAATCATTGCGCTTGGACCGAGGCATTTGGTTTGCTCCCTTTCCTGTCAATCAAAAATCTTCCGGCTCAGGCCTAGTTACGTAGATTACATACGCCTTGGACTTACGTGTTTTGTGTATGTGTTGCTTTGGTATAGCTTTGTAGTTAGCTGGCGATTTGTTTTGCGCATCTTTTTTTACATAATGGCAGATAAAGATCCAGGGGGACCCAGCCGTAAAAGAAAGGCATTTTTTGAGGTCAGAGAAAATAAAAGACAACTGGATCGCGAGAATGCAAAAACAAAAGTGATTATTGGCGAATCATTTGGGCGATGGCGTCAGCTCAAGCAACAAATGGACCTAAAGACAGATGCCTTGGTTGCTAAATTCCTTCTGGACAGGTAAAATGTTTTATTGTATTATACTGCGGCTGTAGGCAACTTCACGAGTGCTACGCAAGTTTCTGGAGGGGGGCGTTTCTTCGTAAATGTTAAGAGGGGGGAGGTTAGAGGGGGGTGAGGGAGAGGTTGTATGTGCGCATGCGCATGCTACGTTCAAAGTCGTAGGAAATTAAATCTCCTCTAATGCCTTTAAGAATCAGAGTTCTTTTTCTTGGAGAGATCGGGGTTGCTGGTAATTCTTGTTGTCTCTAGTTGTCTTTCTGTGATGTAAGTGGGACATGACTTTTTTTTCAATACTTCCATATTATTTGTGTGCAACCCCTCGTATCTCACACCCGTCAAGACACCCACACACACTCCTGTTCCCACACTCCTGCTCCACCGAGCTAAAATGTCAATAAAATCCATAGCAGGTTAATCTCCCACCAATGGAAACATGAACACTTTATCCAAAGCTGCATATGTTCCACACCCAGGGTCGATTTACTGTATGTCAGGGGCGATATTAGCATTCATATTAGCCGCTCTTCCCATGTATGATATTCGTCATTGCCAGCCCTTTAGCACACCAACACAGTTCAGGGATGCTTATCTCATGAGCCGTAAATTAGGGGATGAATTCCCTCCGAAACAGCGAAGGCGAAAGATGGAGGATGGAGTCATTGTGCTTGCATGGTGTTTTGACACTGTAATGACACATGTTTTACAATCACCCCCTTCCCCTTTTCATTCGGAGGAGTGGACCTGTCCGCTCCTGCTGGAGAGAAATGGGCCTCTCGGACATTACCACCTCCTCCCAGGGGAGACATAAATGAGCGAGTGGCAATAGGGGGGAGACTATAGGAGGAAAAAGAAGAAGGTAAGACTGGAGTGTGTCCAAACATTGGAGGAAGAGGAAGGGAGTGTGTGTGTGTGTGTGTGTGTGTGTGTGTGTATATGTGTGCATCTAAGTATGTATGCGGAGGGAGGGGGTTGATGGAATGAAGCAAAAAGGAAAAAGAGAGAAAGAGTGTTTGTTTTTAATTGCAACCGGTGCTGCTGCACAAGCACAAAGGTGCATCATTACTTACCTGACAGTGCTCCACAATCACAGGCCCTCCCTAATAAATACTCGTTACTAAAAACTCGAATATAAATAAAGTGAAGGTCACATCTGAGGGAGGCGTGATCTAGTCCAGAGGAAGGTGTCTTCGCCATCAACCCAGCCTCCCTCAACTCTCTTTTCTCTCTTCTTCTTCCTGCTCTTTCTCTCTCACGCTCATTACAGGAGAAGCCATGCAGCGCTGGTTAGGAGAACGTGTGATGAGCCTTGGGAGATATATCCACTGGGAGGGAGAGAGGTAGAGAGAGACTGAATGGGAAGGGGAATAGATAAAAAATGCTGACTTGTCTTCAAAGGAGGCAAAAATAATTGAAATGGTGTGTGTGTGTGTGTGTGTGTGTGTGTGTGTGTGTGTGTGTGTGTGTGTGTGTGTGTGTGTGTGTGTGTGTGTGTGTGTGTGTGTGTGTGTGTGTGTGTGTTTGAGAGCAGGAGGGGTGGGGTGAGGTGGCGTGGGGGAGATTGAGTGGCTCCATGTTCGAGTTGGTCATTAATTGAGGAGGAATGTGAAACACTGTGTGGTCCTCCGCCGACACCCTCGCTGACACACAAGAGAAGATTGATAGAGGAAATGGTGTGATAAAGATATGAAAGAAGGAAAGAGAGAGAGAGAGAGAGAGAGAGAGTGTGAGTGAGTGAGAGAGAGAGAGAGAAAGAGAGAGGAGAGAGAGGAAGTGAACAGCGAAAACATAATAAAGTGGAGGGAATATTGTTGGAGCAGCTGAAACAAGGAGGAGGGAGAAATAGAGAGAGTTCAAAGTGTGCCTAGACTGAGTCCTGTCCTCGCCGTGTCCTTCCTCGAGCCCCGAGTCACGCATCGCTCATCTTGTCACATTGAACTCCAGATGCTCCTACCCTGGAGAACGCTCTGGCCACGGCCATTTTTCTTCATTCTCGCTAACAATTTGGTAATGAAATATTGATTTTTAGTTAGATTCATATTGATGCCATTAGCTTTGCATTGATAAATCACGTTTGGCTGCTTGTCTAGCGTGGCAGAGCAAGAGCCAGGGCAGAGAGATTACAATCAAAGCCACTGATGTGTTAATTTGATAGATATTTCCCCTCCAACACCACCACCACCACACACACACACACACACACACACACACACACACACACACACACACACACACACACACACGGTCCTTTCTTTCTTTATGTTTCACTGCATTTCATAACATTGTGAGTTTTTCTTTTTTTTTATTACAAAGCACCCCGCAAGGATATTTATGTCCATGTCCATTTCTCCTGAAATAGCCTTTCAGCCGACCTGCCTGTGGCAACACTGCACAGTCTTAAAGTCATTTCATCTCTTATAGACAAGACAAGGATATGAGGGACTGTTTCACACCCGTTGAGTCAAATGAGGAAAACAGGAGAGGGCATGGCTATTTTCTACACTTTGACACTGACAAAAAAAAAGCAGAAATGGAGGCTCACAATTTATGAGAGGCCTTTTTTGCATGAGATAACCATAATCTCCAGCGGGGGAAAGGATATGAATTTTATTCAGTTTTTCAGTATTTATTGTACAAAATATTGGCAATATATGTGAAAGCAGGAAAAGCAGCTCTCAGGATACATTTTTTAAGGAGAGACTCGTTTAAATGCCTCAAAATCTTATAGCTCTGTTAAGCGTTTCACATGCTAGGTTGGGAAGATATAACATTTGAGAAACATTAGAATCATTTTCCAGATTAGGGCGGTTTTTAAATGAGTCTCCTGCCGCAGCTTCGCCTTCCAACTGCAATATGTGTCTGCACACAGTCATCTTAATGAAAGGAAATGATGGCGTTCACTTTAATGACGTGGAGTTCAAGGACTGCTTATTGTTCCAGAGAAAAGCCATCTTTTTTCACGGTAATATGAGTCTTTCTTTTCCTTTTTTTCTTTTTTCACAGTGCAATTTCATTTTGAGAAACAGACACCGAAGGTTAAATGTGCTATATAGGTTGTCAAAATATGAGAGAGAATCCAGGATGTGAAACAGATATATTGATAACGTCCCCCCGCGCAGTTATCATTGTTTTGATAATGCTTCATCTCAACTTTTTTATCTTTCTGGGCGATTATGCAAAACAGAATATAGTCCTAATTATCACAGACACATGAGCCACTCTGTTTCACTCTAGTTATAAAGCAATCTCACTGCAGATGATCAGCACAAGTTCTCCCTTCAACATCCAGCACACATTTCTCCGCAGCTTTTTAAAGAAATGAACCAATGACAATCCAATTTACAGCATGTTTACTGTGCGTGTCATAAAACGGCTCCCTGTTTACTTTTATTCTCTAATTTAGTGCTCTGCGTGAAGCGAATCTCCCACATGCTACTTCTCCAAATATTTTGGTTCAAATGCGATTTTGTTTGATAGAATGACAATAACTGGTATTAAAGGGAGGCAGATGATTCCCAGACGTCTGGGGTGCTCTGACATTTACTCGAAACACAATTAAACCCTAGAGTTATGGCTTCTTTAGGGTTCCATGCTTTCCCTTTGATCCCGTAGTGCCCCCATCTCCTGTCATGGATTATAGGGCCAAACGGGCTATTTGGGGAAAAGGCCAGTCAGGTCCAAATGGGGCTGGGTGGAAGAACACAGGCTCCACTGGCCTCGGGGAGAGCTCCGATATGACTGCAACAAATCTAACAGTTGAACTGGCTGCCCTCCAGTTTGGCTTCGACCCGGTTGACGCTTGGTGTCATTCGTTTGACATAATGTTGAATATAACACAATGAACTAGCCTCAATTGATCTCCTGATGACCTATGGGAGAGATGTTTCTGTTTTGGAACTCCACCCAAACTTGGAGCTGTGTTTTGGCCTCAGACAAGTGTCATCCCCTCCGTTATGATAGTTGCTATAATTTGGAGCCTGGCGGGATTCCCATCAGTCCAAACTTCCATCAAGTCCAAGACGCTCTCCTCATTGATTTGGCTTAGAGTCCCCACCTCTCAGGAGAAATATCTCCAGCTCAGGAGGATTTACTATTGATCCCCACTTCCTACGAGGTGATATACCTTCCTCCACACACACACACATTCAATCTTGATTTTACCGACAAGGTGTGCAGTGCAGATATACTGAGAATATTATGACAGAACAGATAGACTGTGGGAGAAAAGTTTTTCCATGAGATGCTACTCCGGGAGAGATGACCCCTCATTCAACTGAGAGTGAAACACCTCAATTTAGATTCTGTATGCACTGATTGATGAGTCTTTATGTTCTGCTGCCCTTTACTGTATTGTACTACCAAGCTCTTTATTACTTTAATGTCTTTCCAGTGATGTCATCCTGAGGTCATACTCAAACAACCGCTTGTCAGTGGCCGCTTTGATTGGCAGAGGCAGCGCTAAAGCTCGGCCAATGGCGGCGCGGTGTGGCAGCTGGTTGTCATGAGCATGGGCAGGCAGAGGAGGGGCTTCGTTAGCGCCTCAGCCATAGCGCTGGAATCGATATCTACCCCCCGAGGCATCGCTGTGTTCCTTCAGCCAAGCCGGTGGAGAGAGGACGGCAATGCTCACGCTCACTCCAGAGCTCCAATACTACAGCTCACACCCGCTAAATGAGAGGGAGAAAGGGGCGGAGGGGGAGGGAGGTGAGGTGGAGGGGGATCTGAGGGGAGAAGACAGAGCAGTCAAACATTTCAGGGCCCGCCATTCCAGAGTAATGAAGCATAGCAAGAGAATATACCTCTGCAACATTTGATAAAGATGGGCTGACACACCAGTCCAAATAGGTTCCTCTGTACGCCGGCACATGTCTATCCATCACCACTTGGCATTACAGACAGGAAGAAAAGAAGCCAGGAGGTGGGAGGAGGGCAGTAAAGGGGATGGAGGGGGGGCCCATAGACAGCAAAAGAAGAGAGTAAAAATTGACTGACAGCGAGAGAACAGGTGGGGAGGCAAGAGAGGATAGAGAGAGGTAGGGCGAGAGGGACGGGAGAGAGAGGGAGTCAGTGTATCCTTGGCAGCTGGTGTATCCTATCAAGGCCGATTGGTTGGTGAATGAGGCTCGGGAGGCCTGTGTCCTTGTACCCACCGGTTTGTTTTCCGCTCACTCCCTCACTCCTCTCCTGCAGTGAAAGACAATAAAGAAGCGAATGAGTAAACGTTGCACATTTTACGTCCTCATCATCCCTGCACTCTGTCTCTCCATCTGTTACTCCCTCACCAGCGCCGTAAAAAAGAAGAAGAAGAGTAGAATGAAGATAAAGGAGAGGAAGACCGTGGTTGTGTGTCTGGAGTCAGATTTTTGGTGAAAGTGTTGGTTAGGCTGAGCTGTTAACATGGACCCTTGACACCAGGATGTCAGGTGGAAAGCAGGGGATAAAACGTCTGCTTGAGCTCTATCGTATTTCTAACAAAGAGGAACAAAATGATCATCCCATGTAAGAGCCAAGACCATAATAGTGTCAATCTTTTGTGAAGATTTTATGAAGAACAGCAACAAAGAGTCACATGGTGAGGTTGCAGTAATGTCAGCATGCTCACAATGACAGTGTGAACATATAAACACTATTAGCAGGTAATGGTTGAGGGGAATAGTCAAAACTGATCATTTTGCAGGTATTTGGTCTTAAAATTCTACTTCATGATGGCACTAGATGGAAAATGAGAAACAAAAACTTATTACAATTTAATCTGAGGAAGGTTTGATCTTATTTCATGGCAATCCATCCAGTAGACATTAAGACATTTGAAAGAAAACCATGAATGACAGATACATAGTGGTGATAGAAGCACCCTCAAGGGAATCACTAAAGGTACTTGGATTCATCCTCTGGGGTTCATGAATGTGCTGAGAAAATCTTTTTTTGCAACTGATACAGGAGATGAGAGACATTTCAATCTGGGCCAAAGTGTGGACCAACCTGCAGTGATATTCCCCCCTTTCACACAGATGTTGCCACAGAGAGGACCTCCTCATTGTGCTGACGTTGCTCTTCTTTGCTTGTTCACACTGTATGAAACAAAGTCTCAGTGAAGCCCCTCCGGTATGTGCTGTTACACAGAATACACAACAGCATTGATGTCCACACAGACACTGATTCAACCCCATGACTACCTCCATGTCTGCAGCAACAAGAGGTGGTGACCTTTGACCTTTAGAAGATGGCAACCAGAAAGAGTTAAAAATTAGCCATAATACTGAACCATTCCACATCTCTCATCCCCTTATGCCTAAGTGGCCTATAAATTACCCAAATATGACCCCACATTGTCCTCAGTGGGACATAATCAAGCCAAGCTCCAACTAACCTATCTGGAGAAGAGGTAATGCATTCATTATTAAGGAATATTTGAGCCTTTTTATGCTATGATATGCGGCAGCTTCGGTTTCTTACTTGTAACTCTTCAATCATTACACGGGGGTAAATATAGAGTTTTGAAAGCCAGAAATTTCCTCACCTGGCCAACTATTAATTGAGTCAGTTCATATGGATCAGCAAACATAACAAGCCCCCGCTGACCCATCCTGGTTATTTTGTGCTGTTGGACAGCACAAACTTTTTTTGTTGTTTTTTTTTGCACCTTTCAGCAAATTCATTCCTTTTTTGAGAAACAGTGGAACCATGTAAACAGTAAGACAGAAAGAGAGAGGAGAGACAAATACAACAAATAAGCCTTGCCATAACATAGCACAACATGGCTGTGTGTCGTTCCCCAGGAGGTTGTATACGGAGGCCCGCTGCCTGCTGGCCGGCCAGGTACGCTGCTTTGCTCTCAAGTCTTGGGGTGATTAATGAAATCTTAACGACAGGCCAGACACAAATATTCATCACCTGGCTGCCCCTATTGTAATGCATGTGGAGAAGCAGGAGTGTGACAGAGGAGAGGGGAGACGAGAGCCGGCCCAGAGACAAAACACAACATGGGGCACAGGGATTATTACCAGGCCCACGGAAACAACGCTTTTTGTTCTCCTCAACAAAATGGAGGCATGTGATTTATGGACAGCCAGCATCTGTTTGGAGCAAGGGGAGACACAGATTCATGTCTGCTATTATGGGCTGTCCATGTTGCTGGGGTGAGAATCTGAAAGCGGGGGGGGCGATGTTGTAGTCGGTTGCATCGGTGGTGGCGGGAGGGTTTGGTTGCAGGCGTTAAGAGCAAGACCTTCTGGGAAAGTACGCTGTGTCAATTCCTTGTCGGACTGTGAATCTGTGACACTGTAGCATGTGGGTGAGGTGTTGCATTACATTGTATATCACAAACAGATGTAGGCCTTACACGAGCCACCCCGGGGGGGAGGGTTTTTTGGAATGAGTGTGAGCGTTTGGTGGGAGGAACTGCGAGCGAGAGACACACACACACACACACACAGAAAGTTTGATACACCAAATGATAATGTGTTACCGAGCAAAGCACGAGGGAGGATGAAATCTATTGTATCATCACTCCTCGCAATAAATACGGCTTTGTGCTCAAGACTGATATGATCATTTTGATTTATGACATACGTGTGAGACTTCCAGGAATTCCAGAGACGGCGTGTGTGAGTGTGAGGATTTCGGTGTCTTTGAGAAGAGCAGAAGCAGAGGGACAAAGAGACATACATAAATACAGAGAGAGGTAATGAAATAGCCAAGCAGCGGAAGTGAGACAGAGTGCAGTAGACAGTGAGGGAGATTGTGTGTCGGAGTGTGCAGTGTAGCATTGACTCCTGCATGCTCCCAGTGATAGATAGTGTCAGGTTAGGCTGCTCAGTGGCAGGTCTCACACTGTCAATGCTGTGGCTGTGGGGAGAGCAGCGGCCTGAAATGTTTTAACACCCATCGCTGATCCCTGTCAACATACACACTAACATGCATGACAATAGTCTTCGTCGGCTGATACCCGCTGTGCATATGCACACCTGAGTGTGTGTTTTCACGCATACAAGACCCTCGTATGCTACTGGCGTCTGTGTGAATTGGGTGTAACAGACACACACTTCACATTCTTTTGTGCACAGCATCATCCCGTCTCCTCCCCGAAGAAAATATAAAAATACTTAACATATCCGAATCACAGCCTTAGAAAACAATTATACCAGCCCCGTTTTTTGTTTTGTTAGGATCTTTTTTTTCTTTTCCTCCAGGCAGCAACAGAGAGAGAGAGAAAAAAAGGCCCTCATTGTTCCATTGTTCACATTGTGTCATTCTTTGCCTTGGAACAGCGATTGTTTGCTGCACAGTTAGGAACACAATGGTGTTCACATAAAAATGAGCCACTTAGCTCTCACACTAAATTAGCACTGCAGAGGAGAGTCAGGCTTTCCAAATTCGCTTATTCACATTTTCCGCTCCTTACCAGCCCTATAAAACCAGCCGCTTCTGCTGAGGTGGACAGAAACAGTGACAGCCAGAGCGTACACTGTATCTGTATCCTGTGTTATGATAGAGTAAAAAAGGAGATATTCAATTATATGGGGAGAATTGTGTTATCATTTGCTATAATCATTTGGAATCAAAATCAATAGCCTGTTGCAGATAATATCTAACAACAAAATCTCCGAAATCACAATTAAACGCAGACACGTGCAACAGCGTTCATGAAGTGTTCGAGGGGAAAAGTATGTTGAGGAGACATTTATGTCTCCAGTGGGAAATTGTCTCTGTTTCTGTGAGAGTCCTCGGCTCACTTTTACTGTAAATCTAACACAGCAAGTGTATGTCTCTCTCTCTCTACCCCCCTCTCACCTCACCTCCCCTCCCTCAGCCCCTCAGCACCGCCGCCCTGCATAGCAAAAGATGGCATGTTGCACCACTGTAGCTTTAAATCTGAAAAGTGGCCGTGAGGTGCTCCTGGTGACGAGTGACTGGAAAGTATTGTGTCATCTGTAAAGAAGAAAAAAATGGTGCACAGGAGTGGGTGATTTTTCCAGGCGCTGTTAAAAAATAGTTTTGCATGGGTGCCTTTGCTCTCCTGTTAGTAAAACACGTCTTGGAGCCCTCCCGCTGCCGTGACCAAGAATGAAGTACTCTCTTGGGCCAGACAAAATCAATTCCTCACTCGGGCAAATTTCCTCCTTCCCTGCTTTTTTTTCTGTCCAGCTATTTGTTTTTAATGCTGGCATAGACTTATGGCCTAGGGAAGGCAGTTATGCCAAACAGTATAAACTACACCTCCTGACAAACATTCAGAACGCCATTGAACTTTCATTCATTTCTGGAGGTGTCAGCCTCAACTTTCCAAGGCTTTGTTATAAAGAGGTAGTGTGAATTCCACCGTTCCTCAAATGTGGCGCACACCCTTTTTTTTTTTTTTTAAAAAAGAATGCACATCTGTCTTTGTCTTTCCAAAGCCTGCATTTATCACTGAGGTCTGTTTATTTGAATGATCTCCTGGATGAATTACCTAAGCCGGTACACGCACAGCATTTACAATAGATAGGTTTTTTCCTGTGGGAAATCAGAGTCACTGATTCAGTACCAACATTCCCATTAAATCAAGTATGATCCTACATTTACCACATAACACTCATCCTTAAGTACAACACTTGTGTCATTACTTGATGTTTTTTATTTAATCACAATGTGCACATAGACTTTACTGGCAAAAAAAGATTCATACAAATGATTTCTAAATATAAACTAATTCATGTGCTTTTTCACTTCCCTTTGCTATTCTGTTAGCCCAGTGACTGGCACATGATTAGGGAATGATTTAAATGTCCTTCCATCAACTTGTATGTAAGGCATTTCTATTCTAACCATTTCAGCTGCCGATTTATAAGCTATAGATTTGATTTAGGATTGAACATTGGCACAAGAGTGAGACCATTGTGCTAAGCACAATCCCCTTTTTGATAACATAAAAAATCCCCTCATGAGCAATCATCTTTGTGTATTTGGCCAGAGTTGGTTTCACATGGTTTTCAGCTCCTCCTCCTCTCTTTGTGCGTCGACCCAGGGTGATTTCCATGAGAATCAACTTGGCGATTAATCACAGTGTTCCTGCACTCCCAGATGTCATTCAGGGCCTTTTAAAGACATCAGTGCTCTGTGATGTTTATGGGAGGAGAGAGATATGAACTTGGCAGCCCAGCCCAGAGACCTTTGTGCGAGCTCCCTCTGGGACACTCATACAGTCAGTCAGCTACTACTGTCCTGGATCGTCCCAAACACAGTCGCACAACTTCCTCCTTCAGAGACGGAAGCAATCAAAGCCAGAGCTGACAGACAGCTGCGTTCAATCCCTGATTGAAGTGGTTTGCAAAAGGTTTTTGGGACTCCATTCAAAATAGTGACACTGATTATGGAATTTTACAGTTTTAAAAGATTCAGCTGTTTCCATTTATTTACAATGCACACAGTTTAAACTCTTTTGTCAGCAATATTTTTAATTCTTGGCTAATTATTTAGTTTTCGAAGAGAGAAAAATACATGTAGTGTACTTATGTTCATTTACAAAAAAAAACAATTCTCCAAAACTTTATTTGGCACATTTTTTGCTACACAAACATTGCCTTACAGTGAAGAAGCATAAATGATGAGATGATAATCTATAAATGCACGTGTGTATGCCTTTAAGTGAAGCTCATTTACAAACTTAATTAGGATAGAATCAAGAAACTGGGTTGGAAAAAACATACAGAAATCCACTAAAGAAGAAGACCTGATACTATAAAGACTAAATTGCTTCTTGTATACATAAGCTTAAGCATTGATTGTCCATGTTGCATATAAACATATGGCACAGTGGGACTGTGCATGAGGCAAAATAAAAGAATAAATGGCTGCCACCACAGGAAGTACTGTACAGCCAAAAAAGAGGGCAAGTGAAGGGAAATTCCCCTGCATGAACTGAGCTAAACAGTTAAGAATCCCGAGCTCTAACAGGTCCCTGATAATGAAAGGGAAAGAACAGGCTTCAAGTGACGTCTGAGTGACGGTGGTGGGTGGAGGGGTGAGCTCAGTTTAAAGAGTCTGCCGAAGTCCAAGACGTGTTAATAAACAGTTATGGAGAGCCCCAGGGGTGGGGGTGCCTGGGGGTCGTGAGGATGGAAGGAAGCGAGGAGGGCAAAGGGATCGGGGAGGGATGCTGAATGGAATGGGGGGTCAGGATCATGGTAGTCAAACTGCTGTTTCTTCCTGGGGAGAAGAAAGGAGTTAATGACACCCTAGAGCTTCTCACCCCCACCCGCCGCTCCTCCCTCTTCTTTATGGAGGGTGAGCGACACACACAGCCCCATCGGAGGTGAGGAGGCCACGGAGACAGCCATGCCGTCCCACCGCCCCAATAGCAAGAGGCTTTAACAAAAAGGAAGGAGGAGGAGGAGGCGCGATAACTGTGATTATTATTACTAAATATAATATAAAACAGTCAGCGCGGGGGCACTGTGAGCAGGATCCACCCATCCGCCCACATGCTCACTATTGAAAACTGTGTTGAAGATGCGGGGACAGGTTTAAAGACAGCGCCTTTTCAATGCCAGGGGAAAAGGGAGGGGTTAATGAGGGGCTTGGTGAAGGAGCTTATGGCAGGGTGAGGGGTGAGGGAGAGGGGAGAGGTGAGCGGGGTAGCGGGGAGGGACGCCTGGCTGCCATGGTGTCAGCAGAGGAGACGGCGGAAGCAGACCTGGAGACAAAGCTGAGACAGGCCGACAGTGAGCGTGTCTTCTCCCCACAAATGAGGGACAATCAGTAACAAATGTGTCACCGTGTTTTGAGCTGTAATTGTAGCATCCTGCTTTGGGCAGGAAGTGTGATTTTTTTAAAAGGTGAGCCACACCATTTCTCCGGGTTTTGTCAAAACAGGAGGCAAGGGTGTCGGAGAAATCACATGTGATGGAGAGAGTAACAAATAGCTTCTCCTATGCCATTTTGAAAATACCAGAATGCGCCCGGTGTGTGGTGATATTTTTACAGTTTTCTCACCTGTGACTGGATACATCATTTCCCCAAGTTTCGCGAAAAGTGGAACAGTGGTGACAAATCAGCAAACAAACAAATAAACTGACACAAAGCCCTTCTTTGATACATGGATAAAAGAATGAGTTACCTTGATTTTCTAGTCTGCTCATGATGAAATGACAGCTGCAGCTGCAACAGCAGCAACACTCTGGCAGCTATCAGAGACGTGTTGACCAGTGCAAAGTCAAGTTGAGACAACACTGGTGCAAGTCAAGGTCACAGGAAATCAGGTGAAGGACAGCAGCTAAGTGCTGATGTGCTGTGGCAGCAGCCGCGGACAAAGGGCCACTATACGTATGGGACGGTCCAGGCTGAAGTCCCAGGGCTATAAATCCCTCTTCTCCCTGTCCAAAATTCATTAATGGCCACACAAAGTGGCCAGTGAAACCAGATGGAGGGAAAAACGAGGGGGGAATAGCTGTGTTGGGTGCATGGGTGGGGGGTTCGCGTCTATTCTTGGGATACAGCGGGTCGAGGGATAACTGGTTCTACTCCAGTGTAGTGTGAAATTATAAAGCGTTACCTGCTTTAATTTTCCAAATACAAATTAAATCCTCAGTAAGCTGACTTTAAATCAATAGTTTCATTTAAGAGGCCACACGATTTAACAAAAATGAAAACTAGCTGGTCTGGTCAATGGAGCCGGGTCATAAATCACAGGGCTTTGGGAGGCAAAAAGCCGATTTGACTTGTATATGGAGCGGCTGGTGGCCAGGGGGGAGCTCGGCAGGGAAATGAACTCACGCTTTATTAGGACTCATATTGACCTGCCTCTCTTCCACCAGCACCACCTCCACTCTCCGGCATTATAGCGTCATGCAGTATACACCCCCTATTAAAAAGCATGAGGTGTTCAAGCGGAAAACAGTTATTCCTAAATTCATATGCACCCCTGAGTGAATTTTCTGTTTTTGCTCCTCCATTTCTGGTGACTTTCTGGTTCAAGAAAGGGAGAAAAAAAGAGGGAGAGATAAAACAATCCAAACTTTTAAAAAGGGGGAAAAGGTAAAACTTGAATGGAATCTGGAAACAACAGAAACAACAAATGTATTGTCAAATTGCAAGAAGAAGAAGAAGAAAAATCATGTCTCACCGGTGAGATTTTTATTTGTACATCAGTTGTGCATGCCAACATCAAACATTTAATGTCAGCATTCTTCAGAGACACAGACGAAAGGAAGAGAGATGCAAGGCTCACATTGTCATCAAACAATCAAACAGTCATCCGCTTCTCCAAACAGCTTGCAGCTCAGCTCAGCTGGCACCAGACACTCACATTACAATAAACATCTCTCCTAATGTTGTGCTTACACCATGCCATGCTTACACAGACACAATGCACACAGACATAAAAAAATAATACTCTGTTTAATAGGTCGGCCTGACAGCTGGAAAATGGAAGTTAGAAGAAGAAACACGCATAAACAGACACACACACCGATATGTTTGAGATGGGCTGAAGTCGCTCTCGTCGTCCAGACTTTGTTATGGAAGAAGGAGGCCGTGAACATTATGCTTGATTGTGAATGAATGGTTCAGAGCGCCACAATAAATCCATTATCAAGTTGTTATGTCATACTTAAATTCTCCCCCAAAGTGTTCCCATATATCTTGTCAGTGGTTCATTAGCCATTTGGACAGGTAAAGCTTTCTTAGTTCGGCCCACAGCTGACCCCACATTCTGCCTCTGTGTTCCACTTAAAAATAATGGACATCCCCTGTCCCGCATCCATCAATCACACGGCCGAGAATCCCAGGGAAAATAGTTTAGAGGGGTTAGGAATTACAGTTACAGCGGCTTTCTGACTGGGGATAGATTAGCCAGGCATTAGCAGTGTTTCATTAACCTTGCGTTAAGTGACATCCTCCCATGATTAATGGACATTATTAACAAAAGGGAGATTGTATTTCCGAAAATGAACCTTTTGTGAAATGTCTGCTGCATTGTTAATAGGTTTGTTTATTAATCATTCATAGGAGAGGGCCTTCATTTCTGAGCTAGTGATACATAGAATGGCTATGAAGGAGACTGACAGCAGCACTGAGCACGCTCCGTGCTGAATGCAGGCGTCTGTCTTCACATGCACACTCTCTGCATTTGAAAGTGCTCAACAGCTTTGTGCAGTTGAGAAAAGTGCATTTACTTATATTACTGCATTTGACCATTTGAGTTTTTCCAATTTATGCTATTTTATACTCCTATTCCATTACATTTCAGAAGGGAAAAAGTGCAACATTAAAAGAAATAATGCTACATTTATTTCTTAGCTAGATTATGATTTTACATTTTAAGTTAATTCATATAAATAAACCAATTGTTCTGTACAGTTATTTTCTTTTTTGTCTATGAGATGTTGGCATTTCCACCATTAAGATATTTTCCTTCGAAACTTGTCATTTTTTAGGCCAAAAGTTAGAAAAATAAAGACAAAAGACAGAAAATTAGAAAAAAAATCTGAGAAACATCTGAGAAAGAAATAGATTTTTCTATCAATTTCCATCTTATGATCTTCTTTCTTTTCTAGTTCTTCTCCTAGGATATGAACCACTACATTCATTTTACAAAAATGTATTTAAAATACTTAAATGTAGCTACACCTCAACCCACTACAGCAGAAAAACTATCAAACTATTCATCAGTCACAAGCTAATAATGTCAAATACTAATTATTCTTTTATCTTTGATACTTTTTAACAGTCCTGAGCTTTATGTCAGTCAGATGTTTGAAGTAATGGAGAACTATTAATACTTTTATTGTCCATTTTTCAACATTTTTATACTAATAAGACAAGTGTGCAGGACGAAAGCGATAAATAAAGCAAACCGTGTAAGCGTGAGCACATGGAGACAAGGAGAAGAGCACCACCTATAGAAAGTCAAAGTCACACAGAGGAAAACGACTCTCTGATTGACACGTGAAACCACAAAGCAAAGACATCACAGTAATGTACAGAGACCAAACAAAGCATTTTGAGGGTTACCGCTTTAACTCTGCTTCCCTCTCTCTGTTGCTGTATGTCACTGTGAGCTGTCTGTCCATGATGCCGGCCGGAGAGGGCGAGAGTTCACACCAGAGACAGCCTGTCCATCACCTCTCATCCTGCCAGGCTCTTCTGAGGGTTGCTGTCCTGCACGGCGAGAAGGAGTGGGTGAGACTGGAGGTGAGGAAGGAGGTGAGGCTGGAGGAAAGGGTGGGGTGGGAGCAGGAGGAGGGGGCGGCTGTCCAGGCCTCCTGTCCTGCTGTCTGGAAACTCTCTCTGGCCACATGGGAGCTCACGGCGCTGTCAGATGACCTGACAAACCGGGCTGCCGTCACATCTTCACATACAGGCGGGTTTGTTGCAGTGTACACCTGTGTTTGTTTGCGTGTGTGTGTCCTTGACTGTCATGTATGAGTGTTTGAAGCTGGCTTTTATCTGCGCTCCTTCTGGCCTGACATTCTGCACCCTCCCGGAGCTTAGGCTAAAGGAAAAAAAATGTATAAAGCAGCATAAAATGAAATAAAAATGCAAGTCTAGCCGACAGGTCTGACAGGATAAGCAGCTCAATCATCAACTTGCTGGCTGTCAAATCCCCAAACCAGACGGAAACACACTTACACAGGAATAATGCAGGAGGTTAGAGAGCCACTAGAGGGTGGCTTCAAATCTGTGGATCAGTTCAAAACTGAATAGCCTGACCTTTTTTAGCAACTTTAAGTGCAAAAGCTGAGAAAAAGAAAAAAAACATGATCAAACACTATAAGCACAATGTGGTGGGAGGTTCTTGTGCAAAATCAGACATCCCTATTTCATTTTCTTGTAACTCTACTCTCTCAGCCGGTGGTGATGAAGGTCCACCCCCCATCCTCTCCCTCCTCCTCCACCTCTTCCTCCTCTCTGTCCCACAGCCTGCTGCTGCTGCTGCTGGGCTGGAGGATGACTGACGCTGTCATAACGTCTGGCAGTCAAACACAACCCGCTCCTGACGGGTGGCGGCAAACGCAATGTGACACAGCCAGCAGTATCTGGTTTCTCCTGTACCGACTACATTTCATATGGCTCAGAGGGGCTTAGAGCAGCCATGGGGAGGGCGTGTGTGTGTGTGTGTGTGTGTGTATGTGCGTATGTGTGTGTGTGTGTGTGTATGTGTGTGTGTGTGTGTGTGTGTGTCTGTAGGAGGTAATCGAGCAGATGTCAGGAGAGAGTCTGAGAGAGGATGTGTACACTGAGGGACGACTGAAACCTGTCACATTGATTTTCAGTGATCTCGTAGCCTGGGTGTGCTGGTGTGTGTGTGTGTGTGTGTGTGTGTGTGTGTGTGTGTGTGTGTGTGTGTGTGTGTGTGTGTGTGTGTGTTTACGCGTATGCGAGGAGTGTGTAGTGTGCAGTCGCATGTCCACGTTCAAAGCAGGGACGTTAAGTGTTTGTGAGTTAACAGAGCGGATGTAATCGCAGTGTAGGATCTCACTGTTGTATTCACTTATAGTGTTAAAACCCAGTCGTATGCAGAAAGTAGATGATAATGTATAACAATTAAAAAAGAGATAAAATGAAATGATATTTTTAAAACATTCATATCAGCTTGTGCTCATTACATGTGTGAGCAGAAACTGTAATATTGGCACATCATGAATCATAATCTATTCTAGGAGAGCCGATCCCACATTTTCACATGTTGTATTTTTGTGATAATGATAATGTAATGATTCCCAATTAACCCATCCAAAAAAGAGGGACATTCCAATCATTCATGCCTGACAAAAAAAGAAGAAGAAATAGTTTAGTGCAGACATAAAACTGCAGCACGGGCATGAGGAAGGAATGATTAAATGAAATCAGCAACATCCATAAAAAGACAATTTTGGTGAGATTAATGAGGATGCTTCGTGACAAATTTGTTTAAAGATGATGTATGAAATGATCTTTTTCATTCCTCTCTTGTTTTTTCTTTGTATATGGAGAACAAAAATATTAACACGTACAATACAACATGTCCTACCTTCTTAGTTAGTGCATTTGTTTTCTTTGCATTAAAAACACAACTCATCAGGATAACCTTCTTTTTTTTGCGTTTCTTGGATTTCACTGTAACTCCACAGACAAAATGAACCGAGAGCTCTTAGATAAAATGTCACAGCTATATATCCTCAGGCTCATTTCAGTGTAAAAGCAGCCACAGTACGGCTTGTTGAGCAACATGAGCAGAAGCATGACATCCGTTCACCTTCCTAGCTCCTTCTTCTCCCTCCTCCTCCTATGAATCCTAGAAGCAGAAGATTCCCAGCAGAGGAAACACAGATGCTCTCCAGGTTCTAGGTTAAATACAGACACCACAGTCGCCACAATGCTCATCAGAACCCTCTCCCCGCCATACATAGTGTGCCATCTTTTGGCTGCACAAAGAACTGCTTCTCCTTTCTCAATTCTTTTCCTTTTCTCTCTCTCTCTCTCTTTGCAGGAAAAGATCATAAAATCAGTGAAATAAAGTGAAATGGTTGTCTGGGGATGGATATGTCCCTTGCAACGTGAAGTGGAACTTGAGGAAATCGACGGATCTCCTGCAGCTTTGCAGAGGACTATTGCTGCAGGGCTCTTTTTTTTTCAAAACCCTTACAATTTATGCAGGCTCTCCAGCCGTAAAAACACACATTTCTGCCTTCTGATGTCTCACACGCTCACTCGTGATGAGAGGATTGGATGAATGAATGAGCCAAGAGCTGAAAGTAATTATGGCAGTTAAAAACAATTAGAGATGAATATTACAAATTTGTATAAATTCATGAGGACTGGTGTGCATACATGTGCTCGTGCATGTCTGTGTGTGTCTGTGTCTTTGTGTGTGAATGGCATGCATGCATACATTTCCACACAGCAAAATACAGAGAGAAATAGAGATATTCACCTTCGAAGGGTCACTCTCCTCTTCCTGGCTCATTAAAAACAGCCCCATTAGCAGTGTTCCTTCAGAGCCTGACTGCCGACAGATATGTGAGTGTGTGTGTGTGTGTGTGTGTGTGTGTGTGTGTGTGTGTGTGTGTGTGTGTGTGTGTGTGTGTGTGTGTGTGTGTGTGTGTGTGTGTGTGTGTGTGTGTGTGTGTGTGTGTGAATGGTAAAGACACGCAGTGTTTTGGAGGCCTCTGGGCTGCCGAAGAATACATTAAACAGCAAAGAGCCCCCTCTCCTCTTCCTGACTGACTCCTGCTGGGACTACTTAGCATTTCTGGGGTGAAAACTTCTCCAGCAAGGTTGTCAAACACTATATACAAATTGCAGCAGACCTAAATTGCTCCTGTATATAGTTATTTAACTTTTGTGTGTGTTTTTTTGCGCGTGTGTTTGTCTTGGCCTGACGAAGACTGTATTCCCCCGATACACTACGGGCAATGTCGCTGGAAGGGAGAGGGAGCAGAGAGAGAGAGGGAGACATCTGTAAAAATTGTGAAAGAGACATTCAAAGCTACAAATCCCAAAAGAGTCCAAAACAACTTCACAATCGTTAGCTCATGAAAATTCTAGCAGTTTTAATGTGTTTTTAGGTCACAGATGGTAAGAGGAAGTAAAAATGTCTCTCTTTTTTTTACGCTCATTGTATCATGTTCCGGGGAGAATTAAGCTGAAAAATTAAAAATTAAATTAAATGCTAATCACAATCAGAAGACATGCAAGTTTGTCCTTGTTGCCCCATAAAGCTAATGAGTGAGGTTTGATTGGCAAACGCCTGATCTCAGATCAGCACTGAAAGTCACGAAAATGTCTCCGAAGTCTGCGTCTCTTGTCTTTTCTCCTTCATTAGACCCGTCCTGCTGGTGTAATGAGGGGAAGTAAAGTGTGTGTCAGGGTTGTTTTTAGGTGTGTGTGTGTGTGTGTGTGTGTGCTCAGGTGCTGGCTATACTTGTGGGTACGAAATGTCCCCACAACTGTAGGAAAACCGAAAACAATGTCACTTGTGGGGACCTCATTTCGGTCCCCACAAGTTTAAACAGTGTTTTCTTGGCCATGTTGTTGTTACTGAAAAAAGTAAAAGTGCAAAAACTTTTCTTTAGGGTTAGGCATTGTTTTGGTCTGGGTTAAGGTTAGGGTTAGGGGTTAGGGGTTAGATATGAATAGGAGTCGATGGTAAGTCCCCACGGGGATATAAGAACCAGACGTGTGTGTGTGTGTGTGTGTGTGTGTGTGTGTGTGTGTGTGTGTGTGTGTGTGTGTGTGTGTGTGTGTGTGTGTGTGTGTGTGTGTGTGTGTGTGTGTGTGTGTGTACTTTCTGTTCACCTTTAGCTGAGGACAACTGTGAGTTTCAGACATTCAGAATTAAAGACATACTTAGATCCTTTATGTGGGTAAAAACTGAATGTAGATTGATGTTTTCATAAAGGTATTACTTTTCAGCAAAAGTGTTCATTTTACAGGAAAAATAGCACTCTGAAGGATTACTATGTGACAATGGATTGCTAATAATAATACATCAGTGTAAGCAGCATTTTACTGTTGTATCTATTGCACTTTACACTACTTCCAATAACATTTGTTTGTTATTCAAGTCAAGTTACCCTAGTAAGATTCAAGCTACTCCAAAGGGTTACAAGTTAGATCTGAGGGATGGTGAATTGATTAATGAAAAAGGAAGATTTTCCTGCAGAAATTCTTATTCATTTCTTGGACATTTTTCTTTTTTATCCTTGTTTTTGTGAGATATCAGCTAGTTTAATTCAGTCTTCCAGTCCTCCAACAGTTATTTAAATGAAACCTAATGAGATTTTATTTATTATATATAAACAAGTAAATGTGACAAGGAGCTCCAACTAGTTGCTTTTTCGGGGTTATAAGCCAAAAAGAGTGGAAAACACTGGCTTTTACAAGGTAAAGTTTAAAAGAAAAACTTAGAATTTCAGTTGCATGGACTTGTACACTTTTTATCTCCAAATGTCATCCACTATAGTTAACTGGCACTGACAAATAATGCTATTTTTGAACACTTTAACACTCCGTCATTTATGTTTCAGTATCTGAGAGCAGCAAAACTCTTCCACATTAGCTGTAGCATTTGTTTCCAGTATTGTAACAGTATAGACACCGAACAGCAACTTAAATAACAAATGTCAATTAAAAATGTGAAATGATGTCAGAGCAAATTAAGATTTAAAAGGAATCATTTGTAACAGTCAACAAAAGGCCCATTAATTAATGCTTTTAACTGATGTTAAAGTCCGTTGTTTGGTCTCATTAAGACCATCGTCTGGAGGGCAGGGTTTAAGCACCTTTCTTTGTTTACCACTTGTAATACAAGGATGGAGGACAGAGTTGGCAGTGAAATAGGAAAACACAGAGGAATGTTGTGGACAAAGGGAGAAAAGAGGATATTTTAGTCCAGTGGTGGTGAGTTGGGGGGTTGAAAGGATAAGAAGAGCTGGGGGTGATCATGGGGTAATGGCAGTGGCCTGGCCGCTGACAGACAGGCCAATCTTCCGTCTGGACAGACTCAAGAGAGATGTGTCAGTCTCTGCCGGCACCTCAGGCCAGCCGCACCGCCACACCACTAAATGTGTATTGGCAAAGTGTCGGTGCCAATGCCATTAGCCAGCAGACTTAAATTCCCCTGTAATTTTCTATGGCGCTCCTCGTTATTGGCACCTCTGATGGGTCGAGTATTTGAATCCTGGTTCACTTTTAATGGATGACTGGTGACGGTGAGCAACGGGGCGATTTGTTAGCACTCCTACAAGACAGGTCCACACGCACACACATACATGTACGTTCACACACACTCATGTTACTGTCCTTCCATAGACCTCCGTTGACACGATTCATTCCCCACCGCATCACCCTCACTGCTACATGGTTAACCCTCAGTCTAACCTAAAACCAGATCAATCCCTATTGTGAAGTAAATGAAAACCACAGCAATGTACAAGTAATTAGGACTGTTATTTCAAATATGCTCTGATTTAGGACAAATTCATGTACGGAAGTCTCCACAGACAAACTTATTTTCAGTAAATGATTAAGATGACATTTGTTTTGAGCACATAATTTAAAATTCCCTTTAATAAAGAGGCGAAAAATGGTAAAAACAGCTAAAGTTTAACTCAGTTTCTTGGGTGTATTTAATAAGAAATAATCAAGAGGGACCCCTAGTGGTATCATGATGCCGTGATTCTGTGATATTTGATACAATGCAAGACACTAATTTGCAATAAGTCAAAACATCTGTTTAAATGAAGAGGAAATCACCACAGAGAGTAAGAAATATGGCTGTGTTCTACATTGTCCACCATTTTCAACCTTTACCTTCTTCAATACAAGTTAGTTAATTTTCATTCACTGTTCCCTCATTTATTGGACTGGTGTCACTAAGTAGTGAATATCTATCAGTAATTGGCACCAGTGTATTGATAATGTACTGCAACAGGAGCTGATATAATCTGTTGCATCGATATGTTGTCCCACCTCTGGGCTGTGCTCATTTGTTAATGTGAACTCATAAACTATGCCTTCCACCCAACTCTAACATGGCTGCAAAATTGTTTTTACAGTGTATGAATTTACATAACAGACGAATATCTTATATTACTTGTAAATGAAGGTGATGTTACACATGTTTATGGCATCCTTGCATTCCTTCCTTTGCTCCTTTCCCTCCTCAGAAGCATTTTTTGTCATTAAATTACCATCACATTATAAAAAACATCTCATAGCTACTAATTCTGGCACTGGACCACCATTGTCACACGGCCGCTATAGGATCCGGTGACCTCCCGAAGGAAGCACATGGGAAAAGCTCAGCGTCCTTGAACAAGGTTGGAGACCATCACTAATTACCAGAGAGGAGGGCAGAGGGCTGCTTGTTTGATAGAAACACAATGCTCATTTTTCACGCAATAATCTCCTCCATGTGCAGATCTAAGGAAGAAAAGATGCCAGCTCTTCTTCAGGCCCTGTTATCCTCTGTGATGTGGCTTTGCTCTGGGAAAACTACAGCGAAGTGAAGTTCAAGCTGCTGAAGAAGAAGAAGAAGAGATGAAGGGTATTGGACAGCAATTGTTTCAGAACAGGCACTGAGCAAGACAAGAGATGACCCCCACTGCCACCATCACACATTAACACCCATCCCTTCTTAATCTGCTGCAATGCTCATGTCAATTGGTAAAGAGGGTGTGACCGATGGAATAGATTTCCAACTTAAAGGCTTTGTAAACAGTTCCTCCCCCACACTTTAATTCTCCTGCCTTGTTGTCTTCTTGCAAAGGAGCCGAAAAAAGTAGAGTCAAAGAAAAAGGGGCGACTGAAAGATTTCTGCCAGAAGTGTAACGTGAAATTTAAGCTGCAAGAAGTAGCAGCCAGCAGCATTAGCTGGTTAAGTATCAGCAGCAGAGAAGGGGTAATGAATGTAGAAGGGGAGACATATGAAATGTCATTAATGTTAATTCTAATCACTTTTTGGCTATTAAGCACAAATTAGTGAAGGCGATGTTAAATGTCATGGTCTGTCCTGGGATTCATAGAAGAGAGGGTGGGGGTCACGGAATAGGTTCTCATTTACATACTTAAGATCCAACTTAATTCTCAAAAGGGGTGATGGAAAATGAGGCCGAGCCGTAAACCGATGACGATGACACGCAGGCTCGCGCAAAACACAAACGTTTTCTGGCGGCTGATTCTTCATTGTTCATGCTCAAGGTTATTTTCTTGAGCTTGTCGCCAGACGTCATTCCCTTGAATAATTCCGCTCAGGCTTTTCCTCCCTCTGGCTTTAAGGTTTGCGCTATTTAAGACCAATCATGTCAATGTGGAGAAGAATTAATCCTGCTTAAAAATATGTTACACGACTAGAATGTATGTTAACATCCCCCTGATTCTGTCGCTGGATATAGACTTTAGTTTGGTGGAGCAGGAGATAGTTGGAAATAAATAGTCATGTGGGCTCAAAATCAAGAGCTCATTGTCAAGTTCACTTAGAAAGTTGGTGCGCTTGTTTTCATGCAGGTACTTTGTATCTGTCAAGCACTCAAATCCTGAAAGAAAATCAAGACAGTGAACAATGCAGCATTTTTAAAAGCAAGCTGAGCCAAAGCCGACACACATACCATGTCATGTAATTCATTGCGATAGATAGATTAACCTCAGTGCACCGCCGAGGCCTCTGCATTCTTGTCCACATTGTTCTAATGGCAGCCCACGGACTTTGGGAATATCCTGTTTTGTTTTTTTCTGCTCCTCTCTCTTTCTTTCCTCTGTGGCTACAGTTGACTGTGGGAGAGTAAATAACATTTGATATGCATAAACAGCCCCTTCCTATTCATTACTGTCAGAGCGTTGGAGTGCAGGAGGCGGAGGTCAGCATGTGAAGGTCCTCCTCAGGCAGGAGAAGCGCCTGTGGTAGCTGTCACTCCTCCACCCTCCCACCACCACCACAGCCCTCCCTCCACCACCTCCTCTGTCCTCCTCTTCCTCCCTCCCTCCCTCACTCCCCTATTAGCACAGGCTCCAGGTCATAACCTTTCCGTGGCATTTTGCGATTCCACAACCCTTTGATTAGTGCAATATTTACATATTTCACAGTGGAGAGGGCGTTCTTGTGTCGCAGACACTTGAAGTGTTGTAAATGTGTTTGGCCTTTTGCCTGGGAAATGCGGAGGAGTCAGACTCTCTGGTGGTAACTATAGTCAAGGCTGCCGTGCTGATATACGCCGTAGTGTGTTTTAAGTATATTTACCCCACACCGGCGCTGCTATCCTACACATACAAGTGCCATTTGGTCTGTGATGTGGCCCTTGTCCTCCTGAGGAAGGCTGTTTAGCCACCATTAGAGAAGGATAGTGCTCCCTGGTGGCAGATATAGATCAGAACCTCTGACTGGGACGGTGCAGCGCTACAGAGGTTTACATGGAAACAGGAAGATGGAGAATCAAAAGAATGGTGACAGTTTACATGAAGCAAAACTGCAAGTGACGCCAGAAAGATTTGAATGAATAAAAGATTCCGAAACATGTTGAAGTGTCTTGTGAGGCGAGAAATTTTTACAAAGGGCATAAATATTAATTGATAGAGAAATTAAATAATCTTTATAAAAGCCAGTGTTGCCTTTGTGCTTGGCTCTTCTGGTGAAGGTTTAGTGGGATAAATCGCTGTCTGCTGGTGCCATTCTGGTTATTACCACAGGATGGCATCATACTAAGAAGTTTACAAAGGCTAAACATGTGCTTTAACCCTCTGAAACTCTTTCACTGGTTTGGAAGGAATGCTTTAAAAAAAGCCAAAATGATACCGTTTAACATGGCCAGAATCAGTTAAAACTGAATGAAGACGTCAAATTTCCCACAGTTCATGTACAAATTATGGGTGAAATACAGTCCAAAATTGGGATGTTTTATTCAAATCACCTAATTCTACCTTTTTTAGATTGCTCAAAAATAAAATAGCAAACATCACACATAATTTTCCAAAATGAAGCATCAGATTTAACACTACGAGCCCCAAAATCTACCAGCAGGTTTAAAAAAAATGACCAAAATTAAAGTACTTATCATAGCTGGAAACAGCAAAAATGGAAAGAAACGTCACATTTTCAACATTCAGACAATCTGTGAACTAATAACGTCTGACATTTGGTTCTAGTGAAAAATATATATCAGGAAAAATAACCAAAGCTAATCTTAAAGTTGAAATATTTTATTGAAATCACATTATTCTACATGTCATTGTATAAATAGATAAATCTGCGCTTCTCATAAACAGCTAGGAACCAGTGACATAAATTCAGTGTCTTTCCCGGTGAACTGCAAGTTTGTGTTTACATTGAGCAGAGATGAAATAATAGGAAAATAGAAAATACATGATTGATAAAATAAATTCATGGTACAGTGAAGCCATAAGGAACATTAATGGTAAGTTATTATGACTTTACCAGATTAGTGAAGCCACAAATGCTACGTATCGCATGTCTCAAAAGGGCTTAAGACTTCTGGAAGTAACTTCTGTTAAGACATAGTTTTTCCCATAATTTCTCTATTTCCATTCTTTTTATCACGTTAATTTGTGACTTTGGAGGTCCTGTTGCTTGGATTTTGTCACTCTCAGACAGATTCAGGCCCACTGTTTCCCTGTATCCAGTTTTTATATGCTATGCTAACCTATTTACTGTAGCCTTGTATGAGAAGCATATCAATCTCAGCTCTCAAACAACAAAAAATAACACTAAATAAAAAAAGAAAATTATCCATCCATACATTATCTGTACACCTCTTAATCCTCATTAAGTTCGCAAGGAGCTAGAGTCTGTCCAAGCTGATTTAGGGTGAAGGCAGGGGACACTCACCAATCACAGGGTTACATATAGAGACAAACACACTCACATTCACACCTAGGGACAATTTAGATTTACCAATTAACCCGAGCATATTCATCCCATAGTCCAAAGCTGGAGTACCCGGTGAAAACCCACGCATGCACAGGGAGAACATGCAACACTCAAAGCAGATAGATCCGAGGAAGACAGACGCGAACCCGATATCTTCAAGGCGAAAGTGCTAACCACCATGCCACTGTGGAGCCCAAAGGAGTATTAGTATTTTCCAAAATGTAAAAAACAGTTTTAGAGTTTGCTTGAAACTTCTCGAAGTGACATCCAATCATTCCTAAAGTCAGAGTCATAGCTGCTCTGATAGGCCAAACTGCAGAGCAGTGAGACGTGATAATTATTGAAATGGGGATAACAGCATACGTTTTGGACACTTTCTCCTTGAAGTCATTGTTGGTGTTACACTGCATGAAAAGTAACAAAAAAAAAGTGTGTGGGAAAAAAGCTAAAAAGAGAGAAAGGGAGTTCTGATCCTCCATATACTTTCTCACCTCGGTGCTGTGTGACTGTGCTTCCTTGTCAGATTGTCAAGTATGTAAAGGAACAAAAATGATCAGACATGCAGCATCGAAGAGTTATTGAGAGAAGCGGTTTCCTGTCAAGTAAGCATTTCTTATGAAGCATACTGATGCTTTTAATGCTCCATAGGAGGCCAGATGTTTTAGGCTAACTTTACCTTGTGAAGCACCTTTCAAAATTATTCAAATGGGCACATAATATCCGTAAATATCAGTCAGAAATCCTGTCTCAAAGATCTATATGAATTCACACAGAGATGAACTCTAAACATGTATTTTTTAAACTGTCTGCAATGAAAAAACAACAATCTATAGATATCCCTGCAGTGAAACTTGTGTAAAAGCAAAGACTTCCAAAAAGAACAACACCTTTCTTTCATGACACGTAAAGACGTGAAATAAAAAAAGCACATTATACTGTGTTCGCCAGCACACCTATCAGTCAAGTCTCAGCCAGCCTGACGTTCAGCGTATTTTCCACCTCAGTCAGTCATTCACTCAGTCAGTCAGTCCGTCAGCTTCTCTCTGCTTTGTGACAGAAAGAAGAGATGTCAGTGAACAGGTTTTTCAGGGAGCTCAGGGCTGTCACGTCTGCCTTGGCGGTGACTGATGAGGTTGGGAAGAGTGACGGGCAGCTGCAGTCTTTTCTCAGCCCGTGGGCCTGCCTGGCATTAACATTATGTGCCATGTTCTCAGAGGGAACCTGTCACTCAGCCGTCACTCAAACCGACAGACAGATGGTGCACATAGACACCGAACATGAAAGAGACTGGCAAAGTAGCAACGAATCCCTAGGTGGTCCCTCTGAGTTGAAGGGTGTGGGTTTCTCATCACCGTTGCTTGGCAGCTCGACTTCAACCACAAGGCCACACATGGACATCAAGGTAGCAACGGGGCCTGGGCGAAACATCAAAGTCCCAATCCATCAAACGTGTCACAGGCGATGAAAGGGAACAGCTTGCAGTGTGACTCGGGCCTGATCTGTTTTCACCTCATCTTCATGAATCATGACCACTTTCGCTTTCTTCTGCAGGTAATGGTGATTATGTGCGGAGCTCAATCAGAGCCAGCAGCCACCATTAGAGACACTAGACTCTACTCAAGAAGCAGGTTAGTACAGTAGAGCTTTGTGAAGTATGTGCATGTGTGGGACAAGTTGTAGGAAATTTGCCTGGAATAGAGTGATGTTCATGCTTTTTTGAAGCAAAGTTGCACATTTGATCACATGTAATGCCTGACATGGAAGGAGAAAATGTTCCAAGTTGTGGTAGGAATCCTGGACACTAGATGTGACTCACACTAATTATGTTGCCTGGAAGTTTCAAGGTACAGAAAACTGATATTCTGGAAAAGCTACATCTGAAATTCCTTGATGACAATCCCTCTAACATGATGAATGAAGAGACTGCAGGGTGCCCACTTTGTGCTGCAGTTTAACAGAACTGTTGGCTTCTGGAGGAGATGGTGCAAAGTAAACAAAGACAGTCAGTTAAGATATGTGTATATGTCACCGTGGGTCCGACAGATTCAGGAGATCTTAGCTGATGGTGCTTTCTCTTAAAAGCCTTTATCAACTGCTTGAAACATTCGTGAGGATGTTTGAAGATCGGTTCTTACAGACAAAGCAAGGCAAGTTCCTGAGAACATCACCATGTTTTTCATTTTGGTTATTGCGGATCTATTGTATGTAAATCTAAATTAAAGACAGTCTGTCTATCTTAAGTGTTAGTAAATTCACAAACAGCATAGTCACTGGATAGGCTTGGATAGGAATCAGTCAGTCTGCATCTGCATACAGGTTTGCTGTGGTCACTGTCTGGAACAAAGAATTTACAAATAGTTTAAAAATATCAGCTAAGTGGGAACGTACTTATTGTAGTTCTATCTTACATTGCATCCATTTACAGATCAAAATAGGGATGTAGAATATTGGAATGTGGGTGATATACTGATATGTAAATTCCATTATTCATACATGCAAATATACACCGATCAAGCAGAACATTATGACCACCTGCCTAATATTGTGTTGGTCTCCTTTATGCTGCTAAAACTACTCTGACTCGGTGGTTCATGGACTCAGGACCTCTGGGGATGGTGGCAGTGATTTCTGTGGGTCCTGTGGGTTGCAGAGTGGGACCTACCTGGATCAGGCTTATCCTGGGACATCCCACACATGCTAAATCACATTTAGATCTGGATCTGGGGAATGTGGAATCAGGGTGAACAGCTTAGCTCTGTCGTATTCTCCAGGCCACTTCTGTGTGTCGGGATGTATCGTCCTGCTGAGGGTGGCAACTGGCATCAAGGACTGATGTTGTCATGTGGGTTTGGGTGATGTTTAGATGGGTGGTCATGTGAAACATCTACATGAATGTCAGGACTCAAGGTTTCCCAGCAGAACGCTGCATTATATCAAGATGATCGATGTTATTCACTTCACCTGTCAGTGGTCATAATGTTGTGGCTGATCGGTGTATCTTCCACCTAATTACACAGAACATCAGATCTCTCCGATGGTAGAATTAACATGATACTAAAATGTTTTTGTGTAACATTTCCAAAGAAAACTGCACACGTTTGTCCTGACAGGCATCATCTGCCAAATTTTAAAGCCTTTGTCAGCCGATGGTGTTGACCATACCATAGTGCACCACTGAGCTAAAGGTTCTACAGTGTGTAAATAATATTCCTTTATGAAGAATGCTAAGTCATTTATAAACTTCCACACTGCTGGTACCAGTAGACAGCTCTTCGGTGTAAATACCCGAGGCAGGCAAAAGGTGAACATTCACAGCAACCTCCTCTAATCACACCTTTTAGCCTTTCGTTTGGGCAATGAAGGGTTTGTTTTGATAGACTTTATGGTGGTTTTTATGTTTAAAATTGTAATATTTGAGAGGGGGAAACTGTAACAAGGACAAGAACAAGGCAGAAAAAGGATGCACCAATCAGTGTCTGTCTTCTTTCAGTTTAACCAATCAGCATTGAGGCCTACCATGGAGAAGATACTTGTCCTAAAAGAGGTTCTACATGGTTGGTTTCTGTAGTCCAAAGGTCCGGGCTGCCATAAAACTAACAACAAGATCCTGAAGTGAAAAACAAAATTGTTTAGTCATGATTGAGCTGTATATTTAATTCAAATCCAAATCCCTGCGACTGTGGTTTTGAATCAGTAAATCGGAATCCAGGTACTTAGAGATCTTTGCTTAACCTGTATGTGTTTGGAAACCAGAAAAAAAAGACATATAAATGCCTTACAAAAAAAGCCCCATTTAGTTTTAAACACGAGAATTTCCTGCTGCATGGTCACACTGCTGAAGCTGAACTAACATGAGGATGAAATAATGAGAAATGTTTTGACAATTTTAAGTTAAATTTAATACCATTTTTTTACAGACTTTATGTGCTGCAGTCTGGGAGGATTTGTGGATGGGACTCACTGTTCTTATCCAGTGAGGCTACAGTAGAAGCCAATGATGGCAGAGATACAGACTTTTTCACCTGCACCAGGCCTTTCTCTACATCAGGTTGTCCTGTCTTTTGTGACAGTAAGATTACATTTTAGTAGATCGTTTGTCTGCAAGGTGCTGACCATGAAATCCAGTGTCAGTAGCAAGAATAAGTCCCATGCGAGACACAAAAAATGCAAAACATGCTGAGTTTGTTAAACCTGTCAATATTCAGATACAGTGCATTTCTAGGTTTCTTTGTTAATTTCACACAAGCAGTGTGAACAAAAGAGAAAAATAAAGTCTAAAAACTGTGAAGCTTTTTCATCTAAAGTTGGGCGTGTTCAGTCGCGGCAGCTGTGGTAAATTTAAAACAAACAAGCGAAAACCAGATGAAAAAAGTGCCAACAGGTGCCATTTTGTGTGTCTTTATTGTGGACATGACATTACATCTTTTTGAAATGATGTACAAAAGTGTAACAGAACTGAGAATGGCTCAGACGAGGTAGAGCTTTCACATCGGCTTGCTGGCTTGAAAACTACACAGTATAAAAACAAAAACAACCCAGAAAAATCAAATTAAAACAAACACTCCTGTCTGCCTCGCTCCTCTTATCCTTTTTGAAGTGATAATAAATACAGATATCAACCAAATACATTTGGAATAATATTGTCTTCTAAGGTAAATTAATCATGAAGTTCATAACAAAAGAAATACGGACACAAATAATACAACTTAAGAGGCATGATAAAAACCCAACCAAATAGAAAAGAACAACACCTGCCAGCCCCTCTGGGAGGGCAGCCATGACTAGCTACTGAACAAACCCTACAGTTTAGCAAAGAGAAAGACTAAAAACACACTCTTACATCTTTCTGAAAGAAAAATAAGCACTGCGCATCTAGCATTATCAAACTTTCCACGAGGAAACGTAGCTAAAAAAGCTGTGCCACAGAACAAATCATTTGTCATTCTTATCTATGGAATCATTCTAACAAACAAAGAAAAGCCTCTAAACCAGAAATTACATTGAAGTGTGTTAGCCGGCACCAATAAAAATGACATTCTCAAAGAAACCTTAGCTAGAGATGGACAAAATAAGAATGGTTAAAGCACTAACCTAGTCTAAGTGCACTAGTAATGCCATTTGGTTTCTACCGCTGTATATAAAGGGTTTGGTAAGAGTGGATTACAGATATACACTTTATATTACATACACTCACTCCTGCTTCATAGTTTTTCTAAGTCACACTTCGGAGTACAAATTCATAACTGAGGAGTTAATCTTAAAGGGAATTCTGTACAACATTGGTATTAGTACTACACTACCTCAAAGGCTAGAGTATCCGTTTCAAGTATTTTCACTACCCACACCTTCAATATACACATCTGTGTATTGTTAGGCATATTCAAGCACACAATATTGTATGCAGAACTAAACAACCAACTGGTAAAGCAACCATTTCTTAATGTGTTTGTGTAAAAACTACTGAGGTTTCAAAATAGATGGGAAATACAGTACTCTGTATGATCTGTTATTGGTGTGAATTTTGAATCCAAGAAATCTACAGTTTCAGGCTTGCCTTTTACGTTTTTGAGCTGCTTTGCATTGCTTCTTCTTTTCCCCAACATGTTGAAGCAGGACAACTTATTGGGACCATTTAGGGGTTCAAAACAAAGTAAAACAAACAGCCCCACTTCATGTTCAAACTTTAACAGGCTTCCATTGCAAAGGAGGTAGGCTAAGCATCTAGACAGAGGCTGGAATACACAGAAATGTAGTCAACTTCTTCCACAGTATACATAGGTTTGAAGGGAATGGGCAAACACACATAAATGTACACTCACACGCACACTTGTGTTAAGGCTGTGACAGCTCGACAATTCAATAGGCTTCAAAACGTCTCCACCTTGTCTATTTATCTCTGCACTCTCTGGAAGCCCGACCTCCTGACCTCCGGCTGCTCTCTCTGACCTCTTCACTCCGTCCCCCCAGAATTTTAAATCCCCACATCACCATTCAAGGATTAGACTGACAGCATGGGAGACTGGCTCATTAGTCCGCTTAAATGTTCCGGCAACAAAATCAGCTCGTTGCTGCTTATCGTGTCACTTGTTGCATGTCCAATAAGCAGGCTAATGTATGGTGGATATGTTCACTCATGTGCCCATTTTATCAGTTAAACAAACCTGTCAGCCTTAAAGCAGTAGTTGGACATTGTAGGAAGACTTTCTTGACAAGAGTTAGACGAGCACCTCGCTGACATGTCTGTCTAGTAGTTTCATTAAGGTGGTTAAATTAGCTTAGCACAAAGAGCAAGTCTGGCTCTGAATTTCCTCAATCAAGTTGTTTAATTTCAGTTTTAGAATCTTTCAACTATTCTACAAGAAATAAGGAATGTTTTATAAAACAAAAGTCTAGACAAAGTAGGTTTTTGATTCTCTCCCATACCAGTATTTTGATTACTTAGTTAGGAGGCACAAAGTTACAGTATCCTGCTGGCAGAAAGCTACCAGAAAGACTAAAGTTGGGTTCAGACTACACAATATCGGCACAAAGACACAAAAGACAAGAATATTTTCATAGATGACCATTGCTGCATCCAGCATCTGAGATGCCTCATGACAGCCCCACAAAAAAATCCATAAAATCAGAATTTCTTTTAGTTTCTCTGCTGTTTGGTGACAACCTCCAAGAGCCCAAAGTGATCATCCAAAGACACAAAAGAGAAGACAAACTAACTTTGAACCGGGTGCAATCTACAAATAGGCAGACGGTTGATATTTATCTCAACAAAACATCCAATTCCATTCACCCTATTGTTTGTTGACATTCATGTTTTCAAGAGCTGGCGTTCCTGATCATTTCATTTGTTTTGACAAAATCACGGCAAGATGTCACAACTTTAAAATCACCAAATCTGACTTTAGAGAAAATATTGTGTAGTCTGAACCTAGCATGAGATGATTTTGGTGTCACAGATTTCTTCAAATAGTTTTTAGAAGATCAACAGGCTGAGAAGTGATCAGGAAATATCGGGAAGCAGATTTTTTGTTTTTTTGGGTTTTTTTGCCTAACATGAGAAGTATCATGTTCATCTGTGCACGTACACAAGCTGAAGTATAGTCTGTGCAATTTAGAGTCGACATATTCCTGTCACTCCTACTGTTGTGAAGTGTAATTTAAAGTGAGAATTGTCTTAGTGGGAAACACTCTAATATGAGCAAGTTATGAAGGCAAACTCCGCTCAGTCCCTTCCTCTTAAATGGACAATAATTGAATGGCCATAAAAATGGGACGCTCATTTATATTGGCTATTAAAAACGTACGCTTTTTTTTAATGAGCACTAAAGTAGACACCCCCATTAGCGTTTTCTCTCTCTCTCTTCCTAACCCTACCTCTCTCCATCTTCCTCTCTCCTTCTAATCATCGGCTACACAGCCTCAGAGTGGTCACTGCACTCCCACCGTTACACAGTGGAGTGAAGGGAAGCAAGCTTAACCGTAGCACACAGACACACACACAGACAAACAGAAAGATGCAAGTTTTCATCTTCTGACTCAGAAACCCAGAGGAGACTAGCTTGCAATGTGCCAGTCGTCTACTGATGCTTTGCCGAGCATCTTCTCTTGCTGTGGGTTGATGATTGGTGTCCTGAGGAATGCACAAACTCATATACAATAAAGCTAAAAAGAAAAAGTGTTGAGGGGGCAACTACAGCAGCCATGCAATCCCACAGTCCTTGATTAAAGCGCTAGCAGTTGCATTCAAGTTCAGAAATTTTGCTCTACCTGTAAATCTGCATGAGGCAGCTTCACTTGTTGGTACCTCCAAAATGGCAGCAAGAGGTAACTTTGAATTTTTTAGGCCTTCTATATCCAGAAATCCTTTCAGGTGATGCAAACCTTCATCTCAGTGGAAAGAAGCAAAAGACTGAACATTAGTGAGTCCAGCTTTCCTGCTAAGTAGACTTTATATTTCATTTCTCAGTGGCAAGAGCAATTCCCACCTGTGTGCACACCTGGTATATACCGTTTCTAAAAGCAGACTTTCACCAGAAATTCTTTCAATTATGCGCAAGGACACCTTTTCCCACTGCAGCCCCTCTTTGTGATTTTAAAATTTCCTACTGCAGCCTCTTTTAGATTAAAAAAAACAAAACAAAAAAACTTCCAGGTCATTAAAGGATAATGGGTGGAAGAGAGAAGCTCAAAAGGTCTATAAAGAGTCTTGGGTCCATCTTCCAGATTTTAAAGAATGGTGGGGTTCCCTGACTAAGCTGGTCCTCGAGTCCAAGTCGTGGTGTGTCAGTCAGAAGGTTACTGTTGTGAGTTTGGTGGGTGTTTGGCAGCCAGCGCTCCCCGCTCCTCCTGGCTCAGTAACAACGTCCTCGTGTCGAGGTACTGGCTGTTGTCAAATGGCAAATGGTGGACGCTCTGGACATGCGTCTTTAGGTTCCCTTTCTGAGAGGCTCGGTATGGGCAGAGCTGGCAGCAGAATGGCCTTTCCCCTGAGGAGCACACACATGAAGATGAAAGGTCAGGTAGAGGCCAGAGGTGGCACCTTACACAGGATGCAGAATTTTGAATACACAAGGGATTAAACAGGACACATAAACCACAGATGAGACTTGCTGCAGCGGAAATGGAAAAAAAAGGAGAAAGAAACTTGCAAACAGAGACACATGATGGCTAGAAGTAGGAAAACATTATGCAGGTCAAGTGAAGCATTCATATTTATTTTTTTATACCTAATTTCATGTAAAAAATTCTCTATCCTGTCCCAGATAGAGCAATTCCTCTTTCCTGCCACCTGGAAAAGAGTGCCACATATCCCCTGTCTGTAAAGTCCTACTTTTGTCTCCATGTATTTGTTTCAATCACCTGGGTTACCCAATGGCCCCTGCACTCTATAAACTCTATACTCTATACACAACCTATACTCTCTCTTTTAATTAGACTGACCTACAATGGCACAGACACCACTGTAAAAAAAATAATGAAAAAATAAAAAAATAAGAAACACACACCTGAATAAAACAAATGAGAGTGCCATTTAATTGCACCTAATTATCATTTTGATAAATGGAAGAATATCAAAGTGGGAAAACAAATGACTCCCCGCGCCCCTCCCCACACCCTTCTCCCAGAAGAAGAAACAGGGAAATATAGCTGTTATCATACATCATCAACAGAGAATAGAAATAGAGAGAGGGGGGTGGGAAAGAAAGAGAGATAAAAACAAAAAAAAAGGTATAATTAATCACGAAAAAATCATCAAAAAACACACTGGAAAGATGGCGAGACGTGAGAGGAAAAGCGAGAACCTCCACGACATCGTCCTGCGAGGAAGCATCGCTGACGGGACCGGTGCACTACATTATACTAAAGGTTATCGTCACTGTAAAGCAGCGTCAACACTACATCTAATTGGACCCCTCTGCCGCGCCTGCTCCCATCATTCATAGCGTGCGGTAAATCTGAGTCCGTGTGGGTATGTGTGTGACGTGTGTGATTAATTAAGATGGAGGCGCAGCGTGAGGAACCCGGCTTTCTCCGAATGTCAAAACAGAGCAGATTTAGTCCTCTGGTCCCTCTACTCTCAATCCTTGTCTCCATGGGTGACTCTTAAAACTCTAAAAAACACATTCAAGGAACTAAGTGCAATGTTACTGCGATTCGTGTCATTTGTTCCCGAGTCTAATTTTCATGTAGTTCTCATCGTTCTTTTTTAGTGACTGTGTTTACAGGCGCTGCAGTGATCTTGAATCTCAAAAGGAAAGTATTGTGTTTCTGTGTTCTAACTTACACTACCGTTCAAAAGTTTGGGGTCACCCAGACAATTGCATGTTTTCCAACACACTTTTACCCATGCGCCAACAAAATTGCACAAGGGTTTTCTAATCATCAATCAGCCTTTCAACACCATTAGCTAACACAATATAGCACTAGAACACAGTGATGGTTGCTGGAAATATTCCTCTGTACCCCTATGTAGATATTCCGTTAAAAGTCAGCCGTTTCCAGCTAGAATAGTCATTTACCACATTAACAATGTCTAGACTGGCGCCTGTTAGCTCAATGGGTTAAGCAGGTGAGCCATGCATAGGGGCTGGTCTCCAAAGCAGCGGCCCGGGTTCGATTCCCGCTCGTGGCCCTTTGCTGCATGTCTTTCCCCATTCTACTCCCCCATTTCCTGTCTCTCTCTCACTTCATAAAGCCAAGATAAGGCCATAAAAATAATAATAATTTAAAAAAAAACAATGTCTAGACTCAGGGACGGCTGGTATAAATGGGCTAACAGGGCTAAGCCCTCCCAGGCCAACACAAAAAAGATGAGAAATTTATTTTTCAAATAACTTACAACAGATTGTTTTAAGTTTAGGTGAAAACAAAGGTAGCAACAGCACCAATTAGTCAAAAGAAAAATATACAATATCTCTAAATGGGCTTATTTTTTACAGCCCCAGCAGATACAGTCCGCTTTCATTCATTTCTTTCTTGTAAGTGATTGACAGGTGTCATGTCCCGCCCCCGTGATTTACTGATCATTTGGGCTAACTTCAGTCAGCCCACAGGCCTTTGAGGCAGCGAGAAAAGGTTAAGCTATGGCCGGCGTTAGCATGAACAAGGCGGATTATTTGCTTTCATGTCCATTTTCCTCAATGTCTTTGGAGGAAAAGCTGGAAGTTAAGAGACTGGGATCACATCGGCTGTCGATGTGAGCTTCTTTTCAAATAAGGTGGACCCATGTTGACCTGTCAAAGGACTGTGACACCTTGTTTTTGCTGAGGTCATCCGTTGTAGTGAAGGCGCGTTTTGCACTACATGTCGCCAAACAGTTGTAATAAGACAGTTGCAACAAGCTATCTGTGGGCAGTCGTTGCAGTTGGAACACGTTTTGTAGTGGTGTGTGTGTGTGTGTGTGTGTGTGTGTGTGTGTGTGTGTGTGTGTGTGTGTGTGTGTGTGTGTGTGTGTGTGTGAGAGTGAGAGAGTGAGTGAGTGAGTGAGTGAGTGAGTGAGTGAGTGAGTGAGAGAGAGTAAAAATGTATAGTGTACCTGTAATTGATGTAACTGCGTGTATCATAGGTAATGTTGCTTTTGCAGCTGTGTTAACCATTTAATCGGTATTATGCATTTGTTAGCCCACCCAACAAATTTCACCACCAGCCGCCACTGTCTAGACTGTTAAAAAACATCTTTTCTTTCAGAAAAGGGGACATTTTAAGTGACTCCAAACTTCTGAATGGTAGTGTAATCTAATATGTTGTATACAATATGCCTCTTTGTCTAATCAGTAATGCTTGCTGTTGTTTGTTTTTACTCTGCTGCTTCTTGTCACATTGAAAATCATAATTCTCTATTGATCGGTAACAAATTCCCGGACAACTTGTCTTTGCTCTTGTGCACATGCAAAAAGCAGATGAGAAACCTCTTTACACGTATGCTTGGCAGAAAATTCAGTGTTTCCCATTAGAAATGGATTTGGGAAAATCACATTTCTCTAATCACTAGTTAAGGTAACAGGAAGGAAATCAGCTCACTAGAGAAATGAGACTAACCTAGTTACATCAGTGCATGTAACTGCATCCATTATGAAAGAAATTAACAACTATTTTTAATTATCAATTCATCTGATAATTCTTTTTTAAATAATCTCTTAGTCTGTAGTGTATTGTATTTTTATGAGAATGACAAGTTCTGTATTTTAGCTACACTTTGCATGTAAATGACAAACTAGGGACAAGAGTTGACAATTAGCATTAGCTGTAAACTCTCTATGCAGTAAATCAGTTACATTCTCCATGTTGGAATGATATTAACCCTTTACGCTTCAGTGCGTCGTAGGTGTACCGCCGGCGGTACACCTACTAATTTGCATAGGAATTTCAAGAATGTCCAACGGCTGCAAACGCGATTATACAAACACTATACGCCGATGGAAAGCTTAGATTCTCATGAATCCGCCGGTATAAACCACTTTCAGATGTGATTACCACAGTGGGTGAGAAAAACACATTTGTCCGACAAAAACAAATATTCATCAAAAATATTTCAGAGCAAAAATAGAATATTAGCGATTTTTTTGTACTGAAAACGGCTGGAATTGACTGAAGCTTAAAGGGTTAAACTATATTATCCCAATCAAATAAATAGACTTTAATATTTAAAATGTCAAAAAAAAGGACACCAAAATGTCTAAAACCACAAGATATCACCAAATATCTTGTCTAGTCTAGCCAATAACATTCCAGAACCTAAACATACAGTTTGCTATCAGATAGCGAAAGCAGCAAATCACCACATTTGAGAAAGTGGAAGCAGGAAATGTTTTTAGCATAACTGCTTGTAAAGTGACCTAAACTATGAATTTATTATAAAACAGCAAGTTATCTTTAGTCACCTGATACAAGTTGACAAAAGCTAAAATTGGCATTGACGAAGTCTGACTTCTGGTACACGGAGCTCTTCTGTATGTTAGAACTCACATGCAGACATCTCATGTTAAAACAGGCTGAAGACCACATGTCAAATGCACGCATACAAACTGACAAACAGACAATTTGTGTAAGACCGCACCAAAGCAGCAAGACAGCGTTGTTGTTAGTAAGTGAATATTAAATGCTTCGGCTGCACTTTGCAAATGTCTGTATGTGAGATTATTATTTATGAATTAACTACGCTAGCTTTAGCGTAAATTTCAAATAAGCTGGAAACAGGTAACACAACGTTTCATGTCAGGGATTTTTGTAAACCTGCATTGTTTCTAACAACCAGCAGGGAGCGACTAATCTTGTTGCAAAAATAGACTTTAAAGAAGTCTCAGAGCAAATGATTAATTACCTCAGTAAACATTTTCCCAATGAATTTATGGTTTCAATCGCTAGTTATAGGACATTTTAAGTACAGCATTAAATTCATTTTCTAAATTCAGGTCCCATTTAGAAGAAAATAGCTCTTCTCCAGTCAGCTAAATTCCTTGCAGCTAAATGCCAACTCGAGGCTTCAAAACAGCAGTCCACAAACCGATGGTTGACATCACAGTTGCTACATCCATCTTTTATGTGCAGTCTATGATTTTTACCATCAATAGAATCCTGAAAATCTCCTGCTAGTCTGTAACTGATATGCTGTATGTATTTGGGATCTTTGTTTTGGATAGCTGATAAGGCTTCTGTTGTTCTTGTGTGTTAAACAGTGTGATGGAACTGCACTGCCACAGAGTGAAACAAAAATAAATTCCATCTGTTTAGCTGTGATCAGTCAGTAAATTGGTTGATTATTTGATATTTCAAAGAGCGTTTATAAGGTGGTTTTCTGAAGGTTAATGAACTGGCAATAGGTTAAATAAATCTGTAACAGAAACCACAAACTAAAAATGCAGATGCAGATGTAACTACATATATATATATATATATATATATTTAGAAGTGTAAATTAAGTGTATGCAAATATCTTGCACTGTAGGAATAAGCAGTTTTGCTAAACTTCGGAAAATAAGATTTTAGTCTAGTCTGCCAACACGAATGATTACCAACTGAAGCAGTGTGCAACTTTAACCGTGTTTTCACTTTGTGCCATGTTAATTTGTCAGTTAATAAAAGAAACTTTGAAGCTTTTCAATGAGATCAATGTGATATGTAGACTGGATGCACACGCTAACGTCAGGTGTGATCCAGCAGCATGTGAGGATGACAGGTGTTAATGCAGGTGCAGAGGGTGCCACATGTGACTGCAACACATGAACAAAGAATTTAAAAAAAACGTCATACAGAATGAGAGGCTGACATTGACACAGACACATACATGCGGAGGTGAGACAATAACAATAAGGGAACATGCGGAAGCGATGAGGGAGCCCAGTGATTAGCCATCGTGCCACATACTTGTTTGGGAGCTTCAGAAGCGGTGGTGTGAGCGTCAGTACCTCTGTGGAGTCCGTTAAAATCAAACCCAACTGTGGGGGGAGAAGGAGGATGGGAGAAGGAAAGGGAGGAGGAGGAGGAGGAGGAAGGGGAGGAGGGCATTTGGTTAAATGCTCTACCAGATCCACACAAGCATTTTATTTATCTGTCCTTCCCACCGCCACCCGCACACTGTAGCGTTTGCCACCAGCGCCCCTGTTAATTGAGGGGAGCTGGCAGTGATGATGATGCTGATGATGGTGGTGATGATGATGGTGATGGAACCTGGTGGACGCAAGTCAGTGATTTAATATGACGCATGGTAATAGAGGCCTCGGGGTGGCTGGCCTTTTCTGCATGTGCACGTCCACGCTGAAGACAACTGTCGGTGACAACGTTATTTACAGCCTCTGTGAGTGTTTACAGAGTCTATGCATGAGCATGTGTGTGTGTTTGTGTGTTAATGCAGTGTGTGTGCTGTGGGGGAAGGAGGAGGGAATGAGGGGGAGCTGAGGACTGCATCACTTACCATTTGGCCTCTGTCACTTAGAATCACTGGCTGTGCCACATATCATTCACACTCTCTATAAAGAAGCTACTTATCCCACTGTCTACTGTGATCACCGCCGGGCCGGCTGATGGACATGACAGGACAGGAGAAGAGGAGGAGGAGGCGAGAGGAGGAGGGAGGAGGGAGGAAAGCAGGCAGCCAAGGAGTGGAGAGGAGAGGAAAGAAAACAAAAGGGAGGATGGAAAGAGTGAGATGAGAGGAAAACAAAAAGGGCGAGGACAGAAGAAAAGACAAAAAATAGAGGAAGAAGAGATGAAATAGATGTGAAAATGAAATAAAGGAGGAAGAAAAGAGGAAAGGACAAAAAAATTAGGGAGAGCAAAAGAGTGGAGAAACACAAAGAGTGAATGAAAAGAGGAAAAGAAGGAGAAAGGGAGACAAAGAAGGAGGTAAAAGAAGAAACAAGAAAGTGAGATGAGAAACAAAGGGAGCAGGAAAGGAATGAGAGGAAATAAGTAAGGAAAGGGGACAGAGAAAATGAAAAATAGAGCTAAAATGAGAAAATGGAAGAAAAGCCAGGATGTCTAAATCAAGCTGTTTAGTGAATGGCACCGGGATGCATGCAAATGGATTCGTAAGGTTGGCGTGGACAAATGCTGTTCTGCTTCATTAGAATGCACAATTCCATCTCTCTAATTGACATGTGATTAATAATGTATACAATTTGTCACAGGTCAGTATCCGGAGCAAATCATGTTTCAGTTTAAAAAATAGAGACAGCTGCCCAGCCCAGGGCGGGGAAGGACTCACAGACCGGCTGTCACACTCAACTGAACAAAAAGATCTGTTTTGATTTATTTTGTAGGAGGCAGAGACGTAGCAGACGTACGGAGAGTCAGACGATGAAATATTGTTGAGAATGTGAATCCCCATGCATATATTCTCTATATCTCATGCCAGTGTTTCGGGGTGGATGGAGCTGTGAGGGTGGTGATGTGTGTGCACAGGTGGTACCGGGATGAATGACTGGTGCAGAAGTGGGGGAAAAAAAACTGGGAACATATAAGAATACATGAATAACAAGTAGCTAATAAGGTTGTACAGGTTAAAGCAGGAAGTGGACTTGTCTTGCTTACAGTGCATTGTCAGTGTCATATCTTTCCTCTTTTTTTTACTGATTATGAACTATGCATCAATTTAAAACATTTTACTTACTGTGTCTAACTTTGGAAAATACTATGACGCAACTTATTACCTGAACATTTTAACCCAGATGCTCATTTTAAAGTCTTAGAGCACAAAGGCTCTCTTAAATAGTTCAAAAATATAATACATGTGTTTTAAATATTCCTTATGTCGTAATGTGAAAGATGATGATATATTATGTATTTTTTGTCAAACTAAATCTGCATAAGATTTAATCATACTCAGCCCATGTAACATAAAATGTGTCACATGCCCTTAGTTTGGTGTAATATTAATGCTTCATGGTCATTGTTGTGCCTGTTTACATTAATCAAATACATAATCTTTCTCTAAATATTGTGTTTTAATAGCATAAGTGTATTTAAAGTGTAAATATTCTCAATTTTGCAATTATTTTTTATTATTTTTACACTGAGAGCAGTGGGGTCTGTAGGTTTCTGGGGAAAAAAAGCCAATTTTGACGAAACACAAGGGTTAATAACTAACACCTCACCCTTTATGAGCCATTTCAATGGTTTTCTTGAGCCGGCATAACTATGTGTAAATGTTCATTTTGTATTCCTTCTAGTGTGCTTGTGTGTCAAAGTATAATGGCTGCATGTTACCTGTGTGGGACCTCATATGAGTGCGCAGGTGGCTCGGCTGGCTGAAACTCTTCCCACACTCATGGCAGAAATACTGTCCCTGCCGCATGAGAGACCTCAGCATCCCTGATCACACAGACACACAACAGAAAACACACAGTTAAATTACAGTTAAGTACAAAATCCACAAAGCATTACAGGTTCAGCCGAGGGGTAAGAAATAAATCAAACATATGGGATGAACTTGAAACACATACAACTTATTTAGTTCCAATCAACAGGTTTGTATTTAAAAGACGCCCCAAAGGAACCGGATTTAGTTAAAATGCAAAACAATCAAAGTATGTCTTCCTTGCTTTATTTATTTGATCTCAGGAGATAGTGTTTTGCCACATTTGGTTACATCAGATGTTTTGTGTTGTTCACAACTATATGAATAGCTTTTAAAACAATACACACACAACGTCAGAGTATCTTTTAATGACATGCTTTGAATTCCCTGTTGAGATTTTTTTTTCTGTAAAGAGTAATCAAAAAGGTGAACTTCAGTATGATATTGTTCCAAGTAAGAAGCCATTTTCAGTGTTTTCAGGGACTGAATGAAGGCGTAAAGGTCAGTAATGGGCAGAGAATGAGTGGGTGTACGTAAGGGCAGAGCCTGGCTGGAGTGGTGGAGGTAGGTAGCATCAGTAGTGGACTCGCACAGGCATCATTAGTATGTCTAATGTGTCATTATGAGCGGCTAGCTCCAGGGGCTGGACTGCAGCTGTCACACAGCATCATCTCAGAGGCTGACAGCCAGACACACACAGCACACACACACCGCATAAATTACAGGCAATTAAAACGCCCCGGCTGTGATGTGCCCGCTCCGCTGCCCGTGTGTCACATGTCAGGTGTGTGTGTGTGTGTCGGCATGCGTTTCAAGAGTTGTATATGTGTGTGTTCAGTCCAAGGGAGAAAAGTGGGGCTGGCTACTTTTACACACATACACACACAATAATGCAATAACGCTGACATTACATGCACCGATCACCTTAACGTGTTAATGATAAACAGCAAAAGGAAGTAACTTGTTGAATTCTGACGCTCTGAAAGCTCATAACACCTGCCACATACTGTGACATGACGTGGCTAGCTGTAAAATCAGGATTGTCTGCTAAGGTGAAAGGTTTCATCCCAACTTCCTTGCAACACGGCAGTTATTTATGTGCCATGACAACTGATTTTAGGCCAACAAGGTGAACCTAAATTACCCTCCAAAAGCAGACTGTACATAAAAAAGTCTTGATTAATGCATATTGTTCCATTGTTTTATGCACATGTTGTAAAGCTGCGAAACTTGCAGGTGAACAAAGTTAAACAGACAAACTTAAGGGTGTTTTTAATCCATTCATTATCTATACACCACTTAATCCTCATTAGGATCGAGGGGCGGCTAGAGTCTATCCCAGCTGACTTTAGGTGAAAGCAGGGGACATCCTGGACAGGTCACCAGTCTATCACAGGGCTACATATAGAGACAAACAATCACACTCACATTCATACCTACAGACAATTTAGAATCATCAGTTAACCTCAGCATGTTTTTGGACTGTGGGAGGACACCGGAGAACCTGGAGAAAACCCACGCATGCACAGGGAGATGTTTTTAACGCTACATGAATTTTACTTTAAGACCGATCTTAAAAACCCAAAAGAAAAGCGGGCAAAATCTACTAAGTTTTATCTCAGCACATCTAATGAGAGCGCTGAAACTATAATGAGGCAGTATAAGAAAAATGCCACCAGGAAATTAATTGTTAAGGGACAAGAAGCCCAACTGTGTTCGATAAAGCAGATGGAATGCATACTGATTGGTTAAGAGAGCAGGTATTTGGCATAAAGGAACCTGTTGTTGCATGATGAAGGAAACTGGAATGCCATATGTAATTTAGATAACAATGCAATAACGATCACGTGTTACTCATGTTAGATTGCAATCTTTTTCTAGAGTGCATGTAAATGTTGCCGCCATGAGCAGCAAGAGGACGAGGCATTTAAAGGTGGTTGGATCTATTTAATGACATTCTGACCATTATGGGCACACTCCCTCACGCACATAGACGCATGCACTACTCTGACCTCTCTTGTTGACAGATAATAGGCCTGAGGGTTTGAGGGTGAGGAGGGGGCTGCTTACTGCATAAACCCCCAGCAGACACATGAACACCCTAAGCGTAAGGGATGGTATATACCTGGGAAGTGCCAACTAGTTGTATGTGTAAGTTTGTGTATGCATGAGGGACGGAGGGGGGACGCGGCAGGGACAAGGAAGACGGGGAGGCGGAGGAGGTGACAGAGAGTGTCTCTGGCAGCCCGACTGCTGGCCTCTGGATACTCTACTCCGGGCCGCCAGCCCTTCTCACTGATGCACTAATGAAAGACAAGACAGAGCTGTACGGAAAACACAAGCAGACGCACACACACTCGTACACGTATTACAGGGAGAAAAGGGAGAGAGACTCAGTTGCTCAAAAAAGGTCACTTTATAGCATGTGACTCAAAGGGCTAAGGCAGATCGTGACGATATGTGCCTGGACGGGTGACAGCGATGTCATGCGTCTGCTCTGGGGCTGTTGTCTTTGACCCCTGGCTCCACACAACCCCACTTGACCCCAGAGACACAACTGAAAATGGGCAAATAATACGGATGTTTGGTAATGACCATTTCCAAAGCAGCTGGTGGGGTAATTATTCTGTCTCATCTCTCTCTCTTTGCCTCCTCTCTTTCCTCTCTCTCTGTTTTGCCTCCCTCCATTTGAATCTGTGCGAGTCTCTCATCAGGCAGAGCCGTGACCTAAACAGTTTGTGACAGCTTTCTGGGAGAGTGGAGCTAGAGACTAGGCATGCCTCGCAGACCTGAGAGTAGCAAAGGTTCTCTCACGTCTTTCACCGTATAAAAAAAACTAATAATAATAACACAACCCACTCCTTTTGCATCTAAAAACCCAAGCACATATGGACACACATGCTGCCCCAGATACAGCCTTTTATGATGCCTCGCAAACATGCAAACTTGCGTGTGTGTATGTGTGTGTGTGTGTGTGTGTGTGTGTGTGTGTGTGTGTGTGTGCTCATTTAATGGATCTCTTTTTCATTATTAAAATCTCATCAGAATGGAGCATTATGTGCCTCTGCCTATCACTTTCTGCCAGATGGTGAGGTAGTGTTTGTGAGACAGGGCAATATGTGCACGTATTCAATATGGTTCATATATTACATATGGATCTATGTGACTCCTGGTGTCTTTTACTTATTTTGCTGTCAAATATATTCAGAACAGCTCAAAACCAAGTTGCTCAGTCACTGGAAAACATTTTCCTACAACTCTTGACATCTGGCATTTCCAAAGCCAAGGTCCTTTGGGCTTTTTGCATGTGAGCTAACGGTGAGGGATTTTCTCCAATCTAGCGTTTTCCAGATTTGTTTGTAGTATAAAGAACTAAAAAAATATTTTGAAGTGTGTTGCCACTAATTTTCACAAACAGATGAGTAAATCAGCCAAAAAACTGAACAACAATTTCTCCCTACCAGTGGGATCCAGCAGGGCATTGGCTGCTCCCCAGCGGTGGTAGAGGGCAGCCAGTTCATGTGGGCTGTAGTTTTTGAGGAAGGTGAGGATGTCGGTTGGCATCTCTGGTGTCTCTGTGATTGGCTCGTGCTTCACATCTCCACGAGCTTCTGAAGGTAATGAAGAGGAAGAGGATGGGGAGGAGGAGTTCTGCAGAGTGCCTCCCTGTGCCTGGGAGGCACCATAGTTGTGTGCTGCTGCTGAACTGTAGGTGATAGCGCTGGGCCTTGTAGTGTTCGTCCGAACCTGACTGTGGGAGTTGGGAAGTGGCTGATGAAGAGAGCCCCTAGCTCGGCTGTACTCTGCTAGGCCGTGTTTGCTGGACAGCATGAAACCCAGACCCTCCTGAGGCATCAAGTAGCGGTCCATCCTGGAAGGTGCAGCAGAGCTGGGGCTTGGTGCTGAGGAACGTGAGAGGGAACCAGTGTTCTTCTCCATGGAACTAGAAGATGACAGCGAGCTTGCTCGTGGGTACATGTCCACTTTGGGTCTGAACCGAGACTGATGACTCTGGTCCTCTATGTGTCTGACGCTGCTGCTGGTGCTGCTGCCTGGCCGAACAGGGACCCTCCCAGCTTGGTTGCCTGAGGTGGAGGAGGAGCCCCTAGAAGATGAGGAGCAGGGAGTAGAGGATGATGATGAAGGTGTGGCTGCATGACTGGCTGGCTTGTTCTTCTTTGGTACCTCAGTGGAGCAGGCTGGAGGCCGTGTACGCTGGGTGCGCATCAGTGGAGGCAGTGGCTGACACTCCTTCCCATCCAGAACTGGTGGAGGTCCAGTGCGTCTCCTGGAGGATAACAAGCTGTCCCGGGAGCCCTTTGAGTTGTTTTTAAGAGCCCACTTAGGAGCCAGATTTGAGCTACTACTGTTGATGCGGTGAGCCACAGTCTGGTGCATCCACAGCACCTCGGGGTAGCGGGTGGAGTGAGCGCAGAAGGAGCACTTGTGGCTTGGGAGATTTTTCCTGTCCAAGGCTGAGGAGGCTATTCCCCTGATGCCCTCAGCCCTGACACACAGATCCACAGGGGTCATACTGGGATCCAGTGCAGTGGATCGGGCTGAAAGGTAAGTAGGTGGAGATGCAGAGTTGTTCAGGCCCTGAAGAAGAGCTTTCTTCAGTTTGGGATAACCACTGGGGGTGCTTCTGTCCAAGTTGGAGCTGGGGCTGGGGATGGGGCTGGGTTTATCTTTGGAGTTGTGTTGGATGTGAACATGACCCAAATAGGCCTGTGACTCTGTGGTGACAAAGTCACACAAGCTGCAGATGTAGGGTTTCTCATCTGTAGGGAAAAATAAAGACAATGAAAGGTCAATAAGCAGTCCATAAAATCATCTCATTTAGACTCTGCTCTAACAACAACTAACTTAGAGCTCATTAATTGAGTTCACTGAGCCTGACTAATGTTGTTTCATCCTGATGTAGATTTGGTGAATGGCCACTAGGCTGCAGCATTGGTCAGTATTCACATACCATCTCTCTATATCTTACATGAGAACATACCCTAAAATAAAATGATTACTTCTACCATTCTGCTACCAAAATCAAAATAAAAACTCATCTCCGAATTAAAATCTTGTTTAAGGATTTGCTGTTCAACAATACACAGTGGCCATGTATTTGAAAGTATTTGTGAAGTTAATGTATTCACAAGTTTAAAAGAGTTTGTCAGAGAGGTTTTCATTGTCTCAGTGGTCATTTTTGAGCTGTACCAAGTGGTGTGAAAATATACATCATAATATCACACATTATTGAAGCATTGCATGAGTACCCTACTGACATATGTAAATTGATGAGGCTGGTTAGTTAATTCTAAGATTCTTGAACTGGAATTGGATTGATTGTGCAGTGTATTAAACCAGTATTATTAGTCACTGAGGTGCAGTGTTTTAAATTCACCACTAGGTGTCGTTTTTTATCTGTCTTTGCAAATGAATTTCATTGTCACTGTGAAACTTAAGCTCCCCTAATGTAGAATTTCCAAGAAAATTATCAAAATAACAACATGAATAAAAATCGATTTTTTTCCTGATTTTAGTACAATCAGTTGTATTATTTTCATAAAACCATCATTAACAGGGAAAAAAAGGTGAAATGTGGAAATCCATAAATTCCACATAAATCATTCAGAGGCTGGGTCACACAGGTTTATATCACCTACTGCAAACACACATATAAAATCTATGATGCAACACTTCTGGTACTGTAAGTAGCATATTATTGTAGTCTCCACTACCCCTCCTCTTTTCACCAGTAACCTGCCATCTGTTTTTTGTTTGGCTTCCTGTTGGCAACGCTGGCCAAAACTCACAGCTTGGACTGTGCCAAGGTGAAACCCGCCGGCTGGGCAGTTTAGCAGGCAAGGTGGTAAGACTGATGTGTTCTGGTTATAAGAACAGTATTATTCAGTAAATGAACAGCCAGAGAATGAAACAATGATTCTGATTGACAATACTTCAACATCAAACATGCCTTTACTGTCCCTCCAAGTAAGAAACAGTGGTGGCTGCACTTACACTTGTCTTGTAGAGGGTGGTGTAATGAACATATGTATCCAAAAAAATTCATATGAGAAAGATTAGATTTAAATAGCATGCATCCTGAAAACAGCTAAATGGCTGTATGGGACATCATTTGGGAATGTCCTCCGAGCGTCTCTTTCCCCATTGCCTGCATTCCTGCTCCACTGGGAGGTGACACTATAAATAACCAATCCCTCAGACATCGGGCAGCCTGGCCAGTCAATAGTAAGAAGAGAGGTAGAGTGACAGTGTCACAAGAGGTAACCTTAGAGATTAGGAAGGAGTCAGTGGGAGACGGAAGAAAGGCAACAAGGAAAAAGATGAACGAATTAAATCATGACGCTAACATTTATTTGGAAAATGCTGAATTCGTCTGAATTTTAACTTTAGTTAGTTTTACTACTAAAATTATTACATTTTATCAAGTATCAGCTAAAATTTTGCACATACAGTTGTACACAGTGTATATGTCAAAAGCTAAAAGGATCTTGTAACCCAAATGCAGTTCCTGAAACCAGAAACCAGGATGTCCATGGTTTGGAGCAAACAAATTCTCTACAGTACATTTACGACTATAAAAGAAGCTAGTCATGCCTTTAACTGCTGTGGTGCCAGACTGTCTTTTGATGTTTCCACTCACGTTAATAATTGGTTGTTCTACAGTAAGCTACACTAGTGGAAACATACAAACATATATTCATGGCTGAGACATAAAACAGAGGACAAAAAACATATTCACACACAGATAAGGGGGAGTGAGGGGAGTTTCCTGAGACAGGAAGACCTGAAATAGCACACAGCTCGATCAAGCCTGAAGAAATGTTATTGCTATTTTTGAATCTCTGTACTAACAGGGAACAATGGAAACAATCTCCACAAGTCTTTGCTATCTGCTTTTCTAAGCATTACAAATAGTATTTTCAGCAAGTTTGAAAGGTAAAAGACAAAAGCCAGAGAGCTCTGAAGTGCTGCAAACACTGGAGTTCTTCCTTTAGAATATTTCACTTGTGTTTATGGGTGTTTTGTCCTTGCATGGGCAGGTTTTCTTTTTTGCTTTGCAGTGTTTATTGGTTGTGGAGGTGAAAAAATGATAGGCATTCCAAAAATGCCCTCTGCTCTGCTGACATGCCACTGAAAGGCACAAAGTTTCATTTAACCGTTAACTTCATTGCTCTGTGATACATAATAATAGTGCTGCCGTAAACAGATTTTCCAGTAGCAATTAAAATTTATCGACCATATTTGATGGTATTTGTGTGCTTTTATAGAGTGCTGTTGAAAGTGATGTAACTTCAACATGATGCCACATGGGGGCTCCAGTTCCCACTCGATAGAGAAAGATGCGCCAAGGAGCTGCACCTTCATCAACAGATGTTTACTACGGAGTGACAGAGGCTTCAAGTGGGAGGTTTGAAAAGATCCACAGCCATTTCTGCCATTAAAATCCTGCAGAGTGCATTTCTACACATGAATTTACATACTGTTTTATGCTAGAAAATTGAAGAGTTCCTTAAAATATTGACTATGCAGGAATAATGGTGACATCAGCAACTGAAACTGCCACAAATGAATCCTTAGAGTTACATCATTCAGCTGTTTGTATTCAGCTAAACCCTTATCACTCTAAATACCAAGATCACATGAATACTTTGTGTGTGACTGAAAGAATGAAACGGTAAAAGAAGCCCAAACGTTTGATTGGGAGTAACATTTACTAGCCTAAAGTTACTTCTTAATTTTGCATACATTGTTCTTTTAAATATAGATGAAAAGATGAGAGAAACAAGGTAAAACCTATACAAAATGACAGATGTTGCTTCACTTACCTGCAGGCTCTCCAGAGTTTGAGGAACCCATCTCTGAGGCCTGGTCTCCAAGGGTGGAGGCTGGTGGAGAGTCTCCATACCCGGGGGTGCTGGGCCGGCTGGGGGAGCCTGACTCTGGGTCACTAGTGGAGCCCCATCGGTCATCTCTGGCGGTTCTTTCCTTGTCTCCCACCGACACCCTTCCTCCATCCTTCCTGTGGACCCGCTGGTGAACGACCATCTGGTGACGACTGCGAAACACCTTCCCACATTCAAAGCATTCGTTGGACTTGGTAGAAGCTTGTGACTGGGATGGTCGCCGTCTATCTTGGCGAGATGAAGGTCGGTACTCCGAGTCGCTGAGGCTCTCTGGTGTCCGATCGCCTGACGCGTTGTGGCTGCCCAATCCATAGCTGCTGCGTCTGCCTGAGCTACGTTTCTCTTGACCTTTCAGGACATAACGACTGCTCTCCTTCTCAAAAACCACAGCGGCTCCAGCCAGGGCCTCCTCTCCCATACTTCCTCCAGCATGGGAGGCCTTGTACGTTGGCTCCACTGGCTCCACAACCCTTCCTTTAGTGGCTAATTGCCAGGCCTGATAGCTGCAAACTGGATCTAACTCTGGGATTCTTTGGCCCAGAATCTTTTTCTCGTTTTCCTCCTCTTCATCCAGTGTCTTTCCCTCAACAGGCTGGAGGTTTAAGCAGTCAAGGAAACGTCTCTTAGCAGCTGGTGAGTCCTCGTCTTCAATGGGTCTGCATTGATTTGGGGATTTCCTGTCATATCTCAGACTGTGAACTTTATCATGGGCTCTCAGGCTCTCTCGGCTGTGAAACAGGTTCCCACACTTGGAGCACATCTGATAGATAGATGTAACAGAGACAGTAACAATATCAGGGTCCTGTGCTACGTCATTGATTGTGGCTGGATGCTCAGCTGAATCTGCTTTTGACCGCGACCTGGATTTGGTGTTGTGTGTTTTCATATGAGATTTGAGGAACCAAGCTTCACGGAAACGTCTCCCGCAAATCCGACAGCAGTGGTCCAGGATCCCTGCATGTTTTTTCATGTGCGACTTCAAAAACCAGGCTTGTGTGAAGACCTGGCCACAGGTCTCACAAGGGAAGGTCCCGTCACTCTGGGGTTGGATCAGGCTTGAATCAGGTTCAGTCACAGCCTCTTCCTTAACAGTGGTCTCCTCTTCTGTGTCTGCTGTTATGTGGACCTTCTCGATGTGGCTGAGGAGCTGATCCTCCCGCTGGGCCTCGTAGCCACACAGACGGCAACAGTAAGGCCGCTGGTCAGTGACAGACTTTTCCCTTTTCATGCTCCTTGCAGGCACCTTCCTCCGACTTTCCTCGCCACCGTCCCCATTGATCATGCGGTTGCAGGCAGAGCTGCTCTTAGTTGGACTGGTGCCTCCATCAAGACCTTCTGAAACCCTCATCTCCTCCTCTTCCGCCCCACCCTCTTCATCTTCATTGGAGTGGTGACTAGACAGGGTGCCCAGTTTGTGGCTTCGGATGTGGACTTTGAGGTTGCCCTTCTGCGAGGCCCTATGATCACAGTATGGGCATTTGTAAGGGCGTGCACCCGTGTGGCGTCTCATATGCTGCGACAATGAGCTCAGGAAAGGGAAGCTGCGTCCACAGATGTTGCAGTCGTAAGCGCCAGGGATTTTGTCATCCTCACCCTCAATCTCATTTCCAGGGTTGGACTTGTCTCCACTCAGCTTCTCCTTCTGATCTCCTGCCTGGGTCTCCATTACCTCCACAGTGTCTCTGGGATTCATGGTATAAATTTAACTACCCTGTCTACCTGGCCTTTTACAAGCTCAATAACACTTGAAACTACTGCTATCTGCAGCTGTACATCTAGGGATGTATAGTGTGCCTTTGCTGGTCAGTTAAAATGCTATCTGCACTCAATCATCCAGCGATCAAGCTGCTAACAGAGCAGCTGAGATTGCAAAATCCAGTTACTGGATGCCACACAATGTCTCCATCTTCAGTGACTCACACCATAAAAAGCGACTTTTCATTTGCTTTCTCAGGCTAACAACGGCTTGGCGTATAATATATAACTGAGATTAAACAATCTCTTTGTCAGAATATTGTGAAAGTATCCCTCAATTTCAGGTCATCACTGCATCAGTGAAGTTTTTAAAGGTTTTTGCATTAGAGTAGCTAATGTGCCACACTTCTGTTCTTCATTTTGCAGGTTTCTTTGTCCTCAGGTTTTATGAGTAACAGCTTCCAGTGACATAATAGTAAGGTCTCTATAGCGAGGTCTGCACGTATACCATCCACCTAAGAAAGAAAAAAAAAGGGAGAGAGAAACAGGGAATTTGTTAGTGAAGTGGCATCATTTTAAGAGTACCTTAGTTTTCAGACACATTCACTTCCTGTTTTGAAAGTACAACTAAGCAAGCTACAGAAGGTAGACTGTGTGAGTAAGAAGGCAGATGTACATGCTTGTTTGCTAATACAAAAGTAGGTAAACCAAAACATCAGTTAGTACAGCATCATAAAATACAACACAAATAGATTATCATTTTCAGTAACAATTTTTTGGGTAAAGCTACGCAGGTAAATACATCACTGACTGGTAAGTGAAAGGGAAAAGTACAATATCTTTTTCAATACATACTACTATATACATAAATGGGTGAGCAAAATGTTTAAAATCAAAAATACCACCCACAGTTAAATCAAAATATATTCTGACACAGATCCTCGACCCCAGAATCCATCATAGACATAAAACACACAAACATTTTCTAACATTTATCTATAAATTGAGATTAGGGGGGTTATAGCCACGTGTGTAGGTTACTATGTGTCTGTGTTTGCATTGTGCACCACCACTATACATGTGCATGCACGTGTGTGCAATGCTTGTGTGCGCGCTGTGACTGTGCACGAGTCGTGCAGAGCTTGGGGGCTCTGACGCCAAAGTGGCTGAGTCGACACTTTACACAATCAGGGTGATAGTTGGGGGGGGGGGGTTGTGTTCACATCAGCAAGATCAGCAGTGCCACCATATTCCCTCCCCATACTGGCCTCACACAGCCGCCTCAACTGACACTATCACATGACAGGGATCTTAAGTACACAACAGGAAGTGGCTCTTCAGACAGTTTGCTTTGCTCTATTTCTCAAACTGGAGTTGAATGGGTTCAGGGAGAGAGTCAAACAGAAAGAGAAAGAGAGATGGAGATAAGAGAAGACAGACAAAGACTTAAACAGTGTTGACTAATTTCATACCACATATATTTCGTTTAGTAGGTGGAATACTTAATAGAATTAGCATATTTTCAACCGTTTCTGTGTCAGGTTGCTCAACTACTGTGGCTGTGAAGCCTTACATTCATGCAGTAATGTATATGCATACATTTAGTTCTATTGTGCCAAATGTACATTGAAATAGCCAGATGTTTTCCCTATATTTCTTTAATATGACATGTTATTTTTCACAGTTGCAAAGTTCCAATCTTCTCACAAGATTGATTAAAGGTTAATCACATTATTATTTATTTTCTGCCTGTCAGCTCAATGAGACATGATTAAACAAGACAGCTTTGTTGACAAAAATGACACATTTTATGTATAAAACAAGATCCAACTTCTATCACCAAACTGAAACATGAAAAGAAATTTCCATGGGAAATCTGCCTGAAAGTGTAGACTATATGAAATGTGACTGACAACATTATTACAGGCAATTACATAAAGTGTCAAGGCACATGAGCTGAGTTACTGCCAGGCTGTAATTATAAGTGGATAATTGATCACAATCATAAGAGGATAAGGTGGTGGAGGAGGGAAGTTAGCACAAGAACAATCATATGTCTTAAACTCTTGCACTGAAAATGAGTACCCTGCACCAGAGCCCCCTATCTATCTGGAATGATTTATGCTATTGAAATCAGCCTCGATGGTTCCTCATACTTCCTCCTGGACTGCTTGCTAAGTCAAGGCTTGCAGCAAACAAGCACTGTCCCTCCCAGGAGTACAGCTGCAGCTGACATTACTTTGAAACAAAGTATATTATCAGATCTGGACCTCTTACTGTCTAAACATAATATAATCAATGCTGATCTAAACAGGATGAAGGCTCACTATAAGCATTTGAAAATTCTTAACCTTTAAATGTGCAGGCAGTACCCGTGACTGTCGCTGCACTACTTTAATAAAGATTAATGTCTCAACAACTGTTGGATGGATGCCATAAAATTTCTACCTATATCCATGACACCCAAGGGATCAGTCCTGATGACTATTATGGTCTGCTGACTTTTCAAAGCTTTTGCTTATATTCTGGATTGATTAGCCCCAAATCAGGCAGATACTCATGCGTCCGAGGGGGTAAATCTTCATTACCCCAGGTTTTTCCTCTTGACTCAGCAAGAATTGTTCTGAAACTTAGTACTGACATTCATGCCCACCTCTGGACTGATAATAATAATAATAATAATAATAATAATAATAATAATAATAATAATAATAATAATGGTTATTTTTGGGTTTTGCGGCCACAGTTCAAGGACAAAAAGGGAGTTTTGTATGGAAGGACAGAAACCTTGAGTCAATCTATGAAAAAGACCTCCAAATCTTTCCTGAAGAAAATAGAATTTGTTGTAAATATGACTGACAAAGCGGTGTAGTTATACATGGACATAATTTCTGGGGCAGAGAACAGCAGTGTGGTGCTGTAAATGCCAGTTTATATTATTCCAACATCATGACATTATACTGACTCTCTGTTATGTACAGAGTTTTTTTACATGATAAGATCAATACTGGTGGCTGACTTACAGTGTTTGGCAAAGCAAACCTAAGATCTTACAAAGAGAGTCTTCAAAAGATATCCTAAATAATATGAAGTTTTACTGGAAAGAGTCATAAATATTACTTTTTTATTACATCTAACAAACGAGGCAATCAGAGGGTGATGGACACATAACAGCAAAATAAGGAAAACAAAGCTGTCTAACCCCAAACCATTCATCCACTACAGTGTTTCCCTCCATCTGCTCCATCTGTTCTCTGTCTCCACATCCAAGTGCTTCATTAGTACTTGCTAGTTTCTTCCAATACTGGCACTAAAAACAAAGGATAATGATCTTATTTGCTATTAAATGGCCTTGCTGACTGGGGGTCAGGAGAGCTGGGAGGGGTTGAGGCTATTCAACAGTAAGCCTGTCATCCACCAGACAGTCACATGTGCAAATTGAAATGTAATGAGATTAAGCACCAGAAGGGAAACAATGCAGGCTCCTCACCATTGAAGCTAAAGGAAAGAAAAAAAAGATAAATCGGCTTAAGGAGGGAGAAACTGTCCAGGAGAGACGGAGAAGATTACCAATCATCGAAGTCATCAAAAAAGACAGGAGGCTTCAAAGCTCTATTAAAGAGCAACATAACACAGTAAATGGATGCAATGTCTTTCCTGAAGCTACCAAGATCAGTCCACTTAACCTGACACACACACACACACACACACACACACACACACACACACACACACACACACACACACACACACACACACACACACACACACACACACACACACACACACACACACACGAAGCGTTAATATGACAGTGTGCAGCTGAAACTGGAGCTGAAGTTAGCGTTTTATTTCTTTGATTAAGTGTGTTTAAGAGCCACATTCTCACTTGAACATTTAATGCATAATACTATGACCTGACCCTAATTGTGAACATGGCCTCTGCGGTATCAGACATGCCATTAATGAACACTCAAGATGCCCTACAATGAGTCACCGGGAGTCAACAGAGGCCTACACTCAGCTGATAATGACTGCTGTGTCAAACAAAAACAAACTGTTCTTTTTTTACGCCCCTCCTTCCTAACATGCTCAACCTCTACTGTTCTGCTTTCTGAACACTGAAGCAGAGCAGCTGGAGATTGGCAAGAGGAAGAAATCCACTCTTATTTTCCCATCTACACTTTTACAGAGTGGCCTGGCTATTTCTGACACTGCTGAGGTCCACATCTGGAGTGAATCTTGAAACGGTGTCAAACTGCATGCAGGCCAGCTGAGGACCTGTTTATAGATGTCAGCTTTCTGTTTTGCATTTCTTTTCACACAGTAGCACTAAACTTCGCAAAATGTGAACTTAATGGAGAAAAATGCAGCACTAATATGAAACCATAGCAAATAGAAAAACTACCAGAAAGTACACTGACTGTGTCAGCTCAACAGCCCCCTCTAGAGACCACACATTCTGCTTGCAGATGACATTTGGTGCAAAAAGGTGCAGAGGGTTATTCACATCTGCTCACAAAATAGAACTACAGCAGTCTGCTATCTAAATAGCGCTGCCTTTGTTCGACAAAGATCTGCCAACTATAAAAGGCCTCGCTGTTTTGCTTCCTTCGTGATAGAAAACACTGTCATCCAGCCAGGAAGCACCTTCATCATGGCAATCATCTCAGAGGCAGCCATGACACAAATCTCTTGCACCCAAGGGTGCGGAGATTGGCTTTCATAATGCACTGACTCACTCACACTGTCACCTTATCACTGGTAATGACTGTAGGTCGTTCTCGTGTGGGACATCCTTCAGCTGTGATGGGATCTGTTTCTCTCCCACAGCAGCACAGAGATGAGCAGCTGAGGTTAAGGAAAAAATACACAGCGGGGGAAAAAAAAAAAGAGTGGACCTTCTGTTAAAATGAACACATGCACGCATACATGCAGGAGAACTGAGGAATCAAGAAGCAAAACAGAGGGGCTTTTATTGTCCACACACATCTTTTGAAAGTCTATATACACACACTGTGGGCTTTTAACACTGTTTCATACAGGCAGCATTGAAAGCTTAACAGCCCATACAGAGAGCAGCTCACACACACAACACACACAACACACACACACACACACATACATTGCTTCATGGAGCATACCATACAGAGAGCACTTTACAAAATACCTCGCTGTCCTCAGTACAGTTGCTCATAAAGTGGAGACATTCAGTGCATAGAGTGGGACAGAGGGGATGGTATGGAGACTTAAACACACACACACACAAACACACACAGCATAGAGCCAGTGTATTCTCAGACCAATCAATAATCCATTATGAACAAACTGCTCTTCACCTCCCACCCTGCTCTAAACCAGCAGACAAAGAGGTCTGCTGTACGCTTCCCGATGAACAGAGAAAGAAGTAAAGCACAGCTGGATACACACCACACACACACCTACAGGCTGTTCGCACACACAGACAAAAAAAGAAAAGAAACGCACATGCTGGAGATGTGAGGCATTTAGGAGATGACAACTGTGTCAGCTGTGAAATAAAACAAAAGAAAAACTTTGTGGTTGACAGACAAGGTTCTGCTCCAGGTGCTAAGTACTATTGATTCACTTACATGCCATACATCAAAAAATTTGTCCGCAGCCATAAGTGGAAAACACACAATTTACTTTCTCCATATAGGATTAGAAACTGTAGGCACTGTTTTTATAAAAAAAAAAAAAACTATGTATTTCAGTAAAATAATGCCTCCTATATTGTGATAATATGCATCTGTTCATCCCTGATAAGTTTCTCACATACTTGCACAATACCACATCTGGCCACATATGAATTTATGTGTGAACAAGCTAGAGGTGATAATCCTTCAGAGACTACATGAAGATAGATGTGATGCAAGTGTGCGTTTGAGTGAGTTTTCATCCAGTTTAGTACTGGCGGCTCCCCGATGAAGGTCTGTCCTGATGCTCTGATTTTAGCATTAGCAACTGTGTTTGTCAGTTTTGGCTAAAGCTTGGCTCATGTGTGACTTATTTTGATTTAACTTTGGTACATTAGTGCACAAACACACAGCAGACACATTGCCAGGATCTGCTGCTGCCTATTTTTCCAAACAGCCCAATGAAAAACATCCCACCCGTAAGGAAATTTGGCATAATAAGACTGAGGATTGTTCATGTGATTCTAGTTTGGTTGATGCATCTCCCATCTAATTTGACTCCAAACCGATTCTCATTTAGGTCTAATCCAGAATCAGATCTATGACCAATTTGGGTCCAGCTTGGGCTGAGTTATATATTTTTTTCCTTTAGTCCCTGCTCTGTCAGAGCAGGTCATTCTCATAAGCAGGAAGAGCAGTGGGGGGCTTTGTGGTATTGTTGGGGTCTCCAATTCCCATCCTATCCCTGGTTCCATCCCTGCCCCCCATCCCTTAAACCCAGCCAGAACAATAGAGGGGGTCCACGCTGTCTGTCCCTCCTCAAACTGCCCCCTCCACTCCTGATAAATAGGCTGAGAAGGGATCCTGCCTGCCTGCTCCATTTGCGTGAGAAGGGTTTTGGATAGAAAAGAGTCCACTGGGTCTCAGTTTATGTGTGTGTAGGAAGTGGCAGGTGTTTGGGCCAATACTGTCACGTTACATTTTGGTGACCCGCTCATGCTAGTGGGATTATCGGACGGGTAAGAGGGGCACACGGTTTCTGAGCCCCACAGAGTGACCCGCACACCAACAGAAAACACTGTAGTAAATAACATAGACTAGATGGACAAAAACACGAACCAATCAGTTGTCAATATGTTTGGTTTACACGTGTCAGTTGTGCCATGTGGTTGCTGCAACATGTGACTTACTATTATTGTGTATTTTGCTTGACAGCTTTGTTTTCAGTCAAAATGAGTAAAAAGAAATGGCACCATTTCAGAGTTAAATTGTATATTTATGCGTTTCTAACAAATCCATTCATGGTTTTAAATTATTACTGTAAACTAATCAACAGTGCGAGATACCTGCTGCTATAATTTAGCGTTTCGAGCCAACAAGCGCTGCCTGCTCTCATGTGTCCAACCATCTTCAGCTTCCTGTGGGATTCAGTATGGGTGTGCATGTGTGTATCTGTGAGTGTGAGCGTGCATGCCCCCCCCCCCCCCCCCCCCTCATACTGCCTGTTTTTCTCACACCACTCGTTAACCCCTGGGTGCTCCTGCTCATGGAGCCCCCAACTACCCCTCTCCTGTGAGCCACAGCAGCATTCCTCACACTTAATAGACACACTGTGATCTACTGTCACACACACTAAACTCCTCCAAAATGCCTCAGAGTTCACAACACTAGATATGTTTATTACATAAACTCTTCTTGTGAAGGATTGTTGCTTTAAATCATTCAATCTAAAACCAAACTTTAACCCCAACCTCAACCTTAATCTAATGGCAACCTTAAATCCAAATCTTAATCCCAAACTATTGGGGTGGATGTAAGGATGATCAAAATGTGCTTATGTAACAAGATCTTTTTTTAATGTTCCTTACAAGGACAGACATTTAGAAACACTTAGAGATAAACGAGTAATTTAGAAAGCTACAGCCTTGTCTGCTTAGAGATAAGATGGTGCACTTTTATTCTATTCAGATGCAAATGACGGTAAAACTATCACGTCTATGTTTTCTGATAATGCAACTGAAGGCACACTGAGGAAGTATGGGCCAGAGATACAACTTGTTGGTGTAATAGCAGCGAAAGTAGAAGAGGCAGTTGTGGAGATCGATTCAAATCTAAATTGAAACTCCTCCATCTCTTTTCACCCCGCTCCCCAACTGTCCACTTTTCTCACAACTCCCGCTGCCTTCTTCCTCCTCTTCCTCTGTGCTCTTCTCTATCCTTCTGCAGGCCTGAACAACCTCTGCAGCTGAACCTAAATCAGTCTCTCTGAAGTGTAATTAGACTGGCGACCTCAAAGTTGGCCACCAGTCTTTCACACTGTCACCCTGTCTGATAAAACCGTTTTATTTTGCCACTTTCTGAGAAAGCAGGGCTTTGTGGTTAGTGAGTTTAGACACACATGTATGTACACATCATTCGCACACAAGCAACAGGAGAGAGCATGCATTTGAAATTAGTCATGCTGTTGTGTATAAATGTGTATCTGCAGGCCAGACACAACATTTGTTACGGTTACATGGAGTTTTTCATTTGGAATTAACTCATTTGGAATCAACTCATTCAGAATTAAAGGTTTGTGCTTCGAGTATACATGGAAATATTAATTCTGAATTACGGTCTACATGGAGGGCTGCACAATGGCGTAGTGGTTAGCACTTTCGCCTTGCAGCAAGAAGATCCCCAGTTCAAATCCTGGGCCTGGGATCTTTGCATGTTTGCATGTTCCCCCTGTGCATGCGTGGGTTTTCTCCGGGCACTCCAGCTTCCTCCCACAGTCCAAAAATATGCTGAGGTTAATTCATCCATCCATCCATTCTCTATACACCGTTTTATCCTCACTAGGGTCGCGGGGGGTCCTGGAGCCTATCCCAGCTGACTCGGGCGAAGGCAGGGGACACCCTGGACAGGTCGGCTGAGGATAACTGATCACTCTAAATTGCCCGTAGGTGTGAATGTGAGAGTGATTGTTTGTCTGTATATGTAGCCCTGCGACAGACTGGCGACCTGTCCAGGGTGTCCCCTGCCTTCGCCCGAGTCAGCTAGGATAGGCTCCAGCACCCCACGCAACCCTAGTGAGGATAAAGCGGTGTATAGAGAATGGATGGATGGATGGTTTACATGGACTGCACGTTTTTCCCCTTCCTTAATTCCGCTGTAATGCTTGGGCGTTGGAAATGATTCTGATTGGACAGTGAGTATCCCTGTTTACGGAACAACTAATAAGCACGCTTTTCTGTTTTTGTTTAAAGTTTTTTTTTTGGCTTTATTTGATAGGTGAAGCGAGAGACTGACAGGAAACGGGGGAGAAGAGTAGGGGGAAGACATGTAGCAAAAGGCCACGAGCGGGAATCAAACCCGGGCCGCTGCATCAGGGACCAGCCCCTGTACATGGTTCACCTGCTTAACTGAGCGAGCTATAGACGCGGTCTACATTTTGCTTTTTATTGTTGTTTTGAAACAGCAACTCGACAAAGGTCGCTGAACGTGCACGTCACTACGTCATTGCTATGTGAGGAGACAAGCATGCGCAGAATGACCGGAATTAACTGTATACATGAATAGAACGTACACAGGAATTAGTTTATTTGGAATTAAAATCGGAATAAACCAGGTAGTTTAATCGGAATGAAGTTTATTCGGAATGAACTTTTAAATTCGGAATTAAGTGTTTACAAGGACATTTTAAAGCGGAATTAACTTTTATTCAGAATGAAAGAGGAATAACAGGTCCCATGTAAACCCACTGATAGGACAACAGCCAAGAGTTTCAACTTGTAGTTTGGCAGATGAACATTAATAAGCTCTAGCTGATAAAATCTAACCTGTCCAGGGTGTCCCCTGCCTTCGCCCGAGTCAGCTGGGATAGGCTCCAGCACCCCCCGCGACCCTAGTGAGAATAAAGCGGAGTATAGAGAATGGATGGATGATAAAATCTACCACAGATATTTGTCATTTCACACAGAAAGACTGATGTGAGAACCATACACCCCATGTTTACTGTACCAGCCGGTGGCTATGTGAAAGAAAAACAGACAATCTGCACTTTTGCGGCTTATTAAAGGGCATCAGTTTACAATAAACTGATTTGTCAGTCACTTTAGGAATGCTGATCCCAAAATTACCTTCAGTGTGTTTTAAGAGATGAAATTTAACCTCAGAGTGACTCCACTTGAGCATTATCTCAAATACAAGCTATTCGACAAAATATTAAAGAATATATCATCACGCAGTTGTCAATTCAACAATCCACTGGAGAACCAAAAAGGATTCGTCTGACTGACATTCCTTAATGGCTAAACAGCCGTCAACACATGCTTTAAAAAGTCCACACTTAGGTGTCGCATTGACTTTCTCATAGGTTTTATGACGAATACAGTGTGTCTGCTAAAATATTCTTTGTCCAATCATTTACTTGTTTTTGTTACTTGAAGTGTGTCTTGTTTTCAAACCTGCCTCTACCTAGAAGCAAAATCTGAAGAACACATCCTGTAAGATTTGTCAAGAGCAGATATGAGAACATGGCAGGGCAACAGATCTGCTTTTGAGTCTTTCTTACCGCCTGCACACACACACACACACACACATACACAAAACACACACTGGCAAGCAGGATGGGAGAGTTTCCACAGAAATCTCCTGATGGCTCTACTACAGAAAGAGTGTGTGGGCTCAAACAGGCAGTTGTTGTTGCGAGGTGTTCACACATTGATATAATGTACAATCACACACACACACAAACAGATTAGAAAGAAACATAACTCCAAACAAAGTAACCTGTGGGGAAAATCCAATTTTATCCCTCTGGAAAAATGTTATTGTGAACAGTATGAATTGAGTATTGAACCACCTTTGTGTGTGCATATATGTCAGTGCTGCAGAAAATAAAAAGCAGGGCTGTATAGATTCATTATACATTTCTTTTTGGGCACCACAGATCATCTTTTATAGTTATAATATAAATTATTTTGACAGGATATATGTTACAAGTACCATAAAACATTAGAAGGTCATGGTGTGTTACTGAGCAAAATCCTCACTGGCATACTGCATCAGGCAGTATCGAAATGATACTGTGAGCAATGGTGGGAATCAGAAACTTAATATTAATGCAATAAAATGTTTAAAAGTCAATACACAGTATATTACAATATTGCAAAAAATATGGATTATGATAGACCAAACTCATATAAAAATGAAAATATATTTCTTTTTTTTTTCCTGCCATTGGGCTGGTACAATGATATAGACTTATCTTCCCATTTAATGCATTCTTGTAACATCACAAAGATGTGGAAATCACTGCTGACAATGATCCTAGCAATGGTCAATGTGGTTTACAAAACACTGATCATTCTACATAAATGAAATAAAATAATTTTAATGTTGCACAAACCTGACATTGTGCCTTGAAGCTGCTGCTAGTAGTTAGATAGATTAGCTTAGCATAAAGATTGGAAATACGAAGCTAGTATGTGTCTGTCCTGAGGCAACAAAATCAATCAGCCTAAAGGGATTTCTTAAGTTTAACAAATAAGAAACTATGCATTGTGCTTAAATGCTAACCCCCCCCCCAAAAAAAAAAAAAAAAAAAACAACAACAATGGGTCATTTTTGTACACTAATTTTTGTACTCAGAATAAACAAAAAATAACTTTAGGTGTAAAGGGTTTGGTAAGTAGGGGTTATTGCTTATTAGCTTAGCCTCTATGCTAAGCTAAGCTGCTGGTATTAGCTGAATAGTTGGAGTACAGATATGACATCAGCATCAATTTACTTGTCTGTTTTTAGGCAAGGAAGCAACTATCTTTCAACAAAACCATTCTTAACATTCAGTGTAAGAATGTGCCTTTAAAATCACAGTTACATCCTACAAGCATACTTTTAGTCCCAGTGGGATTGTTATAGTAGGAACATGAAAGTGATACGACTGGAAATACAAAATACCACGAAGTTCCCTAAGGTTAGCGCAAACTCATTATTGACCATCACAAGTTCCTAAAGGAATATTCTACATTTGTTGTGTGTGCGTGTGTGTGTGTGTGCGTGTGTGTGGTGTGTGTGTGTGTGTGTGTGTGTGTGTGCATGCGTGTGTATGCGTGTGTGTGTGTGTGTGTGTGTGTGTGTGTGTGTGTGTGTGTGTGTGTGTGTGTGTGTGTGTGTGCGTGCTGCAACATCTGCCCAGGATTTCATAGCCAAAAATAATAATAAAAAAGAAGAAGCACCACACAGGAACTGGAGCTGCTAGATGAGAATAACAAATGATGTATTTTATATGGGACAAAGAGTTTTTCTAGAGAGTGCACCGAAGCTACATGACACATTTCTTTCATAGGCAGGCTGACAGGCATTACCGTGAGCGAGAGCTTATGTGGCTAGGTGGTCATGATGGATGGTTGTATAAAAAGAGCCGGAGATCCCATCTGGGTCACGTCTTATCAGGCTGACTGATTCACGTTGATGAAATCATGCCGGCTTGTTAACCCGCTCAGTGGAAAAACCTTAAACCAATATCGAGGAAAACAAGGCGGCATCAGAGGAAAGAGGGAGAGAGATGCATGTCAAGGAGAGCAGAAAAGGCAGAGCAAATAATGAGAGGGAGGGCAGCAGAGGGAAGATAAGTGGTAAATAGTGATGTAAAGTCACGGCAGGAGATGGATTGGGATAATAAGAGCTGACTGAGAGGGAGAGAGAGACGGAGATGTGGCAGATCGAGGCAGACAGAGAGCAGAGAAGAATGCAGGCTGCAGAAAATGTCCATCTTACAGGACTTTTTATGAAATTTGGACTATCGAGCACAACTGTGATGAGAAGATCACTATGAAGAATATAATTTTTTTCTGGTTTTAAGCTCTATGTTGAGTTTTTCTCTCTAAAACATTGTTTAGGGAGGACTTCACAGCTTGTTATGACACATATCGTTTGGCAAACTGTGAACTCCTTTCTTTCATTTTTTTCTAGCTTGATGAATGTTGTACTGTAAAAACTTTAAAAAAAAAGAAATCTTAGACATCTTTCCTCTCCCAGAAGTTCCGATCTATGCGCTTAAGCTGTAAAAAACTACCACTCCAGTTCCACCACTGTCTGTAATAGCGGAAAACATCTGTCTCCTGAGCTGTGATGACACAAGACGCGGTGTGGCAAAATGACAAAGAACGAAGACAAGCAACACCTACATATGGCACATACATAAAGTTCAAAATAGGAAAATATTACTTGTGTGTTGGGGTGAATAACATCCAAAACACATGATTGAAAAGCTGAGTGATTGATGAACTGAAATGCTGCAAAACAAGCTGGAAAAAGCTCCATATGTATCTAAATCAGTCACTCTTTCAATTCATTTTCCCTCCTGATGCAGGTGGGCCGAAGAAAACCAGATCACAGCATTCTGCCGGTAAACAAGCGGCATTCCACAACCCGCGTGTTTGCAATAAAACTCACCACAACACGATCTGCACCAATTGCTGTGTTTAGACAGTAGTAGGTTTACCAGATCGACATCTGGAAGCAGGCAGCAACTACATTGGCATGAATGTCAGGATGACAACCTGTCTGATAATAGGTTACATCATGTCAATGAGAATTTTGTTGTAACAAATGAAAGTCAGGTGAGGACTATGTGAGTCCAGGTTTGGACTACAAATGATGCTAACTATTCTCTATAGGCCCGGTTTTGCTTTACTTCTTAAATCCAAAACATTCGGATGGTAGTTTGTCAGACTTGTTGCTAAGTTTAACAGTTACACAGAGTAAATAACTTTCAGTTGTTCCAATATGCTTGTTGTAGGCATCCATCCATTAGCTACACCCATTTCATCCTGCAAAGGGTCGCAGGAGGAGCTGCAGACAACCATGCACAGTCACACATTTTGTTATTTTAAAATCACCCATGTTTTTGCACTGTAGGAGGAGGCCGGAGGACCTGCACAAAACCTGCACAGGCACATGGAGAAAAGCTCTACACAGAATGACCCCAGAATTCATTGTATTTTCTGTTTAACCCTTGTGGCTTTCAACTACAGTTTTAAAGTATTGTTTATAAAACAAAAAAAAACCACATTATGTTAATAGAAAATAGAAAAGTTCATACATTTAATTTGTTCAGCACCTTGATCATAGGTAAACTGGAGTATTTGTTTTATACTTAACAATTTATATCAATAGGTTTTAAAGACTATGTATAAGCTAGCCAAAGTGCTAAATCAGCTCCATGTACTTCATTTGTTTGTTTGTTTGCTTGTTTACAGCCTATTAACATTCATTGATTAGGTAGCTTACAAGGATTTGCCGCTCTGAGCTAAATGCTTCAGAAACCATTGACTTAGGTGCTATGACACTTTGGGTATAGCATGATATGATGCTAAATTAATCCCTTGATGCCTATTGTCGCGAAAGCACATCATACCACTTTCATTCAGACTGCAGCCGAGATAGCATATCCATTTCCCCAATGCCGGTTTGTGCATATTCAGTACGTACCTCAGAACCTTTAGCAAGCACTAGTTTCTTGTAGGACCCATTGGAGTGGGACCTAATTATTATATATCTGTTGTTATTATTATATATCTGTTCTATGTGTAATAGATTTAAAAAAAAAGAATCTCCACTTATTTTAACATCAGCTGGAAAGCAAAAAAAAAAAAAATTCAGGCATCAAGGGGTTAAGATGATGAACATGGTGAAGTGTAAATCCTGATGACATTGTTGTAGGTTTGAATATGTTTGCTTACTTGTGTTAGCTCAAATCAGCATCACACAGACCAATATTGCGACTGTAGACTCTTGTTTCTTTTGCCTTGTTTGTTCCTTTCTATTTCTCCAGCAGTGTATTCATGAAGCCAAAGTACTGGATATTTTGTTTATCACCACAGATGTTGCAAAGCTAAAGAAACAGTTCATCATTCAGCTTGGGACGCTATACATACATCGTCCTTGAAATAAGAACAATGACAACAATTGTCTCAGTCCTCAGCATTTTGACGAATCAATTGGTTGGAGATGTGTTGGAATTTGATTGCAGTTTGTATATATGGCATAACAATTGGTGTCTTATATAAAACAGATTCATAACAGAATGTGTGTGTTTAGATTGTTAGGTTTGTGTGATCAACCTATAGTAGTAGAAGTATTTTAGTAGTCTACTTTTTATGGACAATGACGACAGGCTAAATAATGAAAGTCTGAAGAAAACAACTTGCAAATGGAAATATAAGACAATTTGATGTGAGTTTTTCTTAATTGTAGTAACTCCACTCTGCGCTCCACTAAATGTTAAGCTGTTAATTCAGTGGAGTCGCTGAGGATACTATAGAAGCAGGCAAACGTTGCATCAAGCAGTCATGTTTGTGCAGCTTTCCCTGGAGGATCAGACACTTCCAAAGGGAGTTACCAGCTAAAAACCAACAGGCCTGCTACACATAAAATGACTAACAGAGGATTGAGAATTATGTACAGTCATTCTCTCCACATCGCACCAGTGGACAGCTTTCCACAACACACTGTAGAGAGCAAAGACTGCAGGACGAGTGACTAAAAATGGAGACACTTCTAGCGAGACGTGGAGACAGCGTCAATGTCTGCTGGTAAACTAGCATGTATTTGTATGAATCCACAATGAGCAAATCAAACAGTGCTTTGGGTTTGAAGTGATGAAAACACAAGACTTAAGATTTCAAAGACAGAAATGGTGACGGTAATCAGTATTTACTATGACAACAAATGTGGTTTGAGATATTCAGACAATGTAGTGGAAGGATCATGAGTCTGTAAGTGCTGTATAAACAGCATCAGTAATGAGCAGCATTTGTCTTATACTGTAAACTCAAGAGATTGATGTTACAAAATGATAAAATTGACTTCGGATCTGACAGAAGATTAGTTAATTAATACATCACTGTGATGCAGTATTCTGACATATTCCACATGCTTAGTAGCAGCTCTTGTTTGAACTATTCCATGGTATTAATGCTTTTTTCATGGCTTTTCCACAATGTTTATTTAGAATCAGAAAATTGGCAGATATAAAAACACTGAAATTTGGCAAAGCTTGACTAGTTGCTTGAATTACACAGTAGCAGTAGCAGCCCTTAAAAATCCCAATACATACAAGTATATCACACAAACCTCCACCTCAGATCTATCTGGCACAATGATGCCTGCAGAGCCTGCTGTCCAGGTACTTAAATCTAAGCATACCAGCTGCTTCTGGGACTCAAACCTAGTTGTGAAAATCAATATGCATTTAAAAGGAGTCGTATCAGAATTCGTATAGCAGCCGGCTTCAGCCTTAGAGATGGTACAGGCACAGCATCTGCAGCTCAGGGTTGTAATTTACATCTCTGACTAAGATGGTCTCAATCTGACTGAGTGCAAAGTAACTTGCATAAAAATGCAGATATGCTGTATTTCCCAAAGTCAGCACTTCTATATGAGTAGCCCTGACCGCAGATCCTGCTTGCCTCTCTGTTTGATGAGATTAGGACCACATAAATGGGTCAGATCTTTCTGTGTGATTTATTGGGGGTTTGTTTTGTAGGGAAGACAGGCTTTTGTGACTACCCTTAAGACTATTAATTGGGTGATTTTGTGGAGATGGTCAGGTATAATCTGATGGGATTAGCGGCTCCACTCTTTAAATAGAGTTGTGCAAGCCAGGGATTAGATGATCACAGCCAGTCGCACTCAAGAGCAACAGATTTTCATCTCTATGGTTTTAGTTTGGGGGGGGGAGCATCATCACTGCGATGATGGATGTTTGTTGCTGTGTGTAAAATACATAACATGATGGAATACTGAGATAGAAATTGAATATTTACTCTCCAAGTATCACTTTGTTTCTAGCAGGGAGTTCTTAATAGTGGAAAAGCTCCGGTCTAGGGATGTATTTGGCTGGTGTAGGGCTGAAGGTGGTTGAGGGATGGGGGGGGGGGGGGGGGGGGGCAGTACCAGGAGCCCCTACCTTCCTCCCCTCAACTATCCTCCTCACATCTGGATACAATGTAGGAGCAGGGCACCGAGGCCAAGGGGTGTATAGCTAAAGGGAGGGTGTTAGTGTGCTGGGGGATTCTTTACAAAACATCAAGAGTGCTGCTGCTGCTGCTAGTGGTGGTGGATGATGGGGCGGTAAGGTTGTGTGTGTTGTGGTGGTGGGAGGGGAGCACAGGAGGAGGGGGTGGGGTGCTAAAAAGCTCCCTATCTTTGGTCTCTTCTTCCCTGTGTAGTTGACTGCAGGGCCCCCGAGCAACAGACGGACAGAGAGGCAGCTGGGAACTGAGGTAAGCAGCAGACAGCAGCCCAGGAAACACAATGTGGGAGCACAAATACAGATGAGGTTAAAAAAAATAAAAATCTGGTGTCTCCGCTCTCCTCATGCTTTGGATATAACCTGACAATCCCTCCAGGTTCAGACTGCCATACATTGAATAGAGATTTCTTTTGTTGTTTAAAAGTAAGAATCAAAATCAATGCAGAAGCACCACCAGAGATAACGTCTTTCTTTATTTCATGCATCCTCTCTCCCTGTCAAATTCCGGGGCCTGCATTACATACACTCCAGCAGTTCAGACAGAGGTTCAGGTGTGTGATGCTGGCATAGCCTTGAGCTGCTAGCCTCAAGCAGAGATGACAAGCAGGCTTCAGAGCTCTGGTAAACTCACGTCTTTCTAGCTTCATTGTCAAATTGCAGTCTTCGCTCCCAACTGATGCCGACTCAAGTGGCATCACATGAGGACATTTATCAGACTTCATGCAACTCCCTCAGAAGAGACAAAATGATTTATATAACTTTCTTTCCCAAGCTCCTCCAGTCCTCTACACATACTTTGATGTGCAAAATCAGTGCACTTTCCCTTTAATATTATGTAATACATGCGTCTTGTGAAACAGGGAGATATTTAGGTGAAGAGCAACAAGGGTCACAATGTAATGTATGTCAAAACAGTCAAAACACACTGAAGATTTACTCTATTTTTGTATATGGACACAGAAAATGAAGGAAAAGCAATGAGATAAGGTAAAAAAAAAAGCAAAAGGCTTATGTTTATTTTTGTGTTTTTCTAGCTGAAAACAATCCTCCAGAAGAGACGATGGATGCACAATGCAGACAACCTGCTCCTGCATGCAGATTGCATTCATCTAACATGCACGCTTGGACATGAACTGCATCTCTGATCCGCATGTGGATCTGAGGTGAGTTCATTAGCCCCTGGGCGACCCTCCTCCTCCTCACCTCTGTCCTCAGTGACCCTAAAGCCTGCTCGACTCTGCCAGAGAACCTCCTGTTCCAACTTCCTCAATGCCTGTTCGTTTCATTCACTCCAAGTATAAGAAAATGTAAGGAGTAAAACTCTGACAGCGACCAATCTCCTAGACGGCTTACATTTCTCTCTAATTCACAGAGGTCTTGCTATAATTAAAGCTTTTACAGTGCACAAATCTGCTCACTTCCTCCCATTATTCATTCTTTTGATTCATTCTGAGACAGCCAACAGTTTCTGTGGAAAAAGGAGAAGTCAGACTGCCCTCTATATTTCCATATGAGTGGACATGACCTACTAGAGAGGGTTTTTTTCTTTTCCCACAGCAAAAAGGGGCATAACAAGTCAATAATAGTGCTGCTCATTTAAAACGCAATACATATATATGTACTTTGAAAGCATATATTTGTTCTAGTAATTGTGGTATTTTGAAGTTATGTTCCCATAATTGAGGAAACAAATCATGCATTTCCGCTCTATAATAACAATCAAACACTTTTTGACAGGACAGAGTCCATCCATATGAACCCCTGTCTCACACAAACACACACACACACACAGCTCACTGAAACACATCGTGGCAAGGTTAGGCTGACATCAGCAGCTAACGATCAGTTCCTCTGTGGACTGAATGATTAGCTGCAGTAGCCTGCAGACATTTCCAGCTTGTTTCCCTAAGTTAGTCAGACATGCAACATCACTGGCCTTCAGTTCTGAACAAACTACATCCACTCTCTTCCATTCTCCGATTCTGTACCAAAAAAAGACTTTTAGAGACTAATAGATGAGGCTTACAATGTAGTGAATATGGGGCAGCTGAGATGGAGGAAGTCAAGTGGAGAAGAACAGGCATAGAAGTTTGTTGTACTTGAAGTTGTTTTTCATATCCAAATGGAGTAACGTTGATTCCTTGAGGGAGATTAGACAATATGTGCATGTGTGTGTGTGTATAAAGAGGTGGAGTATGTGGCAGTTGCATCAAAGTGAAACTAAAGTGAGAATGAAAGGTTGAGAATATTTGCAAATACTTTTAAGGTGGCAGTCCACAACTTCCTTTTTTGTTTCTCTTGTTTTCAGTTTCCAACTGAAGTTCCTAATAATGTTAATTGCTGCCGTACTTCTGCTCCCTACTTCCCAGAAATTACTTTATAATCAAACCTCCTTTTAAAAGTTCCTATAAGTAACATTCCTGTTCTTTGTCTGTGAACATCACCAACTTCTTCTTTTTACTCTAAAACAGTAACGTGATGTCATGTACAGTCCTGGACTTTCCCAGGAACAGAATTCAACAGAATATAAACTTATATATTATTTACATAAAATTTTTGAGGACATTTCTAATCTCATTTAGAATGTTTGTTAACTGGAACTGAATGCCGAATGCTAAAAAGTAGCCTCTCAGCTTAGGAAACAGTCCACCCAACCCCCACCCACCCTTAATGCCCTCTGGGCTGCTGTGAGTTTGGATTAAGTTTGGGTGCCATATCCCCTCCCTGCCAAACCCTGCAAAACACACAGACACCTACATGCTAAGTGTGTGTGTCATTTTGGTCTATCAAACATGACGAAAGGCTAATCTAGACTAGATAGACGAGGTGGAAGGCATGCAGAGACGAGAAAAGCTGGTTTTACAGATGATTAGGTAAGATGATGCCTAAACGGATCCATATGACATGTTCTATTCATGGGTCATTACTTTATTAGACACACGAGAGATTCATTTTCAAAAAGTAGAGAATAAATCTATAATAAAAGGTGTCAATGCAAGCCACTTGGCAGTATCCTTTCTTGAATTCCCATTGTAATCCTATCTAATTAAAGTCTAAGTGCATGTGTGTGTGTGCACACAAGATGTGTGTATAAAGCAGTGGATCAATAATGGTAGTCTACAACAGTGACATCTGGGCTGTACAAAGAGTGCTGTTCCTTCCCGCTGCAGCTCTTCTCTCTCTCTCTCAATCCCTGATCACAGCCACGTGGTTCTCTGGGCTATTTCTCTCAGCTAAGCTTATTTCTCTTCTTTAATCCCGCAGCAATCACAGCAACAATGCCAAGCGTCGGTTCATAAAGGCAGGCAGAAATCTATTAACTATGATCATGATGTCAGCTCAAACCTGATAAGCACTGCTAATGAATCCGGCACATGCAGCCCCAGCGCTGCGTGCTCGTGGTTGTTATTTCATTGGATCATCAATAATGTGTAAGATGGAAAATCAACATGAGTGACGGTGATGGATAATGCAGCTTGTAATGTAGTAAATGGGCTTCCATTTGAGTTGAAGTGAGAGTCAGTTTTCTGCAAAACTCCAGCACATCCTACTCAGTGCAACTGATGAAATGTATGCGCTGACAAAGACGCTGCAAAGCTGCTTCCATCACTACAGTCTCGGGCTGCTCTGACTGTCCTCGGATAATAGAGGGTGGCACTGATAAATGGGCTTGATATCCAGCCCTGATTATCAGATCAGCCACTCAGTGTGGCCCACCTCTGATTTAAGTGTAGTTCCAAGCTTAGCTGTTAAAATTATGATTTACTAGTACAACTGCTAACAGCAGTGGTGGGAGCAGTGGTCTATCAGCGAGGTTCTAACTTCAAATCCTGCAGACACACAACTACATGTGTCAGGTAATGATGAACAAGGAAGCACAAAATGTATTACACACTACTTTCCTGTTATTTAAGCATCTGCACTCACAGATATTTTTAGTAAGAGATCGAACGAAAAGATGTCAGAAAGTTTAAATCTTGTTTTTTTCTACACAATCTGCCAGTGAAATAAAATTCATTTAAAATGATGTCGTTGCTAAACTACTCACATTAACCACTAATAGCAATTAACTTCTTTCATTATTAAAATATTGAGGAAATATGATCATCATTGTGTGTGATCTCAGAATGACTGGTAATGTTTCCTATAAATATGTATCAATTATTATAACTGAAAAGCAATCAGTGTGGAATAATTTCATGAGTGCAGGTGTTCTGTATAGTTTTTTAATGTTAAACTTCAAGCTATAAGTGGATGTGCACAAATGACAGTATTTGAAATCTAACCGTTCTCATGTAAATGGAAAAAAGAAGAAATACACAGTAGCCACCATTAATTAGCACGGGTTGTTTTCACACCAGCATTCAGTTGTTGTTACTTTTACTCATCCTAAGACCTGTGTGCTGCCATTTTTTTCATCAGTTATAGTAATAAAGGAAGTATGAATAAACAACTGGCACATTGTAGCACGTTTAACTTTTTTTTTTTGTCAAATGAGTTTGTTTTGGCTTTCACTAGTAAGTTCTTGTCTCGCATGGTTGTTTCAAAGGGGTTTTCCACCACAGTAACGATGAAATTCAAAGGGGAAAAATTAATTCGTCATGATGACGAAGTTTGAATATAAGCACTTCCTGATACACATCATTTATCCACAGATTTAATAGAGAAAATATCAACAAAAACTCAACACAAGACCCTGTTCTTCTCTCTCCACTCCTCTACAATGGGTTAAGGCTAAAATGGCCCTGTGCCTAAATCCACCCCCCCCCCACCCCCCCACCCCCCGTTCCTCAGATCCTCCTCTACCCCCCACCAACTCTAACCCCTAACCCCTCTCCTATCTTAATCCTCTGATTACTACATCAATTTCTTTGGGTCTAATTTAGGCGGCCACCAGCTTCACGGTTTAGTACCTGGACAGCGCCGCTCGCCTTGTCAAAGACTGTATTGATCCATGTGGGTACTGAGGTGCAGGTGTGACCCAAATAAAAGGATTAGCTGCCCACCTGTTACCAAACTTTTGAGAAAATTAGAATCCAAGAATAAGCAGGAAACTTAAACATCCAACAGAAATGTATGGGATGACAGCAAATGTAAATTCCCTCTGATTATCCTATGCAGTAAGCAATACGTTTCCCATGGAGGCCTCATTTATAATTTAATCCAGGAGCTTGGTGTTTCTAGGCTAACACAGAGAGATTGCCCTTTCAGAGTGTAAACCCCCACCATGTGGAAGGGAATCAATGCCATCACCGCAGAATAGACACTGGACCCTGTATTGAAATGATGAGCCTATCTGGACCACCAGCAGAGAGAGGTTTGTTTCTTCCAATTGTTTTTTTTTTTTTCATTTTCATTTTCTGTTTCATAATAATAAAAGAAACAGCTGTTAAAATAGGATTTGCACTTGTTGTTTGCTGCCTCTTGCCATAATCCAACCTCAATATGCCACAGAAAGTTATTTAAGCCCGCAAAGGCAGATACATATTTGCTTTCATGCAGAAAGGATTGATGCAATCTAAGGCATAACAGGGAAGAGTTGGGAGAAAGAACAGAAATAACAGCGCGTGTATGACTTTTGGTAGGAAAACATATTTGTCTTGTGACTTGATGTCTTTTTTTTATCAGATCCATCATAGTTCAAAGCCACACAACATTAACACAAGCAGTCAGGACAGACATGAGGAAGTACAGTCAGAGTAGGGTAGTAATTACAGTCGGAAAAAAAGGAGCGAATATGTTCAGTTTACGACTTAGGTATGCATATGTACAACCCAATTAGCCAGCTCTGAAACCTATCTCTGTGAACTCAGCAAGGTGTTGGATACCCCCCACAGAGACCTCAGTCCATGCTTACATGAAAATAAACAGTTTTTTCAGCTTTCCAAAGGCTATCGATGAAAGAAACAAGCGCTTGATAAGGAATACAAAACGTGTTGCAAAAACTGTCCTAAGATCCTCAAAATTCAGGACAAACAGGCTTAGGAAACAGTTTCTACCCATGGTCCATCAGACTCCTGAACTCCAAACACCTGTCTACCTGAATGCACAATGTCACTTTTTGCTGCTTTTGTGCAATTTCCTGACATATTTATTCCATTCTACTGGTTCTTATTCCATTTCATTTACTTGCCATATTGTATATATCTGGGATCCTTTGCAGATGTTGTCATTTTTAATATTGTTTTGTTATATATGTACAAATGATTTTATTATTTAATGTTCATATTTTATCCCTTCTTGCTGGTTGTTGTGCACTATCCAGCGGAAGCTTTTTCTATTTCTGTAATGCCATGTATGATAACAATAAAGCCATTCTAATTCTAATTCTAATTCCTAAATCAACACGAATTAGTATTAGTAGTATTCATGTTTCTGACCAACTTGCAAACATGAATTCAAACTTTATTGAACTCACAGCTCAGTTTTTCTCACAGTCAATTCACGTGAAGAATCGCATTTTTAAAAATCCATTATATACTCTTCTATGGATGCTATAGTTGGTAATGTGTTCTTTAAAGCTCTTGAGCAATGAGATTAAAAGGAGCAAAAAAAAAAGTTGTGGGCCAGAAAACCAAAAAATCTGCTAAAAGTCGCTACAAATCTCCACGGAGCTGAGGATGAGTCGCAAGGTTGAGAAACAATTCTCTGAGGGTTCATCAGTGTAAGAAAAGCTTTTACAGAAAAGCTTTTGTTAATGTAATCTTCTGACCATGGCAGCTTCAATCTTAACTGCTGAGTAAGACTAAAGTCAGCAGAAGCAGCAATGTATCAATTACTTTTAAAAGACAAAGGAAAACGAAAGGTTTGTTGCACATCCAATTCAATGATATTACCTTTAAAAATCTACTGTGACAGAGCCTTTTACAGTGTTAACCACCCCCCCACCCACCCCCGTTGTTGAAGGTAAATGACTATGTCCATGGTGAAAAGGCACAAGGCAGTAATGAGTAATGAAAACAGCCGAGCTAGTGCTGCCATTCAGTAAAGGGCCTGCTGCTGTGGAATGTGAGGCGCCATTCATTCACATGGGTTAAAAATGCATTTCTGCCACCACAAAGCCCTGCCTTGTCCTCATTGTTTCTGGCCACACCAATAAAACACTTCCACATTCTGAGGGGACAAGACAAAAAAAATGAAATTGCTAATTTTACTCCTACATATACAGGAAAAAAAAGGGGGGGGGGGGGTGAGGGGGTAGATGAACTTTGCAGCAAAAAAAAATTGAAAAGTCAAGACTCTGGAAGAGACAAAGAGTCGTGGTTGAGTTGAAAGTTTGATCATGATAAGTGAGGGGACGGAAAAGTAAGTACACACAAGCTGCGTACAAAAGACAAACAGTCCTATTGACAAAAGCCAAATGTATGCGGCATTTATTCAGACTATGAAAAGACGCACAATGGTGGAAAGCAATCAAACACAAAAAAGCTTCACTCGAGTCATGTGTGAGCTCTCGAGGGATCTGTTTGTGAATGCGAGGCATCTGTGACAGGCTTTGTAAAAATCTCATCTTTCTGTCATTTCAGAACATGCATCATGATAGTATTAGTCAACTGGTAAGTCGCATTTAAACATAGGTCATGTTCCTCGTTCGCCCCGCTTTACAAAAGCACAAGTGACCTCACTGTATATTTACTCGCATGACATAACCCTCTCAGAAAAATACTGCCAACACTCAAATCTTCAGGTAGACTTAATCCTGTTTGTGGCTTTCCTTCTTCTTGGACAGACAGGTTAAAAAAAAAAGCTGATCTAAAGTCTAGACACAAATCAATTCAGAAAAGCAGTTATTTACTTGTTGCCCCTAAAGATTATTGACTACATGTGTTTACCTTTGGATCTATTCCTGGTACTGAGTTGAGGAACAGGTGGCGCTCCTAGGGGCTGTTTATTATCTTACAGTTAATTTGGGGAACTTAGATCATTTATTGTTGTTGTGTGGTGTTGTGTTCACCGGCTTAACCACAGCGAGAGAGCTGCAGGCTAAAGAAGAAATGTTTAACATAACGTCTGAAATCTGACATGAGGGAGACAATGTAATCCTGTCTGCAAAACAACCCTCTCTCTCTCTGTCTCTTCCTCCCTCCCTCCTCCCTCTGCTCTCTATTTCTTTCTCTTTCTGTATGTGTGACCTTAGACAGAAGAAAACGCTGTATCTGTCGACAACTACAGAGGAAAACAGTGCACCACAGAATCTCAGAGGAGCGAGAAAAAGAGGGAAAAAAGCGATCAAGTAGAGTAAACTCACAGCTAAGGATCTCATGCAGATTGTTAATTTGTGACAGATAATTACTGGATTATTGAAGGAATGCCAAATCACCACAGACATGTATAAAAGTTGGAAGACACTATAGAGTAAAACTCACTCCAGCACTACACACAAGTGCATATCACAGTGTTATGTGTGTGTGTGCATGTATGAATGTGTGTGTGTGAACTCCACCAACACAAAGCCACCTCTATCTATTTAGGCTACTTTTGGTAGTCAAAATTCCAACAACATCAGATAAGACAACGCCTAGTTCTATTTTCTTTCCTCCCCCACTTCTTTATCATTTGTATTACTCAAACTACAAAAAAAATGAAGGTGAGCATGCTTTTGCACACGTGCGCGCATGCACACGCGTGCTCATGCACGCGCACTTACTCCCTCACTCCCTCACTCCCCCCTCTCTCTCCCTCTACTGCAAACTCTGCTTTTACATAACTATCTCCTCTGACAACTACTCCAGCCAGCCCCTGAAGCAGGAGATCACTATGACAATATTCCAGTAAAACACCTATAATATTTGAAGTTTAACAGCTTTTATAGTCACCTTAGCTTTATGGATATTCTATCACCTGTGCCAATAATTTTCACTGCTGCTGCTTAGTAAGTTTACAACACTCTTTTATCACCTTTTAATATCACCATGAAATTCCTCTAAGGACTTCATCCTGCCTGTTACTTATGCACCACCCTTCCTAAATGTGTCTCAGGATAACTGTAGCTCCCTTTTTTTCCCCGCAAGGTTCCACTCAGTTATCTGTCAAACATTCCTCAAAATGACCCTTATCTCCACTGCAGCACATGCACCCCCCCCCCTTTGCTGCCTGTTTCTTAATCGCCCCCTCCTCTCTCTCTCTCTCTTCTACACTCTTTAAGGAAATGACTAGGTTAAAACTAAAAAAGATTGCAGTATAGATGCAGCAGCAGCAACAGCAGCCCCCTCCCTCCTCTACTATGGAACACACCCTCAACATAACAAACAGTAATAATTATATACAGTCACTTCCTTACCGGTTAAAACACTGCTCAGCTCAAACACTCGTGTTAAAAAAAGAGAAAGAAAACCGGTGCAGCTCTTTCCCCAAAAGGCAAATGTAAAGAGTCCAGATCCAGCAGAGAGACCCTGAATGTTCCAGTGCAGCGACTGACAGCAGCAACCCGCGGATCAACTTTGCCGAAATCGCGTAGAATTTTTATTATCTCTGGCGAATTCCTATCTCCTTGTGTTGTAGAACAGTACAGGTTCCTCTCTCTCCTCGCTCTCTCTCTCTCTCTCTCTCTCTCTCTCTTCTCTTGTCGTTTCACTGGTGCTGCCTTCACGTGTTATCGGAAATGTCGGTGATAAATTGGTCAACGTTCAGAATTATGTAGTAATTTATTTATTTAATAACCTGAAACATAGGAGTTATGTTACACATGTTTTACCCCCTTAAAAAAACTACTCAATTTGCCAATCTGTGCATACTGCATAGTATTTATGCGTCCTAAATTTGGAATCCAACATGGGGCAGTGTTATATGAGTTACAGCTTATTTTAAGTTATCATAAGGAAGTGATATTAGGGTTGGTGCCATGTGTTGTTTATAAATCAGTCAACTGATTGGTGATCACTGATTATTTTCTTGCTGGTTTCTTTTATATGTCGGGACATCTTTTGGTTTCAGTCTAAAAATATGACGTAAGATTTGTTATTATGCTTTAAAAATTTCCATCTGAATAACTATGTCACGCATGGTACTGTTTATTTACATCAGAAAAACGTTTTGTAGTAGTTCCATTTTGACATTTTTTGGGACTTAAATGATCTTTCAATTTCCCATAAGTCACACAGGAAGTGCCTGCATGTATGGTTTCTTCATAAAATACATGTGATCATCCAACATCCCCCAGTGAAGTCCGGTAGTCGTTCCCCTTTTACAGATCTCCCTAAGCTATTTCTGACTTCCAGCATAGGAAATGCGGAGGTTAGGGTAGCACCTGAACGCACCATGAATGGACAGAAGCACTGTGTGTCTCTGTATGTGTACGTGAAACACTGAGGACAAGATCGAAGGGCGACAAAAAAAAAGAAGCAGAAAAAGTTTTTCACTTGTCAGTAAAACCTCAGTCCCTCACGCAAATTACGCACATTCCACTGTGTCTCCGTTTGATTTTACGTCACCATCGCGACATATCAAGAGGGAGGATCAGTTGTGGCGTTCATGTGTGTATGTTTAATTATAAAGTGTTCTGAGTAGAAGCGACACCGAACAGTTGTCTCACAGCAGCTCCGTGCGCAATTGGTTCCGTGCGTAAAAATGTTGGCACCACTAATAACGCAGCGTAAGATCGATTTTGTACACTTAATTCGGCCACATAACCTCGTTTCTGGTGGAATCACCTGTACGTACACGTCAGATAATGGGGGTTCAAGAAAATAAACGCTCATTAATTTGGATTTCCTCGCGCCTGGAGCCCCCCCTCCCACCTCCCCAATGTGCCCCATTCACCATAACAGCAGGCTCACATCCTGTAGGTGCATCATCACTTTGGGGAAAAAAGTTTCAAGCAAAGACCCCCCATCACACACGCGCGCGCGCGCGCGCGCACACACACACACACACACACACACGATCGAACCCCCTTCCTCTTTTCCCCTACTCCTCCCTCGCCACATGTTTCCTCCCCCCAACATACGTACACACACACACGTACACACACACAGACGCCGCATGCAGATTGTGAGAGCTTCAGCAAGAGCGCAGAGATTGAAAAGAAGAAGAAATGCGACACAGCAGAGAGCTTCCAGCGGTTTCAGATCCTCATACTCGCGGCTAGAAGAAGAGCCACCGGTAATCGACTGCTTGGCACCTGTGCCTTGCTCAGCGGCAGTTGTACCATGCCTATTAAGTAGGACACGACTTCCTAATATGGATATACCCCCCCACCCCCACCACCCCATCCCTTTTTTTTTACCCCACACCCTCCCTTTAACATTCATCAACTCCTTGTGAATAAAACAATGTCCACAAAAACGACAGAGAAAGAGAACGAGAGAGAAACTGTTCTTCCTCCTCTTTTCCGCATTTGGCTGCCTTCTTTTATTTATTTATTTTTTTAACTCCGCTTACAACTCTGTAACTGCCATCTGTCTGTTTGATGCTGCGATGATAAGAGTGTGTTATCCGCAAATTACTTAAGGAAGCGATGAAGTGTTGGAAAGTTGTTTTGTTTTTTCACCTGATAGAGGATGCTCCTTTTTCCCAACACTTTCTAACCGGAAAATAAACCAAACAAGTTTAGTCTGCTTTTTGAAGGTTGACATGATCTCTTACATAAATTCCAAGTATCATCAAAACTGGGTGCATGGCATCATAGGAGAAGTGGGGATTATAAATACATTCTTCTGGTCCTGTTGCCAAGAGATGATCAACGACGGATCATACATAATATCTCTCTCTTGATATATTTTTTAATCAACCACTTCAGCCCTGCCTGCCTATAACCTAAATCAAGATCAGACAATCGCCTTCCACTTACAGCTCAATCAAAACACACGAAGTGCTCCACTAGTCTCAGTACGTGTATAAATAGAAGGAAGCACTGCGTACCTGCTTTATCCAAAAGAATAATCCAGGGTGACTTCAAGAAGCACAGACAATCCTAAAGGTGAAAGCATGCTCTTTGCAGTGTATGCTGAAGTGCATGATTGAGTAGGTCGAGTCCATTCCGTCCCGTGGGGGGACTCGAGCATCGATTTCTCCCCGCTCTCACACATGTATCACGTAAATGTTTCGTTTTTATGTTAAATATGAATTCACTGCTTGTATTTTAAACCGCGTCAGCCCCTGAGGTAACACACGTGGACATGGTGCCTGTGTGAGCGTTTTCAAAATTTCCTGACACCCCTTTTCCGCAGCGGAATGGTTCTTTCCGCATTAAATAGAACTATCTGCTATTGTCTCATCAGCGAAAAGTTGTTGATACTGCTAAGGACTCCAAAAAGTGCTTCAACAGTGCGATACTGTCCAGTTTACCGATAAAATGCTACGATTATGAATGATATCAAGCCACAGCAAAGACAGGAAATTACACCTGGTTATGTAATTCCATGCTTTTTAAATTGAGTGACATTTTATTGACTGCTGGAAAGTCATCCTCCTTGATTCACCCTGTTACAACACCCAGACAGCTGTTTCTCAAGAAATAAGAGTGTAATACATAAAATCAAACATTATCATACTATAATCAACCAATAAGTTGATTATATGGGAAAATCTTCCTCTTTTTTGTTACATACATTCATACAAATATTAAGTCTCCTACCAGCTTAATGTTTCATTCTATGCTCACAAAACAATGATTTTTCATGTGGAAAAGCAATGAAATAAACACAACTATATCCATTACTATACAATAATTTTACATTTGCTCATAGATTTATTTTTATTTTATTATTATTATTATTTTGTTGAAGATTTCAAACAAAAATAAATAAACTAGATGTACATCTTCTCCAGTGAAAATATGTTTTGCCACTTTAATCTTGATGGAAAGCACAGTCCATTTTCTTTTCAGTCAAGCAGGTTCTCAATCCTGTTTTACACATACACACAGAAATGGTAATAACTCAGGTCTCAACCTATGCTCAAAAGTTCATTTTCTAATCTCTGTAACTGTCACAGCACACACATGATGCTGCTACTTACAACTGCAACTTAACTTACATGTCATGGTTTAAAAAAACGAAACCTTGAAAATGATTGATTAATGTATTTATTTTTGACACACCCGAGAAAATGTCAGATGACAAACAGGGATTGCCTCCCTTGCAGTACTAGAAAGTCTGGAAAAACATGGAAAATGAATGTGATGACCCAAAGGTGTGGTTAATGTGATCAACCATTACATACTGTGGAATTTTAGATCAATGTCTCAGCATGTATCACACTCATCACCACCCAAGTGTGTACATTTTCCCAGCATAAAGACTTCGATTCTATACAGCTGCACTAGTGCTGCTGATTAAATGAGCTGCAGCTTATTGTTCGCTTTAGTCATGTGAAATAACTGCCACTCTAGTGTGTGTTGTTGTGATTGTTGTGCAGAGGTCAGGCTTGTTTGCTCAGCATGCGTTCAGTGAGAGAGAGCCATGTCGCTGACTGCTGATGTACCAGTGACTTAAGAAACAGACATCTTATCAGCCCTTGAATTGTAACGGCAGGCACAGTTCTTTGTATACGCAACCCCCAGAGCTCCACAGGGGCTCCCTGAGCCTCAGCACACACAGGCACTGAGATACTCACACCCATACACACTGACCGATGTGTATCTTAAGAGCTGAAATGCATCGTTGCCTTCTCAAAAATAAGCTGTACTAAGATCCAAGCACACCCGTGTGCGTGCACACACATGCATGCAGAAGAACATTTATGTCAAAACTATTAAGTAAGTCATTATATCCTTGATGAAATATGATCTACTCAGCAAACACAGGTGAAAATACGCTGATAGCCCCTCAAGCACACACAGACAGATATGTTTACTAAAATGCACTGCAGCATTCTTGAAATGTGATCTACTAGCACACATAATACACACACACACACACGCCCACACCAATACACATGCATGCATGCAGACTTCCTTACAGAGACACACTAAGATGTTTAACATGCAACATGGCTACTAAAATATCCCACTACCATGCTTTGGAAATGTAATCTGCTCCTACGCACTCACGCACGTCATTATTCACATTCATTATTACACACATGCATGAAAAAGAAATTAACTCACACCCATGGATCTAACAAAGACACACACATCAGTGACACATAGTTACACACTGAACAGAGCCTCCCTACTCTCTCTCTCCATGTAGTGTGTGAGTCACTGTTTAGATACTTCCTGTTATAAGAGAATCGTCTTTAAAACAGCCTCCCTTTCTCCTCATTCCTACTTTCCAAGTCAGAGGGAATGTCAGGCCAAATACACACCAAGGTGTCCTCTCCCACTCTCTCTCCTCTGCCTCTCTCTCTCTCGTTCTCTCCAAACCAGTCGGCAGAGAAGCCTCTGTGTCGTTTGTTGAACGCCCTTCAGTCTGCACCCACTCAGCAATTTAAAACATACCTCAGTGAACCTTCACCTTTAAAAAGAAGGGTTTTGAAAATCTTCTCCCACCTATTGTACCGGTGGCGCATGCAGATAAACAATGCATGCATGCATTTGCACTCCACTGCATGCATAGCTGCTTGTGCATGCGGGGCAGACACATACGCACACCTCAGGGCAGCTCTTATAATAGCTACCCCTGGTATCAACACAGTGATGTGCAGTGTTCCAGCCAGCACTGATTTACATTACTCTATGTGGTGCCAGTGCGTATTTGTGTTACCTGACTACAGCTTTAATTGCAGTTGTGTTCTATGTATTAATACAAAAATAAAACCATAAATTAACAACGTATCTGTGAAAACACCGAATAACTTAAATATTGTAGGTAGGAAATGTGAGTGGGAGCCATAAGGCATTTCATTATCTATATTTGTTACTCATATAACAAGTGACAAATATTTGCTTTAAGGAGGAGGGAGAATGGTATTTTCTGACTTTACTTTTGCGCATGTTTTGACCCACTTTTTCTCTCTCAAGTTTATCCCCTCTTGTCTCAAAATGGCAATAGCATTCAGCACTAGGACACGCCGCAATCGTGAGCCTTCTCCAGTGACTGACACCTTCAGCCCCCTTGTGCTCAATTAGCTTGTAGTGCATTAGCGACCGCATGCTAATTGTCAGCTGGCAAAGGAGTGCAAGGAGAACCCTCAAGGAGATACCTCAGGGAGGGCTGGGGTGGGGGTGGTGGGTGTGCTTTGTTGCCTAACCAGCACATGAGCGCATACAGTATCTGTGAGCAGCAGGAGGAAGCCCACCTCGTGCCATACAATCTGAAATATTTATGGGATATATCACATTCCCTCTTTTGAATTAGCAAATAACGCCCCTTTTTGGACTCTGATGCCACGTCTTACTCAATTCAGTTACACAGAAGGGAAGATCAAATGTCCTTTGTAGGTAGGAAATACAACTTATAGGTACATAATTCACACACTTCTTTCCTTTTTGGTGATGACATAAAAGGGATACATGTTTCCAGAATGGCTTCACTTTATTCTGAATTTAGGAAGAGTGTGTACTCTTACTTCTTCATTGCTACTACGGTACAGGAGGAAGCGCTTCTCCCTTCACTCTCACTCTTTCGCTCTTTCTTTCTCTATCTTGTTGACTCGATCTCAAACAGCTTTTGGATCTCATCTACTTCCTGGTTACACTCCTCCCCTCCCCTCCTTTTTAAAATGTTCACATCTCTCTCATTTCACCCCCCTCACTCTCACTCCCATCTCGCTCTATTCCTCTTCTTCTCTTTTGGTCGGCCACCGTTCCTTTCCAACTTATCAAATTCCATAGGGTGGGGAGGGGAAGTGAGGGTGGATCCACCCACATGAGTGATCATTCATTGCTATTTTAGCAGTGTTGTTCTCAGCTGGGGCCACAACATCCACCTGCAAAAAAAAAAAAGAGAGAGAGAGAGAGAAAAGGAAAAAAATTCCCAATACAACGCAGATCTTGTTGCATCACTGGATCAGCATAAATGTAGGAGCATAAAAATGGCAATATATCACAGCACAAACATCGTTAAACCATGCTTCTAATAGCTAATTTGCCGGCAGCAGCAGGGACGATAAAGATAAAGGTAAATGGCTGACTCCTGTTGTTGTTGGTTCAGGGTGTGTGCAGTGTGTATTTGTGTGTCAGGAGGGGAGGGGTTGTTGAAAAGTCCTCTCAGTGTAAAGGGAAGGTGACTGATTGAGAAGTCCCAGGTTGTGTTCTGTTGCTAATATAGTTATGTGGCGTAATCGTGCAATAATAACATCATAATCCCATCTGGAATGAGAAACTGTGGACTGTGTGCTACAGTGATTGAGGCCATTTCCTGTGTGTGTGTGTGTGTGTGTGTGTGTGTGTGTGTGTGTGTGTGTGTGTGTGTGTGTGTGTCGGTGGCAGTGCATTTTAAGCAGCGGTGACTGCAGGAGGCAGCCTGATGGATACAGGATCATACTGCAGAGCTGACATTGTCTTCAGTCCTCCTCCTCTTCCTCCACCTCCTCCTCCTTCACCCTCCCCTACTGTCTGCCTGCCTCTCAGCAGAATTATCACTCTAAAAAACACACACACACACACATACACACTAGCCCTGAACACACACAGCTGTAACTGCAAGAGCAGCCACACATTCCCTGCAAGAACACATATGTATACCTTACACGCACTGATAAAGTCTGATTGCAAGAGAGCTGGTGAGCAAAAGTGCATACATGCCTGCATGCACTCTAAAGGTATAGCTTCATATTCCCCACAGCAAACTACCGCTCACCCCTCCCTGCCTGCATACAGTACATATATACTCCCCGACTCATTCAAAAGCAGCCATGCATGTTCGGAGACAAGGTGCTGTGAGAGAAAGCAATAAGACAAAAACAGCCATCAGGGATACCGAGGGAAGATCACAACTCTGGATTTCATCATTAAATCTTATGTCATTCTGTGAGTGGTGTTGCACAGCCCACATGAGGATCCCATGTCTGACTTACACAAGGCAAACAGGAAGTCAGGCATGGAGGCGTAGTTGCCACCAACATGCACGCATGGTTTATTTTACTGGTGACAGCGACCCTGTCACGTACAGCCTGTCACAGAAGTGGGGAAGTGTCCGCTCCTGTCGTAGCCCTTTAATCCAAACACAGAGCCGGCTCTGTCTGTCCGCAGGTTCAAAAGAAATAGGGAGGAAACAGAGGGTCTGTGTGTATGGTGTGAAGGTGAATAAAAACTTGTGTATGTAGTGTATATGCTCACATGTGCTGCACCAGTGTATCTGAACCTCTTTCTACACATCGGCTCAAGCTGCAGTTTGAAGCCGCCACTATTGTGCTGCTCATTGTGCTGCTTGGTCTCATGCATATGATGTCTAATGGCAGTGTTAATGTACACAACTATAGTCTTTATTCCAAACATTATTGTTTGCACATTTCTCATCAGGTTAAAAAAATGCAATATTTTTAGTTAAAAATGTATGTCATCTCATCTCTTAAAACCGGTTAAGTTGCTGTTTTAACACCACTAGACTCATATAGATTTTGGCTCACACCCCACAATGATACCTTATGTCGAAAGCTGTCATATTACCGTTGTGTTTATTTGTGTGATGATGTTGTAATTAACACGTTGCCCTGAATGTGTTGCCTGTTTGACATTGTGTCTGACATTGAATCTGGTGGTAGACAACCGCTCAGAGGCATGTGATGAGTATGCCGGCGAGAGGCTCGAGTCTAGACTCCAGGCGACACACCATATGATATTGATTATCTTTTGTTTGGCTATCTCTGCAGCTCCTTGCCCTAAAGGACTTGACTCGCATTATTGTCTGGCATGGGGCTCTATTATTCCAATTTAGCAAGCTCTCCAACCAGCGGTAAATGCAATACTGTTGACATGTGTCCATAAGATACCATAACGAGGCTGCAAAACTTTTTACCCACAATTTAGTCTTAGGTTTTATGAAGATGTTTGAAAAAGTTTTTTGAGAAATAATCTCAAGTGGTTGAGGAATAGTACAGGAAATCAACTGCATGTAATAAAAGACTAAAAATAATGTTATATCATCTAAGAAAAAAATCAATTCCCCTGAAAAGACTTCTGATTAACCACATTGAAAACATCAGCTGGCTATGTCATTACTTTAACTATCTTTTTTAAAAAGCATATATGAGTAGATTTTACTCTTGTATTTTGCCGTTGTCTGTATTCAGTTACAATTTTTCATATCTGCAGTTTTTTGGCACCTGCTGTACAGTGGAAAACTTAGAAATCAGCACATTTTGTAAAGCAGACAGAAAAGCTGCTTCTGTAAGTTGTTGTCTTGAAAGATTTTATTTCCTTTACTTGCTGGGTTTTATCACATCGTGTACTGCGACAGTTCGACTGATCTCACGAACAGATTTTTTGACTCAACACTCCATAAATACGTGGTGTTTCATGTATAAGTGTGGGTCATGTGTTTGCTTCTGTGTGAATCTGAGGTGGTGAGAATGAGACGGAAGTGTAGCTAGGACCAGAGGTTTCAGGCGACCCATTTTCTATGATATACTCTAATATCGAGGTCAAACGAGTGGTGGTGAAAGTTTGCATTATACATTTATGTCACCTAAATGTCAAGGATATTTCTGTAAATCAAAACTGAGTACTAATAACTGTGTCTGTAGCGGCTGTTGTACCTTTTAACACAATCTTCAGCCATTAGTGAGTCAAGATAATAACAAAAAATATTCCCAACATAGCATTATAACCATACCCTCTAAAAGTTTTCTGTTAGATACAGCTGGGTCATGCAGACAGTATAAAAGAACGGATTAGGCTATTTAGCAACAGTGGATTTAAATAGTGACAGTTACCACAATATATAATAAATACATAGCAAACTTCCCACATTGTTTAGTTTTAAAAAATGCAAACAGGAACTATATCCAATGCCAACAACATTCTGAAATGTATGATACGCATTGCATAATGAAATCCCTATTTGTTGTCAGCACTAGATTTCAGTATTTTAGTCAATATACACAACCACTGACCTCTACAGTATTTGAAGTCCAAGAGACAAAAGTCAAAATCATCAAATTTTCTAAACTGCATTTATCTCTATAGATCTAATGACACACTTTGATGATTTAATACAAAATTATTTTGTTATTAGCCTGATTTAAATATTCTGATGGAAATTTGATTTAAAATATGTTAAACTATTAACACTGTTAAAATAACCAAGTAGTTATTTTAATAATAAAAAGGGAGCATGTTAGCCTAGCCATGCTAGATCCCATGTTTCTGACGGCACAAGGGTCTAGGGAAGCTCGACAGGGAGGGAGGCGGGCTAAAAGGTTGTCTATCAAATCCCTCTGCAGCAATTGGGTAGGTGTACAACCAATCAACGCAACGAATAGGCTGACGTAGTTCCGAGAGCACCGGCGGATTGTGGCTAAGTCCCATTAGCTTCCCAACCAGTGGAGCCAACTGGTATATTAAGGATTTGCCATATCTCGTTGGCATAAGTCCAAATACGTCTTTCTTCTCAATGAAACACTTCAGTGCCGTCCTTTGTTTATCTTTCAAGTTGAATTTTAGCTTCAAATCTTTAAGGGCTGTGGCCAAAACCGAGTCGAAAGATAACTGTTTATTGTGCACTGGTTGTTTCTGTCAGAATCGTCACGCCTCTGTCGTCACTTCGTTACGCCCGCCTTCTGACTCTACACTTCATGGTGATTGGTCCGGCCAGTTTTAGGAGAATCCAGCCTCGAGCCTTATGGAGGGTAACTAGACCCTCCCTGGCAGAGAATTAAATTCGTTGCCATGGGTTGTCTAGCGCGGCTAGGCTAGGAGCATGTGGCAGGTTTGGTTGGCAGCTTAAAGGGAAAAAAAATGCCTAAAAATGTCTTATACGCAATACAAAGACATGATTTCAGCTGCAGAGTTATAAAGTTCAGGTCCCACATTATCTCATGTGCAGACATTTATAAATCTGAAATAGTACTATGTCTAAAATCTGCTTACACACCCACTCACCTAACCCTCCCCTCAAACACTCTCACTCACTCAACATTATGCCCATTTTCACACACACTCCCTCGATTATAGCACTAAAAAGTTGGAACTGTAGTTTTTATGTGGTTTATGTTGTATTGCTTTAATAAGGTCATCATCTGAAAAAAAAATAGAACCAGCACACTTGTGTTAATTCCCCTGAGATTGTTTATTAAATTACAACCTCATGGTTATGTTTTGAGTGTAAACGCTCTCCTTCAGACAAAGAAACACAGTGACGCCTCCTTCAAATATAAACTATAGGAACTCATACGCAGTTTATCCCATAATGGTCTCAGCAAACTTATGAGATTTTTCCAGTTGGTAACATCTATCTATCTATCTATCTATCTATCTATCTATCTATCTATCTATCTATCTATCTATCTATCTATCTATCTATCTATTCATTTTATTAAAATAAATAAATAAAGGGTTTATATGTTATGGTTTCAAATAGGCTTTGGGTTGACAGATTGTGAAATCTGACTTCAATCTACCTTTAGATAGTATAAACACTTACTTCTGCAAATGCTTTGAATTCAAATCCATTTTCTAGCAACTGAAGATTTGAGCATTACAACCCTTCGTTAGTTATTTATATACCTAAGGACTTGATGGAATATCAGAAAGTTGGTGAATCCATGAGCATTTGTTAATGGACTGCATTATTCCCAAGGTTTTTTCCCCATTTAGGAGTGATGACTTATATTTAAAGAATTAATTAATGTTTTATTAACCATAATGAAGCCATTAGCTACAACTTATGCACTCTCTGTGAGTGCCTTATTAAAAAACGGTATGACAGAATTTAATTGGATCCAAAAAAAGACAAAACATCCCTTGAGTCAAGTCACTATTTATCAAGCTGTGAATCAAACAGATCTGAGAATATACACTGCTAGTAATGTTTGGGCTGTGCTTGTCAGATATCTACCTGGCTGTCCTTTACTTGCTATAGAAAAGAGGAGTCAGATATGTTACAGCAAGTCCTTTTCATGTGTGATGTAAAGGAAAATGTATGCAAGCTACGATAAGATGTATGCAAAGGCTACAGCAGGTGATGTCAGTAATTAGCTCCTCTCTGGCCAATGGAGGTAATCACCTGTTGTATAGTAGTCATTGGTTAGAAACCTGCTCCCTGGGATTGACTGCCTTCATTTTTCGATTTGAAATAGAACATTCACCACCCTTAGGCTGTGAAAACCAGACAAAGATTCACATATGGTTAGCGTAGTGTGATATTTAAGTGAGCACATATACTTTAGTACTAGCCTAGCCGTGCTACATCCATGCTCTGAAGATGCAAGGCACGCTCGACAGGGAGGGAGGCGGGCTAAAAGGTTGTCTATCAAATCACTCTGCAGCAATTGGGTAGGTATACAACCAATCAGTGCAACGAATAAGCTCCTAGAGCGCCGGAAATCAGAGGATGCGGTAGTTCGGTGAAGCCTTATTTATACAGTCAATGGGTGAAGCTCAAGTATATTACAGACATGTTAGCAGAAAGATTATTCAGAGTCGGTGCTAATGGAGCTCAACGACTGTTGTCGTTTTTGTTGTCGACCCTGGCAGAGAATTAAATTCGTTGCTGTGGGTTGTCTAGCGTGGCTAGGCTAGTTGCTTCCGGTTGTTTCTGTCAGAATCGTCTCGCCTCTGTCGTCACTTAGTTACGCCCACCTTCTGACTCTACACTTCATGGTGATTCGTCCGGCCAGTTTTAGGAGCATCCAACCTCGAGCCTTATGGAGGGTAACTAGACCCACCCTGGCAGAGAATTAAATTCGTTGCCGTGGGTTGTCTAGCACGGCTAGGCTACTTTAGTACAGTACTTCAGTGCAATTTCAAATAACTTTACTTAAGTATATCCAATTTTTTTGGTCTATAATACTACTCACCAACTTTGTGGGTAGCCGTGTACCTTTCATTCCACTAAGAATAAAATCCGACATTAATGCAAAAACTGCTGATTATCTTTCAGACTAACATGTTGAACATAAACACATACGATACATTTACAGAATACAGTTCAGTGGTACAGGTTTGGCTTGGCATCACTTTCAAAAAAAGATCATTCTTGAGCTGACAAATTTTTCTTTCTGATACTATATTTTATTACCCAAAAACTGCTAGTATTTCACAAATAAGGATATTGGAAAGCTCCAGCTTCCTGCCACAGTTCAAAGACATACATAATAGACTAATTGGTGGTTTTAAGTTGCCAGCATGTGTGACCTACTCCAATGTGTACCCCACCTTTTGAAGTGCATGGAGGAATAATAGAAAGAAGTCTGAACACTGGATCAAAGTCTGAACTAGAGTTCCTGCAGTAGTATGAACCTGCAGTTTGCATCCATGTCAGTCTACACGCATGTAATAAAAAGTACACAACAGAAATGAGTACACCGCTGTGCAATATCACCTGAATGTCATATTATAAAAAATTGACCTTAACATAATTGCATCAATTCTATGTTGAGCAGCAGGTTATGTGCTCTTCTGTAAATGAAAAACTAGCTATTTAGATGTACTATAATAAAAATAGAGGGGCCATAGGGACTCATTCCATTTCATCCAGCATTACTGAAATTGATTTTTTATGCTATTTTTGATTACACACTCAGACCTCCTCGGCATGGAGGTGACCAAATTTCTGCCATTCTTTCAGCCGCTTTTTTTTCCTAGGGGGTGGCACTACCTCTCTCAATAAAGTACTCTAAAGTCGCGCTATTGGATTCAAGTTGGGTCGTATTTTTCACTTTTTTCATTTAGCAGCATTTGTGTAATTTTTGTAACGTGCTTTGAATCCTTAATATGCTGAAATAGTTTTCTTTTGTTAAGCCTCTGCAGACTAGGAGTTGTCTAGTATTGTGGTTTATCAACAAGCATTCGTGGTGCATCTATAATGGAATCTCTCCAACACCTTTTGCACTCACGCAGCTCCATATCATCACAAACCCACCTCTGTGCTTCACTGTCAGGACTATGTATTCACTGTGACAATCCTGACCAGGTTCATGCCTACTGTTTGACCCAATTCAACAGGCTTCTTTTTCTGCATTTTAACAAATGTAGTCTTGCAATTTAAAGCCAAAGAGCAAACAACAGGGATTTTTTTAGATGCTGTCTATAGAGGTTGACACTATGCAATGCCTGAGCTGTCACAGAAACTCCAGTTTCCACTGATAACCTCTGAGTCAAATGTAAAGCACTTGCCCATTTGTTCTTCAGAGTTAGACAGTGAAAGTTTTGCACTGTCTGTGTTATCATTTCAGGAGGAAAGCAGCAGCTCTGATTAGGGGAACTGTGCTCGGTCTATGCTGTCTGAGTATTGAATTGTACTTTGACTGACTCTTAGTTAGTTTACAGATCTTCCTGTAACCTTTCATCCTTTCAGACAATCCAAATTTTGAATTCCTCTAGTGATTCTTTTCTATGTGGAGCCATGATGCAGACATAACCCAAAGGTCAAAAAATCAGGAAGTTCTGGAATTCACAGGTCAGTTTATAACCCTATTCATGCTATTAGGGTAACTAGAAATGATGTGAGTGTATTAACTCTTGAGTTATGATTTTTTGCTAAATTTGAATAATATTCCGTCAAGACGTTCAAGAGACACTCACAAGAATGGGGCATATGGACAGAGAAACAGCCTGAAAATCGCACAGGCATTAAACTGAATACAAACTTGTCTGGCAGAGGTTAATTAATTACCTTGTGAGGCGTCACATGTATCCTGTGACCCTTTAGAACTGGGGTGTCAAATTCCTTTTACTTCAGGGGCCACATACAGCCCTATTTAATCTCAAGTGGGCCGGACCAGCAAAATCATAACATAATAACCTACAAGTAACATCAACTCCAAATCTTTTCTATTTTTTAGTGTAAAAAAGGAACATGCTCACATTTAATGAACTATCTTTTTATAGAACATTATGAACAACCTGAAATTTCTGAATAAAAATAAGTGACATTTCAACAATATTATGGCTCAGTTCATCATTTGTGAATCACATCTTACAGATCCCAGTGTGTCTACAAAGGCACAAAACATTTAATCACAGGTATCTGGAACAATATCATTTTTTAAATTTATATTTATTTCCCCATCTGTGTGGCAATCTTGACCACCTGAACTGACACACCATACAAACTAAAGTGGGAACTATTCAGGAAAAAGTTAAGTTGTCCAACTGCTTAGAAAAAAATACATAAAAGTTGTGGCAGTGCATCAACAATAGGGTTCCACCAAACCAAACTCTTTTGTACTGAAGCTCCTGGGTCACATTATATTGCACAATGTTCTACGTCTTCTGATATTTACACAGTAAGTTTTCATTTTCACCTTGTAAAGTCAGCACATGGGCCGGATTGGACCTTCTGGCGGGCCGGTTTTGGCCCATGGTTCTTATGTTTGATACCCTTGCCTTAGAGGGAGTCATACCCAGGTTGAGATTCACTGGCTCTGATGGTTGCTGACTGAGCTAGTACATAAAACCCCTCCAGTTACAGGAGAGAAATGCTACTTCAGTTACACGCTAACTTCAGTTAGCACTTGTTCTGCAGACAGAAGGGGCATTCTTTCTGCAGAACAAGTGCTTTTACTTTTGATACTTTAAATACACTTAGTTGATAATACAAGTACCTTCACTTAAGTAGGCTTTTGAAACCAGAACATTTACCTGTTAGACTATTTTTATATTGTTATATTGTTGTTTTTGAGCGCTTTGCGAACAGTAGACATTTTCTAGCAAAAAGTACATTAACCACAAAGCTGCTGTACCTTTATCTGCAACTGTGAAACTTAAACGGTTGTTTTGCAGCGCACAAAACACACAGAACAGACGTCTTGTATTGCCCTCCACTTATCTTGATCTTGCTAATTATATCCAAGTCGTGTGTGTGTGATTGTGTGCGTCTGTCTACGCAACTGTGTGTTTGACTTTCCTACTTATGCCACAGACAGCTGTTGTTTGTATTGCCCCAAGTGCTCAAACCGACTTTGTAATTAGTCCTATCTAGTTTTACTTTACTGAAGTGATGAGTGTGCACGGTGGAGGAAAAAAAGCCCAAAACCCCCACCCAACAACACCACCAGCAATATCCCACTTCACAACACTCTACCCACCCCCAATCCTTTCTGAAAAGTAGAGCCTGGATCACCACACACACACAGACACACACAGCACTAGCTGGTGACAATAGCTCCAGCACAGAAGCTCAACACAGCTGATGCTGAAACATGTCAGTTCAATGGTTGTCAGTTGTTCCAAAATATTTGAACAAGGCATAAAGCATGTGTGTGTGTTTCATCACACAAAGAGACTTTCATCAAAGTCCTGTAGGTTAAAAAAAAACTGCCTATGCACACAGCAACCTGTTGCCATACAGGGCAAACTTGTCAGATTTATTCAAATCAATGCCATACAATACAATCACACAAGCAAAGGTACATCTGAGTGTTTTTCATTATGTTGTGCACTTCAATAATGAAAGTAAAAGTTGAAAAACACACAGGCCTCGTATAGGAAGGTGAGGGAGGAAATCATGGCAAGGCATGCTTTTTTTTAAATGAGAGGGGGGATGGGTGGCTTTCAGATTGTCCCTCCTCCCTCTTCCTCTGTCTTTTTTTTCCTTTTCCCTCTCATCTTTGTTCAAGGGCTGCCTGGCTCAAACAAGCTGCTTCTGCACACTGAACTACAAGAAATGAGTCAAAAGTGGCAAGGAAAAAGTCAGATGGACACTGTTGCTGATGGGGAGTTTCTGTGTTTGCTTGAGATACTGTCTATTATTATAGTGTGTGTGTGTGTGTGTGTGTGTGTGTGTGTGTGTGTGTGTGTGTGTGTGTGTGTGTGTGTGTGTGTGTGTGTGTGTGTGTGTGTGTGTGTATGTGTGTGTGTGTGAGAGAGAGAGAGAGAGAGAGAGAGAGAGTGAGTAAAAGAATACAAGTGTGTCTGTGTGTATGCGCATGGATTGTGAAGTGGACATGAAAGGATGAACAAAAACACACTCATTTAACTTTTGTTTCACATGTTTGGAATATTTAAATAACCACGAAAAACAAAATCATTCCTGTTTTATTGCTGTGCTTCATCATTCTTGTAATTTCTATTCCTTTTTGCACTCACATTCTAATTTTCTCCTTGGTAAGTCCTCCTATGATCTCTTGCCGCAATGAATAATGAATAAAAGACTCAGGAAAACATTTATCATCTTCATCATCATCTCCTTTTCTCCTCGTCTCCTTCACCTCCTTCATCACTATACTGCAGGAGGGCTCTGGTGTATGTCTTGGGTTTAATGACCACTGATGACGCACAAACACAATTTCCAACTCCATCTATATGCTGTGGGTAGGCAGGGACACACAAAGCTCCTCTCTAAAAAACTCTCTCTCTGTCTGCCTCACAAAGCCCGCATGCCTCTCATTTGTAAATCACTTAAAAGCATGACAAATGTGCATTGGAAGTTTCAGAGCGTCCCTCTTGAAAGCATTTGCAAGTCTCTCATTCACACCCACTTTTCTGATACACAACCGCATTGTGCTTACGAGACATATAGCTTGGCACTACACGCATGGTCATTGTGGCTTAATTGGTATCAGTTTGAAACTGTAACAGAAATATTTACTGTAATAAAAAGGTGATTTGCAGCGTGTGTGAGTCTTATCTTTGCATTTGCTTCGAAGGGAATAATGAGATACGCTGAAAATGATGGAGGCAGGTCAGTGGCTGATTACATTCAGTGTGCCTAGCAGCTGAAAAGAAAGGAGTTTTGTAGTTGCAAAATGATTTGAGAGGAGCGAGAATGTTAGACCGAAATCCAAAACAAAGGAGTTTTGTCCCACAACACTAATCCCAGCAGAACATTTCTGCCATAGACTGGGAATTACTGTGTATTTCAATCATGTGACGGGCCATCAAGCAGGGGGTTTACAGCAATTTCTTGTGTGTTTGGTTTTGAATGTAATGTAAGCTGACGGGCAGTGACTAGGAATTTATATTGCCACAACAGTATTTTACAATTTGGGCTCTGAATGAAACATACTATATTCCAGCAAGTTAACACATCATCTTGTTTATACAAATTACAGGGGATGAGAAAAGAATCATAACCTTGCTCTATTACTACAAGTGGTAAGATTCTGAATGGGTCAGTAAGAGGTCACCAACAAAAAATCCTATCCTACATTAAGAAGATTGCTATCAATGCAGTCACTCCTGTGAGAAACTATTTTAAGTGTTTTTAAGTACTGTAAGTCTACAATAAAACAAAAAGTTTCAAGGTCTTCACAAACTGTAAAGATTCTTCAGTGGCCCACCACAAAAGTACAATCATGAAAATCCAACATAAAGTGGTTGAAATATTAAGGCGTAGAACTTTAAAATATGTGTGTAGAATCCACTCACACTTGACAATAAAATTAGAGTACAATAAAATGGATTTTGGTGTCACTGCTGTAGTTTATTTACTGTGAGTTATACTCTCAGGTGGGTTGGCCGGCTTTAGCCACCAGAAGAATCTGTCATTAGTATACTTTCATATACAAGGCAATACCTGGACTACTGCCCACCTACATTTGCTCCTTAACTGCACAGAAAAGTTCTGATCTTCACTCTCTCCCTTCACAAGATCATTTGTTGCTTTCTGTTCCATACACCCGTACTGAACTGGGAAAAAAGATTGTTGTTTATGCTGCACCTTTTGCATGTAATATGATGCAGAATGACTGGAAACAGAGTTAATCTCATGGAGCGCTATTAAATCCAAACTGCAAGTTCTTGAGGCCAACTCCACAACTTGTTTGTCATAATTTCTTTGTAAATTTAATCTTTATATTAGTTTTTTGCTAGTGTCTTAAGTGTGTTTTAATTTTTGTCATTTTGTAACTGTTTTGTATTTGCTGCTGCCAATCTTGGCCAGGACTCCCTTGAAAAAGAGGTTCTTAATCTCCCAGGGATTTCTCCTGGTTGAAAAAAAGGTCAGTAAATAAATAAATACTACAAAGGTTCCAAATGAACAAAATTTGAAAAACACTAACTAAATGGATGCTTTAAATGTTAATGTCAAGATTACATCAAAGGGGAATGCAGCTATGGTAACTATTTACTTTACAACAGTACTTTTTAGTCACTTTTAAAAGCACTGGGTCTAGTCGGGGCCCTATGATGAGTTTCAAGCTGTTTTTTGCAGCTCCACCCAAAATACATTTACCCTTCAAACTGTCTCAGAAGATTTCAGTGAGATAGGTTTTATCACTTACAGAGGGAGAGTAAAAAATAAGAACCCTAAAATCTGAAAAAGAAAAACACTGTAAATAGAAAAGTTTTTAATTTTCTTTTTCTCTACCCCATTAATCATCTCCTGACCCCTCAGATTTAGCTTGTGACCTTTAATGGGGACCTGACCCTTAAGCTGGGAACTCTTGGCTAAACTGCAGAGCTGTATACAATAGATGATTTCGCCTCCACAAGCTACAACAGTACACACATTTTGATACAATAATATAACACCTACAGATGTTTATCAACTGCAGAGGCCACTATACTTCACAACAAGCCCTTTTACATTCTTCAAGTACATAATACTAATGCTGATTTACCAATGCAAGTATTTTACATTACAGTACTAGCATTTAAACAAACAAATCATGCTTGTTCAACTGGTACATGTCTCATAGAAAGAGAGATTCTGCGCTGACACTGCTTTTGTCAACAGTTTTAGCTGTTTTACCACTGGCTGGGAGACAAGTCTGGCAAATTTAATCATAGTATGACATATGATTAAAAATAACTAACCATGCACTTTCAGAACAATGCTAGCTGTCAACAGTGACTGGATGAATGACTGTCTGCCGAGAGACTAGACAGTTATTATAGACACAAGATGAGCTTTTGGTGCCAGTTCTTGCGTCATGTGCAACACGCCGACTAAGCTGACTCATAAAAGGCTGAACCAGGTTTTGGTCACAGGTAGTGGATCATCTCTACTTTATGGCTGTAACTGGAATGAAAAACACGTAGAGCTGTTTTCAAGTCTTGTCTCGATTGTCAGATGTCTTATTCCTGTCAAGTAGTTTTATCATCAAAGCTGCTGTAAATACTTCCTGTGACAGTCAAACTGACAGGGCCTCGATGTTTCTTAACGGCTGAACAACAAGGAATGTTCCCTGCATTTCTACTCAGAGTATCTACTTGATTAACAGTTAAAGCTTCAGGTTATATATCAGTATGCATTTGCAAATTCACTTTCATTTTTCCCCTGCCGACACTGTAAGTAGAGCTTTGAGGGAATCTCAAACCAAATGAAAAAAAAAATAACTAGGACTATGGGTTACCTAACAAATGTGCTGCCAAGCAATTGTTGCTATCCTAACATAGAAACCCTGACAAAAATATAACACATTGCCCATAGAGGAATCATAGTGTAGTGCCACTTACTATGGTGTGAAACTCCCCCAGCACATCCACTGCTTATGAGGTGTGCATCTTATTCTCATGAGCCATTGGGGAGTGTGTGCGCCTGCTTCCACATCACCTTTTTAGCGTTATCTCCGTCTTGATGCGACATTTAAACACCCGACATTAATGGTTTATGTGTAAAATGAGTCACATTCTCCTTGAAATCAACTTGCAAACTGACAGGGAAATGGGAGGCTGAGAGATAATTTGGTCAGATCTATGCACTGTTTGAAGAGGAGCAGCAGCTCTTACACTATACACCTGACAATTTAAACTGATACAGCTATCACATTGTCACGATTCACCCATAAATATGCTGTAATGAAAAATGAATGAGGTATACTTTGTCAAAGGATAAATTATTTATCCCTGCACAAGGTTTCAACACCTCCATTAAGCGTCTGGTCACTCCCTGCAGCAATGTGTACCGCCTGTTATCTATTCGTCTCCACCATAGCGCACACACAGCGAAAGCATTTCACAGCACATCAAAGTTTCTAGCTGTCGTCCTAGACTTCCTTTATTTCTACACTTTGGTGTTTTTGTCCCCTCAAATGTGTACATATAATACACACGAGCACACCTCTGCTTCCCACACCCGCACTACCCCACTTGTGTCTTTGTATGAGACCCCTGCCTCATCCCTATTGTCATGTTAATTACCTGTTTGCTCTGTTTTGCAAGAGCTCCCCATCCATCAAAGCGTCTCCCAGCTTTTCATCTCACACAGTGCATCTCTACCTGTAATTAGGTTTGGGTGAGGGAGAAGATGGATTTTGTTAGCACCATGCAGAGGGAAAAGAAGACATTAGGTAGTCTCCATGGCTGTTCTGAGACCAGCCTTTAATGGTGTCTAATTGATCTGAGCTGTCATGGGGCCAGGGCTCCATGTGGTAGGAAGCTGATTATCCTTATGTGTCATCCTCAGTGCATGAGCATTAGCTCGGCATTCTGGCTTTTTACAGCGTGAAAAGGTGTTTGCATGCATGTGCGCATACAAGTGTGCATCCATGTAGGAAAATATAACTATTAATTGCAAAAAATGGGGGCTGGGATCATGTTTGTGCTTTTGTCTGTATATGCATTGCATTCAGGCAATAACAAATGAATGCATTACTGTGTGTACAAAGAATAACTAGTGTATGGTTATAGGTGGAGAGGAGAAGGAGGGGCTGCACTTCGGTCAGAATAATTTAACATCCAGATGTGCGGAAGCCGAGGGGAAATCGATACAGACGATGGTTCCCAAGCAGGTGATGAGCATGCTGTCATAATGCAGTGAGGATGGAGACGTATTAATATTTAACAGTGATGTGGACTGAACAGATGGGTGTTGATAAAAACGCTGAGGAGTGTGAGGATGAGTTTATATCAAGGATAGATCATCACAGGACATGGTGTTATATCAATCAGAACAACTTGAAATCATAATTAGGAGTAACTGACGATAACATCACTTGTTGATTACAATTCAGGTGACAGTGCAATTACATACTGTCCACACAGTATCAAGATAATACTTACTGGAACAATTTTGGAGGGACCTTGATATGAATTACACTGTAAGTGCTTCTAAGAGCACTTGTTTAATAATGAGGTTGATAGAAAAAGCTCATTATTTGCAAACACAAACATCCATCCATCATCTATACGTTGCTTAATCCTCATTAGGGTCACGAGGTGGCTGGAGTCTATCCCAGCTGACTTAGGGTGAAGACAGGGGACACCCTAGACAGGTCACACACAAACAGATATTTCAAATATTTTTTTCTTACATTTTTGTTTACACAAGAACATTGCATTTGGACTGCGATTAAGGATATGGTTTTATATATGCTAGAACCATAAAAAAGTTAATTGTTTTCTAGGTTATATTTATATTTTCAAAATGATTATTATATAGTGGAAAATAAAGAGTTCCATTGTTCAGTTGTTTTTTTCTTTAATTGCAATATACTCACAGAGTATGAAGACTACAAAACGCAGTGGTTGATTCCCTTTTCTATGTAATTATTATGTAGTTGAATTCATTTTGTTATTAAGTTTGGCTCATTTTCCTGTTGTTGTGAAAGGAAATATAGGCTAAGCATGATGTACCCTGTTGTGATTCTGTAATATGTTCTGTGTACTTATTTAAAAAGGACTTACAGCGTAAGTAACCTACCCCCACCCAACTTCAAATGCAAATTTCTCACCCCCTTGTTTGCTGTACATCTTCACTTGAGGCAGTTGTTACTCAGTAAATATTTCCTTGCTATTGCATATGTACAACACATTAATCCTGTAACTAACATAAGCTGTAATCTACCCATTATCATATTTACATCATGAGCTTGTTGGCGAAACAATTTGATTACATTAGTGATTTAATTTCAAGCACATGATCAGAAGCTCCTATCATTTAAAATATCAGCATATGATGGTGACATGGGTGTATGCATTGAAGGAGAGAATTTGAAAAAAATTTTCTGTTTGTGTTTACTTCCTCATGTTATGCACTGTAGGGACGTCCATGCTGCTCTGCTGACCTTCAGCATGAAATGAAAAGTGTCTGATGCCTCTGGTGTGTTTGGAGGGGCTTTCTCTTTTCCGAAGATGGACAGCCATGCATTATTGATTACAAAACACTCCTGCGATGCTATTTCATCTTTCTAGCACAGCTGACCGTGAATTGAGCTATATTTTAGAGTAGTTGAGACCAGCTTTCTATCAGCACATGCACCTTTTGTATTTTTTCTGTTTTTGATGCATGTAATGCCATCCCCTACCCACCACCCCCATCCCTATAACACCAAGTGGGAGGATAAATATGCAGAAACAACTCCCTTATCTTCTCCACCTCCCTCTCACACAGTGCACTGACAGAGAACTGCACAAGACAAAAGGCAAAGGTAGGCAGAGACAAACCAGCGTGGTGCAATGAGAAGTTGAAATACAATCTAATTTTTAGCACACCAGCTGTGCCACATATAACAGCATTTATTTAACGCTATTTTGAACATTGCATGTGTAAAAAAATAAGTAGTTGGTAAAACATATATCTGCACCACTTGGGCCCATTGTGTACATAGGCAAATTTTACACTAATGTTGGTAACACGTACATATTGCACACATCTGTACATATGGAGTATATTTGCTCTTTTTTTGAGCATGCATTCTCATACACATGCATACTGTTTGCTGATTTTTGTAACACTGTGTTCTCCTGGTGTTATTTTGCACAACCTGTGTGCTGATAGCAACACCTCATCTCATGAATTCTAGTGTTTCAGCTACTAGTTGTGAGATTGTAAATATTCAATTCGCTGAATTCTTATCAATATTCCATATGTTTGTGCCTCTGACTGCCATTTGCAGCTGCAAACTTTCAACAATCATTCAGGGTTCATTTGGTTATTTTAAATGTGTATGTTTTCTGATTACAAACAGCTAAATAAATAAATAAATACATAAATGCATAAATAAATAATCTTTTGCATCCCTCTTTACAAAAGCAGAGAACCGGTCGTCCAGAGAGTGTTGCTGAGCAATGGCCTTACCTCCCTGGTCCCCTGTTGAGGATGGTCACAGGGGAGGACGCCCATGGCGACTGTGGCTGTCAGATGCTGTTTCCATGATGCCAAAGAATGATTGGTTTCATGGATCCGGACAGTGCTCTCTGACAGCACAGGGGGAGTCTCAGCCACACCTGGGAGAAGAAACAGTGGCAGGATGTGAAATGTTACTGAACAAGGTCGTTGCAAGGGCCATAGTGAGTCCTGTCACCCGTCTCCCCCTGTCATCGAGGAATTTACAGCCAGGCCTCGTGCTACATATGGAGAATATTGGGTCTGAATTTATCCTTTGTTTGAGTCTGACTTGCTCTTTGTCTCTGCATGAGCTGGTGGTGAATTAGCAGACAACAATGTCCTGGTTTAAAGAAAGGAACCAGCAAGGTTACCATTCAGACAGCTGATGTTTCTGTGAATAGTCTGATGTCATTAAAGTGCACATTGACTGCTAAGAAATCAAGGAATTAATCTTTAATTGCACGGGAGTTTTTCACAAGATACCTCACCTACAAAGTGCTGCAAACAAGCACCACATTTTCAAGTCTGACTCATGTCTAGCCTCGTCAGTGGAAAAGTATCATTGATGTCACTGTTGTAGGTGAGGCTTGTTAGCACGAATGACAAGGCTAGTGATAGGACTCAGCAACAGCAGCTCCATCACTTTCTTCCCTTCTCAGCATGTTTTTCACAACATGAGTTTAGCACATCTCCCAGAGAGGTGGGCTTCCTGACAATCCCACTCCCAGAGCCCATGACAATTTTAATGATTGATCACTCTCCTTTTGACTGTGAGAGGGAGGAGAGCAGACCGCAGCGCAAAAAGAAAAAAACAACAACAGCGAAATGGAGGAAAGAGGGGCGTGGACTATCCCACAAGGTCAGAGTGATGTCCAGTCTTTTGTTTTCAGTGGTGAGATCAGTGGCCTGTGCAGCCGCGAGGGGACATGCAGAGTAACTGGCGGCCTGGCAGGAACAGATGTTCTTACACAATGAACATGCACTTGGTTGGTTGCTTATTCACTAAAAGTCAAGGAGCTGACTTCCCTCCCCTCTTTGGAAACAAAGAAAAATACAAGTGAGAGTCGTGGCTTTCCACCTGTAGGCCTATTGTAGAGAAAAATGCTGTTGAGGCAATCAGGCTCATACGTATGATTTACGTCCTGCTAAAGATACATCTACACAACAGATGGGCATCTATTTATGGGCGAGATGATATGTTAAAGTTGCATTAGTGTGTGTTTGAGTGTTGTTAAGATTGTTACTATATTACAAGCAGCTCCAGCACATGTGCTACATTTAGCATGTAGCTACTGAATGTAACTTTCCTGATTTTCCATTTCTATGACACCTAAAATCTCCTGAAGGGTATCAGCCACTCAGAACATCCATATTCTTGTGTTGTTACTCCATTTTAGTACACAACTATGCTTCTTCGGGCAGAGTTCTTAATCACGTGAGTCAAAAATATGAGTTCTCTTGTCTTCCTCATTGTGGATGAATCAAAGTGCTGTGATCCATATCAACACCGGATTATAAACACACAAAGCAAGTGAGACACGGATCTACTAATAGTCTTACCTAAGCCAGCCTGTGCATATTTGCATGGGTGTGTTTTGCCTGTCATTTGGCTAGTAGTGAGTTGACAATGTAAAGCTTAAATACTGGGCAGATGTTCACCACGTGGACATACCAAGTCAATTAGATCCTGAAGCCATCTGAGTTAAACACACACTCTTTCAGGCATTTGAGATCAGTAGTGTGGTTTCATCAGCACAATCAGCTTGTTGGTATCCCCAGGACTATTGACCCATTAATGATCAAAGCTGTTCATAACTCATTGCCTCCCTCTGCTGGTGTAAATGGACAGTAGAGTCATTTTATCATCTGCCTCTCCAACACTCTCTTGAAAAATCAATAGGATATTGTCTATGGTACTCAGCTGTGTGTTCAAAACTACGATATCCAACTTTATGATGGTTTTATGCCTCATACTCTAAAGGGACTTCAATTATGTCAGTGTTGACATTACAGTGGCCTCATCATACGGCAATTAATGGTAGCTGTATAACCCTTGGTATCAGTAATATTATACTAATCTCTGTAGAGACACTTCATCTGTCAGTGGCAATCAATATTTCATATACTAGGTGTGCTTTCTTGGCAATGATACTAGAACTTCCAGGAAGTATTTCTGCAGTTCTTATTTAGAGGTATACTATTCCATAACTATATTACTTTTTAGAAAGACACAACAGTCAGTACATTTGCAATCTCCATTAATTTTTATTTTTCATTTGCTTATCAAATGACAATGACATTGTCTCAGGAAAATGTTTATGTGCAAATATCGCTGTTTTAAATTTTTATTATTATTAATTTTTTTTCTTACAATTATAGTGGCCTCATCATACAGTATGTAATGGCAGTTTATACCCGATAGTATCAGTAACTACACTAATGTCTATATAGACATTTAATCTGTCAGTTGCAATCAATATTTCATATACTAGTTGTGTTTCCTCACAATAATACATAAATTTACAATAAATATTTTTGCAATTTTATAAAAAGTAGATTATCCCTTAATTACATTATGCTAAAAATGACACAACAGTCAGTACTGCTGTAATTTCTCCTATTTTTTTCATTTGGGTATCAATGATAACAACATAGGCAGAGGATTGCTTTTGTGTTTCAGTATGGACATTTTTAAAAGTTTCTTTCATTATTTTTAAATTTTTGCTTACACTATAGTGGCCTCATCATATAGTACTTAATGGCAGTTTCATATCTTATGGTATCAGTAACATTACACTAATCTCTGTACAGACACTTAATCTGTCAGTGGCAATCAATATTTTATATAATAACTGTGCTTTCTCAACGATAACCCTAGAATTTCCAAGACATATTTCTGTATTTTTTAACTATATTGTTTTTCAAAAAATACACAACAGTCACTACATTTTTATTTCCCTTGATTTGATTTTTTCATTTAGGTATCAAATGACAATGACAAAGGCTCAGGAGTATGTCTATGACAATAATTCATCTATATTTTTTTCATTTTACTGTTTTTTTGTTGAATTAACATTATTAACATTAATAATGGCCCATTATACAGTACATTATGACAGTTTTGTATCCTATGGTATCAGTAATATTACACTAATCTCTGTACAGATAGTCAGTGGCAATCACTGTATCACTGTTTCTTATATTAGGTGTGCTTCCTGGACTCTAATACTAGAATTTCCTAAATGTATTTCTGTGGTATGTGTATGTGTATGTATATATATATATATAACAACATGCTCCAGCCCCCCCCCCCCCCCCCCCCCCCCGTGACCCTATGAGGATAAAGCGGTGTATAGCGAATGGATGGATTAATGAAAAAAAACATTTTGAACAGCTTGTTTAATTCTATGTTTTCTGATTGCAAACTTCATTGTTATTATTGTTATGCTTTATTATTGCTTATTTTCCACTTTTTAAAGACGTGTTCGTTTTAATTATTTATCACTGACAACCTGTTGAATGTATTAACTCGACGTGTTTGACGTTGATGCTAGCATGAGTACCAACAGTGCTTCAGTGTCCATACCGTAAATATTTCAGCTATTTGTAGTGAACAAAGTAGTGTTCTCCCCATCATTATTTTGACAAAGTTTGTGCTTTCTGTGTATACCTGAAGCTGCAAGTACAGCGAACCAGACGGTAGATGTCTCCCTTGTCCGCGCCGCTGTGTGTGTCTTCATGGGCACTCTGCTGTCTACAGACGACCGAGTCGCCATTTTGAAAAGCAATTCGTTCACAGCACACCCGCCCTGAGTACTGGAACTATGCCGCGGGGCCGGCCTCGCAAACTGAGAGTTAAAAGCAGCGACGAAACAGGTAACAAGTACCAAAATGCAAGGAATAAAAATACAGATTATGGGCTATCCAAATACCCCGCTATTATTTTGCCAAACATCTCCGCAGCTTATATAATAACACTTGAATGTAGTGTATATAGTCCCCGGATATAGTATTGCGAGTGGGCTTTGCTTTGTACGGCGAAGGAGTGATTGAGGCGGAATGATATTAATAACATTTCGGTGGCTCTTCTTATTGGCTTCCAGTCTAAATTGGTGTCCGTGAGGAGAGGAGCGCTGGTGTCATGTGGCGCCAGTTAATGTGCGCTTTTTCACATATAGTATTTATTTATTAGCATTTCCTTGTTAGCTTGTTGTTGCTAACTAGCCCGCTTCGCTACCGTTAGCTTCCCGGCTAGCACGCTGAAGTGTTACCCATTGTTATTTTGGACTCCGTGTATCGCTGCAGCGACGCTGTCCAGCTGCTGATGGATCCGTCGGAACAAGTTGTCACAGTCACGAAATGACACGACTTAAAAAAGCGTTAAAGTGTGTCCTCTTATTTCATTGATTTATGCATTTTGATATCATGATCGGAACACAGTGTTTGGCAGACTTAGCACGACACGTTAGCAGCATAACTTAGATGATACTTCACCACGTGTCTTCTCATATTAATGTAAATCTGTTTATTACAGACCGTCTATAAGGAGGATCGGACTATTTTCTTATAAACTATGCACATACTGTCCGAATACTAGCTTTGACAGTGGCAGCCAAGATGGGCGTGTGGTAGCAAACTGTTGAATATCAAGTTGAGTCACCCAAACAGGTTCACAGGCAGACAATAAGTCAATCTAGTTCATGTTTCTTTGCATAAGACTTTAAATGAGTAAGCACACAACTGTCAGATGGGCTAGCTAAAATAGAATGAAACCACAACATATAATCATTTAATTGTTTTCTTGTTCTCCAATGTAATAAAAACTAGTTTATCATCATCTTCTGCTACTTGGGTGGTCTGGACAGTCATGCTGTTGTGTATATAAAAATACTGTTCTAATGAAGACTTCTGGTTTGGGATTTTTCTTTTTCCAACAAAGCCAGTGAATATAGCATCCATATAAGGCTAGTGGTCATTTCTATTTTAGTTATTTGTCACACAAGGAGGTTTCTTGAATCACATTAAGGAACTCAAGTGTTACCTGCTATGCTTCTCGCCAGATGCAGATTCCAGTGAAAACAAGGCTGAAAGTTTCAGCGATGGAGAGCTCAAGGATAAGAAGTGCACTATCTGCTCCCAGATCTTCACTACGGAGAGCCAGCTGCAGAAGCATCTCCGTGAACATGAGGTCAATGACAAGGTGAGTTCAGCATAACAGTGTGTGTATACTCTCCGCATTGGCTTGTGCATTCTTTCTTGCATTCTAGTCTATTGTCTGATAGTTGTCAGTCACCAGGGGAGCTTGAGAATCACAGCTTTATTAACCTCCTGGCACCAGTTTTCATTGCCTGTCAAACATGGTAAATAGCTGTCTGATGATAATTTCCAGGGTTCCAGCTGACATATCTTGACTTTTGACTGAGCATGTTTGAACTGGTGGAGGTATGAGGTAACTTTTCAATGGAGCTTGATCTGTTAGGTAGTTGGCCTGTTATGGTTTACTTTTGCAACTACAATTTAAGAAAAAAAAGTTAATTTGTGGGACACTTTCATCTGAGTTTGGAGCAGATAATAGCAAACCTTCAGTGGATCACAGTATTCCAGCCACAGGTTGGATTTGGGCCAGGCTCACAGCTTAACACTAAAGCTGGAGGTGTCCTGGATTTTTCAGCTCAGATGATTTTTCTCAATGCGAAAGTGTAAACCTGCTGCAGATTAGACGCTGCTGTCTATTTGGGAGTCTCATCACAGGTCTCAACTCTAGTGGGCCAGTCCCAATATTTGGGGACAGCTACTTCCAAAGCTTCTGGAATGTGTTTTTACCAACAATGTGAAGGACAGACTCGTTTCTTCATAGGATTACTATTGTTTCTGACCTTCATTTTATTACATGAGGACTACATAATTTTTGTGTTGCTGCATGTTTGGCTACACGATGTTTATTCATATCGACAGTGTGAATAGATTAGTTGAACTGATTTGAATGAACTGCTGCTTAATTCAAATAATGGGAAAGGCTCAGACTTGATGGGTTATTTCTGACTTGGGAAACAGTGAATACAACATGTTTTATGTTACTGAACTCTGTGGTTGAAGAAGATATTGTGGCACAATGTGACTTCTGAATGAATGAAAAATCAATGAGTAATATTTAGGGTAATTCTTAAGATGCTGGAAGTCATTGATTAGGTGTCAATCAATTATCAGCTGGGATGATGATGGGATCCAATATAACTGTTTTGGTTCAGATGCAGCCTGTCATGCATTTATGTTATGAGTAATAGCTAAAGGATGGATGTTGAAAAGTTCTGTTAAGCATGAATTAAAGAATTTAAATAAAATTTGTGTTTTGATACCAAGATTTTAATTTTTACTGCAAATCAGTTCCTAAAATTTGGTTTCAACTCCAAAAACTCCACATCAGTCAACCTTAGTTATTGATCAGATAATCATAAATGCAATGTGTGAGTGGCTGTCAGTCATAATTATGGATTTGTATGAGTTATTCTGCATTTGTAGTCTGTTTTTTGTGTTGTGGTTGTATAAAACATTTATGGCAGAGCTTAAGCTGAAATGTCAGTAAAATGAACATGTTTGTCTCGTATTTTGTACTCCAACATCGGAAAGTCCTAAAATACATATTGGAGTCACTCAGAAGTGTTAATCATCATAACTAGCATCGTCTGAGTCATCAGATGAGTCAAAGAATATGTCCAAGTGTTTTAATTTCTCGAGCACATCCATACTTTGCAATATATGTTAATCATCACGCGTGGAAATGTGTGAAGGAGGTAAAGTGTGATGAGGATGTATGTGTGTTGGATGACTTCTCTTGGTTTAGGCGGTATGCTTAGATGGAGTTGTGTTGGAAATAATTGCAACAAGTGTTTTTTGTCAGGGAATGTTGTGTTTTGCATTCTTAATGCATGAGCACACATACAGAAAAAAAGTGAATTACTTCATGTTGTGTAATGCAAGTGTTGATAGTTATTAATTTACTGGTTTCCCTTAAGTTGCAGTGTTTGCTCTGTTTGCCATCTATTTGCAACATTTTGCAGGACTCAGATCTTCCTCCCCTTGTGCTTGCTTTCAGTCACTTGCTATTCAGTCAAAAATTTGCCATGTTTCCATTACCTGCCTTGAAGTGAATAAACTGACTGTGTATTGTCATCAGAAGGTGGCAGTATAGTCTACATTAGACATGGCCGTGATAAAACAGAGTAGAGGAAGCCAGAAAGAAAACTAGAGGCCCATCTCATTTTTCAACTTTGAGCCTCCTGAAAATGAATCTTAGTGATTTTGAAGAATGTTTCAATCCTGAAGTGCAGCAAGGAGAGAGAGGATTTGCAGTGGCAGGTTTGAACAATGATCCACACATGTATCCTCACTGTGTCCTGTGTCATCATGAAAGTCTTTTTGGCACGCTCTGATATAAACGAGGCATGACACACAGCATGAATATGCAAACCATGCTGGGAGCATTCCTTTTTTTTTTCTTTTTTTCCCCTTGTCTGCATTATCTTTCAAGCTGGCCACTGTATCGGATGACAGCATCGAAAAGATCTATGCATTTTTATCTTTGCAGTGAGAAATATTAAAGCAAACATGGTAAATAGCTGTCTGATGATAATTTCCAGGGTTCCAGCGATGAAAGTTGCTGGAACCCCCCCCCCCCCCCCCCCCCTAAAACTGGCCGACAAATCACCATGAAGTGTAGTGTCAGAAGGCGGGCGTAACTAAGTGACGACAGAAACAACCGGAAACAACTAGCCTAACTGCGCTAGACAACCCACGGCAACGAATTTAATTCTCTGCCAGGGTCGACAACAAAAACGACAACAGCCGTTGAGCTCCATTAACACCGACTCTGAATAATCTTTCTGTAAACATCTCTGTAATATACTTGAGCTTCACCCATTGACTGTATAAATAAGGCTTCACCGAACTACCGCATCCTCTGATTTCCGGCGCTCGAGGAACTACGTCAGCCTATTCGTTGCGCTGATTGGTTGTATACCTACACAATTGCTGCAGAGTGATTTGATAGACAACCTTTTAGCCCGCCTCCCTCCCTGTCGAGAGTTCCTAGACCCTTGTGTCTTCAGACCTGGGTCTAGCACGGCTAGGCTAGTATTGATATGAATTAGGGTACATGTCCACAGGATCTGTTACTTAACCGTCCCATTTATTACTCCGCGAAGGAACACTGTGGAGTTATGTGGCGATCGGCATACATTTGTCCATCTGTCTGTCCGTCTGTCTGTTAGCAACATTACTCAAAATTGGACTAATGGATTTGGATGAGGGCTGCACAGTGGAATAGTGGATAGCACTTTCGCCTTGCAGCAAGAAGATCCCTGGTTTGAGTCCCGGCCTGAGCCCGGGAACTTTCTGCATGGAGTTTGCATGTTCTCCCTGTGCATGCGTGGGTTTTCTCCGGGCACTCTGGCTTCCTCCCACAGTCCAAAAACATGCTGAGGTTAACTGATAACTCTAAATTGCCCGTAGGTATGAATGTGAGTGGGATTGTTTGTCTGTATATGTAGCCCTGTGACAGACTGGGGACCTGTCCAGGGTGTCCCCTGCCTTCGCCCGAGTTAGCTGAGATAGGCTCCAGCACCCCCCGCGACCGTAGTGAGGATAAAGCGGTGTATAGAGAATGGATGGATGGATTTGGATGAAATTTTCAGGGAAAGTCAGAAATGACACAAGGACCAAGTGATTAGATTTTGACAGTGATGCTGCTTAAAGTCTGGATCCACGGATTTGTCAAAAATTTCTGTATCATTTCGACATGGCATCACTGTATCTATGACAAGTGACCATGACATCAGCTGCCTGCTGATGATCACATGATTGCGATTCTACTACAGATCATCCGCTCTGGACTTATCGGGACTTATCAGTTGGAAACGATACAAGGAACAGCTGATTATATTGTGGGGGTCTTTCCAAGTCCCATCCATTCCCGCCGCCTGCTACATATTTAGGTCACGCGATTCGATATCTATACATAACGTACACATGCATAACACACACCTGTGCTCAGCGCAAGGTCATTTTGTTTGTGGGTACATCTGTAGTCAATGGCCACGTTCTGTGTTGCTGCGATTTCTGCCACAAATTTTTTCAAGATTTCAGCCATCAGAAATGATACGACTGAGCAGCCTTGGCAGAGTACTGCGCTCTCTGAGTGCATTTCTTGTTGTCTATAGAAGCAACTCTGCAGTGGTTTCTGGTAGCATCACAATGCATTTCAAGAGACAGAGCATCTTGTTGCCTGCTCACCATTTGCATAAGGTTGAGGCCTTGTCGACTTTATGCAAATCAGGTGTGTCCAGCTGCCCTTTTCCTCTAGAAAAAACTTTTAACAAACCATTGATAATGTAAAATGAAGGCAGATTCAGTAGCTGCATTGCTTTTTTTCCTCACCTAAAATGTTTGAAATTGGTTGGAAACTTTAACTGTACTATAAGATAGCCAATGAGAGAAGCGTTCGTCCAGTAATGTGCAGCCAGTGTTTGTACGGTTGTAGAAAAGCATAGCTTGTCTTGGTTTCCTGTTGGAAAGCACCTGTCAAACATCTAATTTAACACTGCATGGTGGTATGTTCATCAAGCGTCTAATGCTGGGAAGCAGCATGACTCTTTATATCTCTGTGGGTAAATATGTGGACTTGCTGTACATGTATGCAGCTGACTTTTTCCAGGTGCGCTCCTGCTGACTAGAAAAGTGGTATATAAACTACATTTACACATACGCAGCTGTCTGTGCATCTGCAAGGGAGTGTAATCAAAGCCTAATAAATAAATGTATACTGTAAGCTGTCATTGCCATTTATTCTCATCTGACAGAGATCATAAAACACGGTGGTAGGCCATAACAAAACAATGAATGGACAGACGATGCTGCTGCTGTGCCACACGTCGTACTTAATAGTCACCTTAAAAACAACAGCTTTTAAGCAAACAATATTTCATTTTTTTTAAATGGCCTTTGCCTTGACACTTGTCTCCTCGTGTGTCTTCCCTGCTTTCCCCGTTTGTATCTTTGATGAGTGAGACTAAAATATGAGGAGAAGCATTAGGGAAAGAAATGGAGGATACCCGGAGTGAGAAATAGGAAGGGATGCTTATGGGCTGCTAAAACACCTTAAATAAGAAGAACTAACAAATTCGGACATTTGAGAGGAAAATGGAAAGTTTTTGGGATTTGTTTTCAATGGAGCAAGTAAATATTTTTGAATGTGTGCTCCAGTTGGACATGTTTCATGCTGTCTGGAGGTGAAAGCAATGACAAAAGCAGAAACTGTTGAGCATTCATGTGAGTTAAATGTTTGCTAAGCCAGAACTTATTTGGAGAAAGGTGTTTCCTTCTCCCTTTGTGTGCATCAAGACTTTAAAGTGCTGTATGCATAAAAATCCATTTGAAAAACGGGGAAGTTTTGCTATTGAATTTTGTTGTTTTCATTACCACTTTAAGACAGTACTTCAAAATGCACATCCAACATGACTGCAGGCCAGTGAAGGGATTCAGTTCTTTGTTTCACACTTTCAGCAAGAACATTAGTGTGATTAGAATCTCTCTTCGGGTGTAAAAAGGTGATAATAAGATGCTGTATCTGTTCATTTGCCAGTGCTCTTGTAGTTATGGGTCATGTCAGCTTCAATGCCAACATCTTCACCTTCATTCTCTCCAGACTGAAGAGCAGAAGCCACTCTGATTATAGCACTGCCTTCAACCTTCAACAGATTCAGAAAGCATTCTGCAATTAAGTCAGCTGGCTACTCTGATAGAAATATAACCTAATATTGGTGCCATTTCTGTCTTATTGTGGATATTTATTTTTATGCTGCCTGTTGATAGTTAATACTTGTGCAGCACAATAATTTTGTTCTCTCTCTCTTTCTCTTCATCTCTCTCTTGCAACAAATATAGTTTCTTGAATCAGTTAAACTAGCTTAGTGATGGAGATGCAGTCAAGATTGACTCCATCTACTGTAAACAAGAGTAAGAACAGCAACAAGAGTTACATTGCGAAGGGAGACGTCTGAGAGATTTTACAGCATTATTCACTCCAGTATTCGCTCTCCTCTGCAGCCTCACCGATGTGACCAGTGCCCACAGACGTTTAATGTGGAGTTCAACCTCACACTACACAAGTCCACACACACCACCTCTGACTTCACCTGCCCTGTTTGCAATAAAAAGTTCTCCAGAATCGCCAGCCTCAAATCCCACATCATGCTGCATGAGAAGGAGGAAGTAAGTCATCTCACCAATCACACCTAAAACCATTATGTTTTGCGTTCTTTGCATTTAGAGAAAAAGAACTTTGATTCTGTCTTTTGACTCCTCTATTTATTTTGTTTCCATTTGTGCAGAATTTGATCTGCGTAGAGTGCGGAGATGAGTTTGTTCTTCAGAGCCAGCTCTCTCTGCACTTGGAGGAGCACCGGAAGGAGCTCTCGGGCATCAGGGTCTACACCTGCAAGACCTGCGACAAGGAGTTCAAGACGTCTGCACAAATCAAAGAGCACATGAAGAGTCATATCAAGATGAGGTCAGACAGGGCTTCAGATACCGCTTTGTTACATTCTACAGAGCTGAGAAAAGCAGCTTAACAGCCATTTCAAGTCACCGTGAGCATCTTGCTGCAGTGGCTATAACCTAAAATAAGTTCAAATCCACAAGAAATAGTATTTAAAAATAGTATAAAAATTAAGGGTAGTGAAAATTAAAAATGATGTTTAAATTTATGGAGGAAATCTAGTTAAATGTACACTACCGTTCAAAAGTTTGGAGTCACCCCTACAGTTTGATGTTTTCCATAAAAACTGTTTTATTCTTGTGCTAACATAATTGCACAAGGGTTTTCTAATCATCAATTAGCTTTTCAACATTATTAGCTAACACAATGTAGCATTAGAACACAGGAGTGATGGTTGCTGGAAATGTTCTTGTGTACCCCTATGTAGATATTCCGTTAAAAATCAGCTATTTCCAGCTAGAAGTCATTTTGTCATTTATCACATTAACAATATCTAGACTGTATTTCTGATTCAGTTAATGTTATTGGAAAAATACTTTTCTTCCAAAAATAAGAACATTTGTAAGTGACCTCGAACTTTTGAACGGTAGTGTACAACATCAAGTTTGACAAACTCTGTAATGTGAATAATGTTGGCGGATGTAACAAATTTCATGTCAGAAAACAAAAATTGGAGCAGTTCCAGTCACCCATACAATTTGACTTTACCTATATACAAAAATTTGGTATAAATAATAAGAAAATACTGATAAGTAATCCAGTGGTTACATGCTTAAATCTTGTTCAGTGTCAAAATGTCAAAAATTTACACTGCAGTAATATTAATATTATTGCATCTTTCTGTTCCTCTAAAGTGTTTTACACACCCACACAAAAAAACAATTTTTGTGTTTGCTTCCTTCACAGGCCGCTCACCTCTAGTTCCAGAAACTACAAGAAAAACATAGATCGCAGTGGGTTCACAAACAGCTGTCATCACTGTGGAAAGGCTTTCAAAAAGCCAAGCCAGCTGGTCAGACACATACGAATACACACAGGTGAGTGAGATGGACAGAGAGGAGGTGAAATGAGCAGCTTATAGAGCTCGAATGCGCATTTGGTGATTTATGTTCAAAGAAATTACGGTAGAAAAGAGCGATGGAATCCATCAACCTCCTGATCCTGAGTTGTCCTATATAGGCCATCTCAGTAATGACTCTAGGATGTCATATGTGATATACTGCTGCTGGAGACACAGTGGGTTGCATTGTGCGCTTTAACACGAAACCTGTTTTTTAGCCAGTATCTATTAACATTTTGTAAAATTGTGTACACAGAATTAGCTATTAAGAATTTGTTTCTGTACTGCACAGTGGGCGGTGGTTAGCACTGTCGCCTTGCAGATAGAAGATCCCCGGTTCGCGTCCCGACCTGGGCCTGGATCTTCCTGCATGGAGTTTACATGTTTTCCCTGTGCATGTGAGGGTTTTCTCTGGGAACCCCAGCTTCCTCCCACAGTCCAAAACATGCTGAAGTTAATTGGTGATTCTAAATTGTCTGTGAGTGTGATTGTTTGTCTGTATATGTGGTCCTGTGACAGACTGGTGACTGACCTGTCCAGGGTGTCTCCTGCCTTCACCCTGAGTCATTTGGGACAGACTCCAGCCCCCACATGACCCTAATGAGGATTAAGCGGTGTATAGAGGATGGATGGATGGAGTTTGTTTTTGCTGTTAGATGTACTTACAACTAGCACTGAATCACTTTGATACTAAAGAAATCTGGAAAACTTCATACAAAAGTGTAAAGTATTTAAAGACCAATTTGACATTGCCCTGTAGGGGGCCTGGATTGGGTTTTATGATAAATATATCAAATACCAACAACATTTACACCACTGACAACCCACTGAATATCATTTATCATCTCATTGGAATGCAATGTTTTGCTTTAAACCCTTCGGTCAAGCTCACTGTACCTTTTTTTGGCCATAACTCAAGAATTGGGTCTGCTTGAGAAACACAACAAAGAGCCCAAGGAGCTGAGCTGGCCTCCAACCACCTCAGATCCCAATCTAGTCAAGCAATACATACAGCAATCCAGACTACCAATCCCCAGAGGCCTCAGCCTGTAACTCCCAGACATCATGTGTCCATCCTTTGAGTTCAACAGGTCAGAGCTGTTTTGTGCAAATGAGCCTCCACAATATCCAGCAGTTTGTTTTAATGTTGTGGTAGATCATTCATTATAGGTTTGCATTGTCTGTAAATCACATTATTCTGTCCATTTTATTCTCCGTTCACCATCCAACCGACAGTTAAGTTTTAGGATTGCATATAGTTTCTTTGTTTAGTTTTTAGCTGTTTATACCATCTGCTTGTAATCTTGAGTTTTTTTTCCACTGCTTGGAAAACACTTGCCTATTATCAAACAAGTGCAGCTGCTCATGTATTAAAATTTGTAAAAGTTCCCAACCTTAGCTGTAAAACTGTGTGTTTATAAATTTGGGAGTTACAAGTTCCAGAAAACTGCAGTGTTTTCTAAAGTGTAGGTGGATAGTGACACCAGGTTGTAATTAATAGGGGGCTCAATAGTCGGCTGTGGTTGCAGCAGGAGACTTTACAGATGTGTGGTGGGTGGTGGTGTCACATTTAGGAAAGTTACGAGTTTTGCTCTTTGATTTAAAGTTTTTAAATTGCCCCTAAGCAGAATTTTGGGCACTATAGCATGGTTTTGTCCAGATACCAAGGCGATGAATTTGATATATGATACCTGCCTAATATTTTCTAAAACATCAAGAAAAGTAATGAAATATGAGATTTTTTTTCAATTTGACAGTCAAACAAAAGTTTTTTTGAAAGTGTCAATGCATGGCAGCAGAGGATATGAAAAGAAGCTATTAAACAGCAGGAGTGAATTATTGGACCATAACGTGTTCATACATTTTTGCCTTTACGTGACTCTCCACCTTCACACGTCACACTGCTGCTTATACAATGATAAATTCTTGCCGAGTACTTCAGTGCACATTTTCAATCAAACCCTTTCATTCCTTTTGTTGGAAATTCAGTTGATCATTTGTTGCTGGTGGTTTTAATCTGCATATTTTCGAAGTATTTTTGGTCACTTGCTTGCGAACTATAGTTAAGTTACTGGTGTAAATACTGCATTCTCTTATGGAGATGTTTGCCACATTTGCCAAATTTATCATTTTCATTTACCATTGGCCTTAACTACGTTGTCAAACTCCAATGATAAAAAAAAATAAATGGATCACACTTTGACATATTTGTAGACATGGGCATAGCGTACAGTTATGTAATTTATCCTGTTCACAAGGGATTAGCAATCTGGCAAAAGATTACATGACATTCTTGTGGAGTGAAATCACAATCCACAATGTGACGCACAGTTCTCACAGATTTAGTTAAACGTATGTAATCACGTTAGTTGTGCATATGGCTGCTTGGATACAAAGCCTGTCACTCTAACTCAAGGCTGAAGACCCAACTCACAAATCTCCACATCCTGTTTTGCTTTGGTTTTGCTTTGCTAGGTCAGATTCTTTTGATGCCCACTGAGTTTCCACCGTGTAAGAGTAACTGGATCATCTGTACTGACCACTGCAGAGCTCCTGTCAGAGAGCACACAATCACCAAACAATGTAAAACTTCTTTACTCAGGAGAGAGGAGACACAGTTGTTTGCTACGCAGACGTGTAGTAGTGGTAGTTTCTGAAATTAAAACACCTAGAACACAGCTCATGTACTTAACATTCTTCATATTAGTGTTAACAGTAACTATGTACATTCACAGTCCTGTCTGATAGAACGATTCCACAGTAACTCTTTTTTCAGAATGCTGCTCTGCTGGCCACAATCTTTTGTCAGTCATATTGCCTTTCATTTACAAAACACCTTTAAGATACATCTGATGAACATCACCTAGATTGTGTCCCAACTAATCATGACTTTGCTTAGTTTAAACAGCGTAGGTAAGGTTATTCAGTAATTAAATGATGTGATTCCTGTTCAATTCCTCAGAAAAGCCAATTAAGATCAGCTCAGATATAAGATCTCTGAATCCTTTGAATAAATCTGCATGTCTGCTCCAAGTGAAATGTGATCTGTCAATCACTGGGTTGGAGCACTTTTATTTGCAGCCACGTCCTTCATTTTGCCACTATTAAGGTGCAGCGTGCTTAAGAGAGCACAAAAAAATGCCATTATGCCTGCTGGAGTGCCCACACACACACACACACACACACACACACACACACACACACACACACACACACACACACACACACACACACACACACACACACACACTGAACTCAGGAAATATGGTTCTATTAAAACACTGTCATTCTTTAAGCACCACTATTAATATAATGGGTTATATGCCGTATTAACGGCAGGGTATTGCTTTCTAGAATCCGTATACTGTGCAACACTAATAATATAGAATGCAATTGAAGTCTTGTACTGGTTGTCCTTAACTACACTCACTCTGATTAAGTTCTTGTCAACTAACTCACTCTGTGATGAGAGAGAAAGAGTGTACGGGTAGAATTTCGATACGCTGTTTAAATTCTAATGCCGTTTTGTGGCCCTGCGATTGTCTGGTTTCAGGGTAATGTAGCCCGTAGATTCCACCCACATTTTGTTTACTCATCATCCACATGTTCATTTATTCGGTTGGCTGGCTGGCAGGATGACTAATGGCAGATGGATCTGGTTTATCTTTACACCGAATCTCCAACAGCCTTTAAGCTGATGAGGTGAAGAGTCGCTCAGGCAGACTATACACTCACACACAAACACACATTATGCCTCATTTTCTCTCTTTCTCATTGTTGTGCAGAAGAGCCGGTAAGGATTCAAGATTATATTTGAATCATGCTTATCGTGAATGAAAACCAGAAATGACCTTGCGTTGCCAAAATTACATAGTCATACTGATACAAAATGAACAATTAGTATTCTGACATGAATGAATATGTAAAACATCAGATTCACAGTATCTCCATGCAGAAGTGTTTGTTATTGTTGAATTCTGTTGAAATAATGACAAAGGAGCAGAGTTGAAGCTAAATACAAACCTCTGAAAATGTAATGCTTCTGCTTTGAAAAATGTCACACTACCGATCCAAACATGCAGGTGCAAAACAAACCCCCAGTATTTATCTTTTATTTTGAAGTTATTAATATAGATTGTGTAAACTGTAGTTGTCCTGAAAATGTCATTAGTGTGTCAGGCCTCCTGTTTTACCTGAACTTATCCCTCTTTTCAGGAGAGAGACCTTACAAATGCACGCATTGTGGCAAGGCTTTTAACCAGAAGGTGGTGCTGCAGACTCACATGGTGAGACACACCGGAGAGAAACCTCACCTCTGCATGTTCTGCCCTGCTTCCTTCTCCCAAAAGGGGAACCTGCACTCCCATGTTCAGCGGGTTCATTCAGAGGTAAGAGCAAAAAGAAAAACAAAAACTGTGGTTTTGAGTTTTTATTTGATTCGTTTTCTCTTAATTCCTTTCAGCACAGGTGTGCTGTGCCATTTTTGTAGTGCTTGATGTAGGTAAGAAAATTTTAGAATAGCTGAAAAACAACATTGAAAACTAGGAATCCAGCTATGTATTTTTTCAGGGCCAAAGCTGATGCCATTTTATGGTAATTAAGACAGTAAAGACAGTAAATGTTATATAGTAACAACATGATATTGCGGGGAACCTGTCACCCATAGCCACATTACTTAATTCATACGATTGCAATAGTGAAATATGTACATATAGGGGTAAACTGCTATATATTACTAACAGACAATTGCAGGGATCCAGTCAATCATTACTAGACTTCTTCATAAAGGATTTCTAAAACTGAATATATACACTCTCAATAAGAGCGATTATTTCAGAACGTCACAGGACATTAAGATGCTTTCATCTATTGAGCAACTCCAGCACCGGCTGCAAAATAAATTCCAGTTGCTCTGATACCAGCAAGTAATTTACTCTGGCATTTTCATTGCAATGGAGAAACTTTTTGTTTATTAAAACTTCAGCAATCTCTGCTACTTCACCTTCAAAACACAGTTCCGCTTGACTGACAAACGCGCTTGTCCGTCCCTGTCTGCACACAGTAGCTTTCAGTGTTGATTTGCTGTTCCTTGGCATGTAGCAGTCAGTCAGGCAGCCTATGGGCAGGACAGAGAGAGGCAGCTGCATTAGAGCCAAGTCAGTTTATTTTATTGGGAATTTTTAATTAAAAAACATGATACTGACAATAATTTTATAATCTCTTATAATTACTATCTTCCTCTTCCCCTCCCTGTCCCACGATTTTGTGCATATGCATGAATAGTAAATGCTAGAACAAGAAAAGCACTCAGAGCGCATTACTCCGCCAAGACCATGCATACCTCGATTTATGTATTCAGAAAAACAAGGCAACATAGAATCCGGCCATTTAATATAGATCGATCCACGAACTGACGAAATAAATTAAAAAATACCTTGCGTGAGCACAGGCATGTGTTGTGCATGTACGTTAAGTACAGATACCAAACTGTGTGACTGAAATATGTACTATGTTGTAAACAAAAAAGTCAATCTTAAGTATTAATCTACAATGTAGAAAATAATACCAATAAAAGCACTGAATGAGAAGGTGTGTCCACGCTTTTGACTGGTGGTGTTTGTTCACCATTTTCAGTGTCAGTAAAATCTGTAAAAACTAAGTGTATTGAATTATGAACACATACCTAGAAACCTAGAATACAAACAAGCTTTGAAGAACTAGTTATTGTTTTCAGGTCATGGACTTGCAGGGATGCATTTATATCGTCACCTTCCTAAAATAATGGCCTATGTCATTTTTGACAAAAGTTATTGTTTTGCCTAAATCATCTCCTCGTGATGCTGACCACCTCTGGCAAAATCGCCTACATCCTCAGTTGAACAGATACCGCTTTAGTATAATGGCCTAGGTCAAGGTTCAACGTGGCGTGGCTCAGTTTTTTGTGTTTTCTGAAAAACTTGAAAAATATCACAAGAGGTGCAATGGTTCCCCTATCAATGTCACAATGGCCAGTGCTAGTGCATTTTGGCTGAAGGTTAACAGAGTACCCCATTCTAATGTAGTTATCCACACATTTCAGCTTAAAAAATAAATGTACCTGGTTCTTTTTTGCTATAGTTGGTCTTTAATTTCTGCAACTTACCTTCTGAAAAATTCTAAATTGTTTATCATGATGGTTTGGTTATGTATATAATGCAACATTTTTCAGGAGACTAAATTACATACCTCCAGAAGAAAAGCAGGAAATTGGTTTTAATATATCAGTGCTTTGCTTTTGTCACTGCAGAGGGGGCATTGTTGTGCTACTTCGTTTTAAATGGATTACCTCTGAATAAAAAGCCCCATGGTTGCCTCACTGTGATGAACAGCCAGGCTGAATCAGTGCATTGGAGTTAACATTTAATGCTTGATTTTGCTTTAATCTTTGTGCTCCAGAACAAAAGTGTTTGTAGTTGTAAGTGTAAATGATGCATAATAATTTCTTTCACTCGTTCAAGTGGACAGTTGACCTGCTATTTTCATAATAATGCTTTTTTATTCTCAGTTTCTTTGTCATTTTTTTAACATAATACGTTTGAACAAATAGAAGTGTGTTTTCTTACTGGGCAAGATGATTGCGCACTCCATGCTAAAAGCTGGTGATGGGACCAGCTGATTGAATTACTCTTGGAAAACCAAACGGCAGTATCATTTGAATAATGCATCTAATTTTCACAAGTGTTCTTCAGTTTTTCTGGGCCAGATAGAGTTTGTCCTTATGATTGACTGGCTTTATGAATAAATTATAGTCAGGAGTTATTTGCAATAGATTAAATGAGCAGATGCATGCAGAGGAGCCAGGGGAGTAAAACCGTCATGGTTACATTCAGTGAAGTGTTTGGTCATGCAGCTTGTTGAATGGAGACTATAATGCTTTCTGCATATAAATGGAATCTAAAACCCTTTTCCTTTGCTCACATGCTGTATCCCAAGAGAAAGAAAAAAGCTTTTCACCAATTCGTCTGTGATTCAAAGTCAACTGCAGAATATAAGTCTGTAAAGGTGAGGTTGTATTGTAGGTTTATATATGTAAGTAATGCATTAGCCTTGCTAGGGGTGTAGGTTTGTGTCCTTAGCCTACATTCTTTATTGTGCAACCTTTTGAAATGCTTTCAACTACTCTACTTCAACTGATTGTGGTTCTTAAGATGCGAGTACACTCTGTGAAAAACCACTCATCGGATTCTTGAATGACTTTTGAAGCTGTCTTTGCCTCTAATTTTTCTACTTTGGACTGGGGAGAGGGTTTGCTCAAACAGTCAGGTGCTGTTCACAACCACTTCTTGTCGTGATTGGCCAGGTGGGCAGAAATGCCAGAAGTGCAATGAATTGAATTTCTCCCTCTTGAATCATTCACCCTGACAGATTATTTCTGCTACTTTTCATGAAATCTTGAACGTCTTCCAGGAGTGACGCGCCTAAAAATGTGTGCTGTTTTTCTGTTCCTTTCATCAAGTGAAACACCTTTGACTGCTTGTCAAGTTTTTCAACCCATTCCTGAGGAATTTATGAAGTGTAGCAGGGTGCATTATCCTGCTGAAAGAGGCCATTCCAGTCAACAAACTCCACTGCCATGAAAGGTAATGCGGTTCGTGTCAAAGCATTATCCACGGAAATGCCAGGACCCAAGATTTCCCAGCAGAACATTGCCCGCAGCATCATGATCGATGGACACAAACCTGGCTGTGGACATGACAAGAAAACATGATTCAGCAGACCAGGTCACTTTGCTGCATGGCTCCGTGGTTCAATAGTCATGCGCCCATTTTAGGTGCTTTTAGTAGTGTTCAGGGTTTACACTCAATCTGCACTCCAAAGCCCTACATACAGCAAACTGCAATGCACCGTGGGTTAGGAGACCTTTCTATCAGTGTGAGGATTTTAAAAATTTGTGCTACAGTAGCTTTTACATGAGATTGAACTACAGCCTGCTAGCCTTTGCTCCTGACCTGCATCAGTGAGCCAGGGGCAGCCATTATTCTGTTCCTGGGTCACTGGTGGGGTCTTTTAAACCACATATGTACAATATACCAGGAATACCATATAGGATCCTTTTGCTCATTTTTCTTACTTTTAACACATCAGCTCCAAAAAGTGTCAGCTCACTTCTAATATATCCCACCCTTTGACTTGTGCCATAGCAACGAGATAATATAATTCTCATCACCTGCCAGTGGTTTTAATATTGTGACTGATTTGTGTCTGATTTCTGTCATCTTCGTCCATTTCTACTTCCATACACCCACTTTATGTCAGGATTTCTTTGCCAGTTAAGCCGTCTCTACTTCGCTCTCCTCACTTCCTTCTCATATCATCCTGCTTTCTAACTCTGTTCCTTCTTTCACAGTCCTTTTCTCCCACTTTCTGACTACCACTACAGGAAAATGATAGTCCTTCTGTGCCTGTCCATCCCCATATGTTCCACACCAGTGTGCAGAATATTTAACCCACTGTCTCTGATAACACCTTACTTGGTCTTTTTTTTTTAGATTCCTTCACACTCAAACCATCCATCCATCCATCCATTCTCTATACACCGCTTTATCCTCACTAGGGTCGCGGGGGGTGCTGGAGCCTAACACTCAAACCAGCATTCTCTAAATGAAATCCTTCCAGAGGCAGCTTACTATACAAGCTTCTTGTGAACAATCTGTCCACAAACACTGATGTTCCACTTCACCAGTGGACTGTCCCTCATGAAAAAGCAATCAAACCTTCTTTCAATAGGGTGCTCAAGTCCTATGGATTATTTTTTTAGTGCTCGAAGGGTTTATGTCCAAACAGTGTTTTCTCTGGGACACAAGTGCTGGCCTCATGAGCACAGAGCTCCCACACTGTGCATGGGTTTGGTTTCTATGACAACGATATCTTGACCTCCATATCACCACTCTGACTGCCATTGTATGATAGACCAGCATCGCCTCTTGTTGTGATAATTTTCTCTGACGTATACAGCTCTGGATAGACAGACATGGCCAGAGCAAGCTTCTCCATTTTCTTGATTATTTGGGTGGCAAGTTCTGTCTGTATGTTTGTATGTCTGAAAAGGAGTGATGGTGACAAGACTGACACCTTTCTGAGAAGTTCAGTAATTTTCAACAAAGAGGGGCTCAGCAAAAAAAAAAAAAAAAAAAAAATCACTGGGCGCAGTGCTTTTTCTCTAGGCGGGCTCATGGAGATGCAAAAAAAGATGCTGCCATTCAGAAAAAGATGCTATATGGACATGCATTTCATATCAGCTTTTGGCTGAAGTTCCAAAAATCTGCCAAACACAGTCAGATGCGCCCATATTTGCTCAGAATTTTTACTTCCACCAAGTTCTCCTGTCGCAAATTCTGTCACGATCTCAGAGGGTGGACCCGAACAGAGAGCCACACTACCAAGGCCGGTGGAACTGAGAAGGAGTTTTATTATAAAGGGGTGAATAGTGGCTCGGTGGGGGAAACCAGGATGCAGGAGCAGGGGGCGGCTGATGTAGTGGGGCTTGGCGTCCAGCAGGTGGCGAGGGGTTCGGAGGAGGCGGAACGTCAGGCTCTGATGAACCGGGGGGCCGAGGTGTTAGATTGGCTGGGCAGAGGAGGACGTCTCACTGGTGGTGTTCTGGGAGGTTCCGGGAGGTAAGGAGCAGCCGGTTGTGCTGCGGGTTCCAGCGATCAGGAGGGAAACAGGCCGGGGGCTCCAGGAGAGGTCTGGGCGGAACGGGGGGTCCAAGTGAGGGGGAAACCAGTGCCGAGTGGTCTGGGGAGAGTTGGAGGGGAAGGAGGATGGCGGAGGTCCCGGACAGCTGGGTTGTGGAGTCTTGTTCAACAATCTGGCAGGGAGTGGAAGGATGAGCCGGTTCTTATTGCTAAGGTGGTAATCAATGAGATGTCCCTCAGCTGTCCGGGATCCGTAGAGGTGGTTGATTGCCTGAGTGGAGTCAGCTGGGAAGCCGAACTCCACTCAGGCGCCGAGCTGTAGGGGAAGACAGGGGTGGAGGAGCGGATGGGAGACCGAGGAGACAGAGAGAGAGACAGGGGTGGAGGAGCGGATGGGAGACGAGCAGGAGAGGGAGAGACAGGGGCAGAGGAGTGGACGGGAGACCGAAGGAACACACAGAGACTGAAACCAAGGGACAGAGAGAGAGAGAGGGGAGCATGAGTGGGAGAGTGGGAGCAGGAGAGGGAGAGAGGAGCATGAGAAGGAGAGGAACAGGAGGAAACAGATGGGAAAAAAGGGGTATTTGGGATGTCAGGTGGGAAGGATGGGGGTGAGGAGGGAGCCCTGACAAATTCAGCAAAATCCACAATTCCAAAGTTCTTCAAGGTTTTCTGTGGTAACACCTAGAGGAAAAATTTCTGGACGTGCAATTATCCTTGAAAGTGATAATTTTCTGACTTACTGAGAGCACATCGATTGCATTTAAGGTTATATTAGGAGATCCAGAATACTGTAGTCAACCTATAATCTTCCAGCCTTGTAATGTCTTTAGTGTGCAAAGTAGCAACATCAGTTCTGTTAATGAAAGTGACATGGTCCTGCAAATTTATATTGTTAAAACACTGATATACATGGATGTAATGTCAAACAAATAGACATAATGGACAAAATAACTGTGAAACATATGCATAGCAGCAAGCAGTAATCAATTGTGTGTGTTTGCGTTCTCTTACAGACCAAAGGGGTGCCACTGTTCCCATGCTTGGACTGCAGCTGTGTGTTTAAGAAGCTGGGCAGCCTGAATGCCCACATCAGCAAGATGCACATCTCTGTGGTCGAGGTGCCTTCCAGCACTTCGGTAAGAGAGCAGTGAACAGAAAACCAAACAAAACAGCAAAAGAAAAAATAAGGTCGGCCCACCACCTGCTTTGAGTGTATTCAAGTGTATTCAGTCGTTTAACTGCCAGGAAAAGGTTAATGAGAGTCTTTGCTACAAATTAGTCAGGATTTATGACTTAGAATTCAGTGTGTATGTTTTAATCTGAGGAAAAATAAAGAGAGAGAAAGCTCTAATGCTTCTTAGGTGCCGAATTATAAAGGTTACTTTTGCAAGAATTTTGCTTGAACGATGCAGAATCTTTCTCATTTTATATGTCAGAGAATTTTGCTTTTTGTTGTTTCTTTTCCCTGAGTTGTTGTCACTCAGTTTGTACACAGAATGCAATTTATTTAACAAATATGTCATACAGACCGCCAACAGAAGACCAAGCAGCATGTCAACACATCAATGCTTTGTTGGATTTACATCTAAAAAGTCTAGCTTGATTCATCGTAGTCAGTAGCTTCAACTCACACCCGCTATTACCGCAGGTGTTTACCGAAATTTGGACTTTAATTTTATTCCAATCCATGTCTTCTTTTTCTGAAGAGAATTTTGTGAGTACAAGAAAAACAGCAACTTCATCTCTCTCTTTAGTGGTAGATAATGATGCTGTATTTTTCTTAATGGCATTTCAATACATACACCACTGCCAAAAACTCTAAAAGCCTCAGCCTAATTTGCACTAAAACAGCAGCAATTTCTTTCACTTTTGTGCCGTTAAACAATTTTCCCTCCACAAAAAAAGCAATCAAACATGGTTTCTGGCAAATTTGACCTGGCATTCATCCTAAAATGCAGCATAGATGATCTCTCTTGTTTACAACTATGGGAATAATACGTCATTGTTATTTTTTCATCAGTAAGTTATTAAGTACGACTTTTTTATTTGCAGATTAGTGGTGTGAAATTGCTTTCTACACACAAACTTGACATAACCTGTATGTCTGTATTTATTTACTTGTCTTTGCTAAGATAAAATGCCTGAAAGTGTCAGTGGTTAAGACCAATTCAGACATTGACCTTTTACTCAATAGTAGCCAGTGTTTTGTTCATTTTGTGCTTCAGTAAGCCACTAATAAATTTGTCAGCCCTTGAATTCTGGTCTTTCTTAGCCTTTTTTCTCATTGCTTGCTGTCTTTCCTTTTCACCTTCTTCTCTATCTGTCTCATCCTCCTGTCCTCCCATAGGAGACGGAGACATCAGGTCAAGCTCCGACGGGGTCGGAGGGTGGCGAAGGGGTGACGGACGTCATTCAACAACTTCTCGAGCTGTCAGAACAGGTCAGTGGAGAGACAGCCCAGCCTCAACCTCCAGAACCAGCTATTGCCATGGAAACTGCCATCAACCAGGACATCCTGCAGGTACACCATTTTAATCTTAAAGCATCCCCTCTGCTGATACCTAAATGTCACATTTTTCTTTATCAGTTGGAAGTGCTAGCAAGCATGCACCACAGAACGTAAACACAAATACACTGTTCCGTACATACATTTTCCAATTTAAAGAGCAAAAAGTTGTGGAAATTATTTCTATGGGGATGAATATATTCAGACACAAAGAGATGAAAAGAAATTTTCCATAAATCTACAAAAAGTCTCTAAAATGGTGTTTGTTTGTATTCAAATGAAATGATCGTCATTTGGCTTTCCTTTGGTGACTAATGGTAGGAGTTTTTATTTTATTTTTTTAAACAACATAATCCTCTGACATGAAAGAAAACAGTGTCGTGATTTGGTGCCAGGAAACTTTATAGATCAGCATTACTGCAGAGTTAAATATCACCTTTTATCAGCAACATGTTATGATGTGATTATCACTCAGCTTTAGTCTTGGTTCAAGGCTTTTGGTTCTTGTGTCATTTCTGACCTTCCCTGAAAATTTCATCTAAATCCATTAGTCTGTTTTTGAGTAGTGTCGCGAACAGACAGACAAACAGATGGACAAATGTACACTGATCGTCACATAACTCCGCTGTGTTCCTTGGTGGAGTAATAATGTTGTATGATTAGATTTAATATTTGGAAAAACTAATTACATAGCATACATTTGAAAGATTTAACATTTCCTGAACAATACTGTGTGTTTGTATTCTGTTGTTCAAATCTGTCTGTGACAGTCACCTGTACGTGATGTGTATTTTATTTTTAAGCTGTGCTGTTTCTGTTTCTGCAGCAAGCATTGGAGAACAGCGGACTGAGTGTGGTCCAACCTCAGAGCGATGCCACGCCCAGAGAGTCACAGAACCAGACCAATGAAGGCGCCGCTGTAGAAATCAAGAAAGTACAAGGTCCAGACAAACCGGCCAGGGAGAAGAAGAGAAGCATTTTCAAGAAACCTATACAAATGCCAGGTAGGGGAGGTTATAGTTTGAGTGGAGTTTTAAAATAATTATTGGATGTTGGGGGTTTAGCTGGCTTACACAATGCCTCTCAGTTAAATTACAGGTTACCTTCTCTGTTTGGGAAATCTTCATATTTAAAACTCATTACTGATAGAACTGCAGCTTAGAATGATGCTTGTTGCATATTTTTACACACCTAAGTAACATTTTTTTGACACATCAAAATTCTGCCAAGTTCTTTGTTTGCTAGTTTCTTCACCCATTTCCAGACTCCTGCTGAAAGAGTTAGAAAGTTTCTATTGTTTCACAGTGTACCAAAATAAATTGCAGAACTTACCGTTTCATGTCAGTTGTTTCTCTGTTTGGCAAAGCATTGTTATCCAGCATTGTCTCGAGCAATACATCCTAGTTTGTATTAAACATAAACACAAAATAATGGATTTGCTTTTCATTGTACCGATTCAAAAGTTGTGGTCAAAAGACGAGAACAGGTCACCTTGACACAGTTCTGATCCTGAACTCTGTCTCTGATCCTAAGCCCCAGTCTAACTGTCCACTGGGGGCCACTTGTTTTGGGAGTGGGGGCAGACATTTGCCTTACTCCACCAAGGAACGCGGCGATAGTTACGTGACTATCGATGTCCGTTTGTCTGTTTGTCTTTCTGTGCAACATTATTGAACAACGGATTTGGACGAAATTTTCAGGGAAGGTTAGAAATGACACAAGGACCACCTGATTAGATTTTGGCAGTGATGTGGCTTTTAGTCTGGATCCATGGATATGTTAAATATTTCTGTATCATTGCGAGATAGCGTCACGTTGTCACTTTAACTGACAACAAGTGAACGCTACGTCAGTTGCTGATGATGACATGATTGTGATCCTTCTAAAAATCGAACGCTGTGGACTTATCAGGAACTATCCATTGGAAATGATGCAATGACTGAGCAGCTTTGGTGGAGTACTGCCCTCTCTGAGTGCTTTTCTTGTTTTAAGTGTCGTACAATACCCCACTATCATATTACTGATATTGCCAAACAGTGGACAATAGTCCAAACAATCTGTCCTGCACAGACATCAAATGGTATCTGTGCTGTCAGCATTTTATAATGAGATAATGAAAAAAAACCAACTATTTATATAAAAGATTTGTTTTCCCCTTATGAAAAGGCTATTATACAAAATCTGCAAGTTCTATCACATCAAATGATGAAGGATCTCAGACTGGCCTGTTCTGAAAAATACTTGAAAATATTAAATTTATATGCAAATTATGTGTTTTTTAATATATATTACAAGTTTTTTTTAACAGAATGATGAACTGTCTGTTTTATACAGAGACACTGCTTCATTTTTCTTTCCTGTCCAGGCTCCATCAGGGAGGAGGACGGTGTCCGTTGGCACGGCTGTCCATACTGCTCCAAGGAGTTCAAGAAACCCAGTGACCTCGTGCGCCACATCCGCATCCACACGCATGAGAAGCCTTTTAAGTGCAAACAGTGCTTCAGAGCTTTTGCTGTCAAGAGTACCCTCACAGCACATATGAAAACGCACACGGGTATCAAGGCCTTTGAGTGCCAGTGCTGTCTGAAGTGCTTCTCCACTTCTGGCAGCATGAAAGTACACATGCGACTGCATACAGGTGAGAAGCAGGTCCACTTAATGAAAGGGTTCCTCTTCAGGCCAAAGTAAAAAATCAGCTACTCAATACACTATGGCTCTTTATTGACTTGCTGCTTATGTCACATCAGGCGCTTGTATCTCAAACTAATCAGTTTAAATATAAAGTAGAGGAGACCTCTATGAGCTCTAGACATTATGTTTCCCAGCAGCCTCTGTCATTTATAATTCAGCTATATGTTATGGTAAATTACACAACAAATAGCAAAAGCTGAACCTGTGTAAATAAAGTGTTGCTGCTAGAGCAGCATTTATAATCAGGCATTCACAATAATTCTGTTTATGCTTCTTCTTAAAGAGGTCATCTTAAAGAATCTTTGCCTGGACAGGAAATGTCAGCATTAGTGTTAAAAATTAACAGAAATTATGTTTAATTATGATGTGCATCTGTGCATGAGTTTTCTCTAAATGCTATGTAATAGCACTGTCTATGTTAGTGATTACTCCAGCTCTGCTTTTGTTTTTGCTCCTAATCTGTTTTGATAAGTATGCTTCCAGCTGTGTTTAAGACTTTGTGCTTTTACAATTTCATAACTTTGTCACTTTTCACTGTGCTGTAATTATTGGTTTATCAAGAAACATACTGTTTCCTTTTGTAGCCAAAGTGAAATAAAATTGTTAGGGCTTTCATTTTTGGGTTATGTGTGACTTTTATGTTATTAGTTTAGATTGGTTTAAGGATAATTGCCTAAAATCTTTTAACTTTGTGTCTCATTTTGGAATCTTTTGATGTTCCGTAAATGTGAATTCTCCAAAAGTACTGTTTTGTTTTTTTGTTTTCCCCAGGTGTACGTCCATTCCCCTGTCCTCACTGTGACAAGATCTTTCGTACGTCTGGCCACCGGAAAACACACATTGCTTCTCATTTCAAAAGCCTGCAGCAAAAGAAGCACAAGTTCCCTCGGAAAACCAACAAAGCCAAAGTGTCCAAAAGCAACCTACCTCTGCCTGATATCCCCCTGCACGAACCCATCCTCATCACTGACTTTGGTAAGCGCATGTATTGACAGGCGTTTTCCGTCATCTTTGGGATAGAGCGGAATGCATTCTTCAGTTGTCTCCTTTGTTTCAGTACAAACTGAATTTGGATTGTTGACATATTGCTTTGAACAGGTCTCATCCCATCCCAGAACCCTCGCCTGGCTTTCCAACAGTACCTGGATGTGGTGGGCAATGACCGGCCTTACAAGTGCCAGTTCTGCAGTAAAGCGTATAAGAAATCAAGCCATCTAAAACAGCATGTCAGGTAAAGCCTCTTTCTAATACTGCATTATTAAGTTAAAATCTAAAACGGTTAAAGCAGTATGATTTTCCCAAGGCTGGTGCCAGTATCCATTATTAATCCGCTGACAGCTGATGTATTTTCGGCATATAGATCACATTAAATTCTAAATGCCAAAATATATTAAAAACATCATTAATTGAGGTTACTCTGAGAACAGTGCCTGTAATACTACTCCGAAAGCAAATGTAAACAACCATCTGTTCCCACTTGTCTATAAAGAGAATTGAAGGAGTAGATAGTCATATGGAACATTTCATGTATTAGCAGCACCCTTGTGCAAGAGGAAATATTGCATATTACAATTAATTATCACTCATTCAGTGAAGTGCCATGCTATTCAGCATAGGTGATCATTTCTCTCCATCTAATCCGATCTTTTGACGTTGCTACTTTACATCTGATGTCTGATCCCTTCTGATGTCATCCATGAACCGAGATATTTGAAATGATGTACTTGCTTCAGTATTTCTTGGTCTAATTCTATGTTACAGGTTAAAATGATATGTATTTCTTTTAAATTACCATTACTTCTGCTTTCTTTTTGTTGAAAGACAGACCAAGTTCTTGCCTTTCTGTATTAATTATAGATAATATGGTTTCCACATTTTCTTCACTGTTTGCTGTCAGCACTGTGTCATCTGCATAACCTATAATATTTATGTTATAACCTCCGATGTATATTCCCGGTAAGCCTTGTATTTTTCTATTAATATGTGTCAAAATATAAAAGTGCGTATGGCCAGTATGACCCTCTCAAGCTCTTCAGGAGAGACTTAGTTTTTGAGATACTCCTCACTCACTTGAAATATGACTTGTAATGTTGGTGACTTGTTAAACCTCCTGAACCATAAGTGGTTTCTAAGCATTTTTGCCCCTGACATGATTTTAGTGACTGTGGTGTCATTTTTCACTGCAATATAAAGTCATGTTCCTCTACGGAAACAGTACAGTGGTGGCTGGAAGTAGAGAGAACTGAAAAATGTCACAGTTATAATGCTATAAATCATTTTAAAAAATGGAGTCAAGATGAAAAATATTCATGGCTGTACATGCTAAAGATATTTTTCTGGTTGCATTTTACTTTCCACACTTAACCACTTTGTTTAAACACTGCCTGCAGTTCAACCCGGTTCAGTCAAGTCCTTGAATTACTGTCGTGGATTTGGGTTACAACTGAGCCACTCATGGTTTGTTATGTGTGCCAAATGTGTACGAAATTTTAGTTTTTACAGAATTAAATCGGGGCAAATGCTTTATTTTTGGCTGCTTTTCAAAGAACACCTGTTGGAAATATCACTGTTTGAAGTTTAGATTTAGGTATTTTCCCAACAGACCTGCATTACACACATGATTAGTTCGAGGACTGTCAATAATCTGCAAGTGCTTTCTGTTTTTACAGTTTCTGGATCTGAAAAATGATACAGATTTAATGATTTTTTGAAAGATAACATGCTTTTCAAACATGCCTACAAACTTTGGGATTTAAACAAAAGGTCATCATTGAAAATTTCAGCCAAATTTCTGATTGAATGCTGTTTGTAGATAATGTTAGAAGTATTTATACAGTGAACAAAAGGTGACCAAACATAGGGCCATAGACAACACCACGGGTCTGTGGAGCTGCTAAAAAGTACATCAGCCCTCAGAAACTTGTATTAAAGAAGACATTTCCAACATGCTAATGCTGTTCCTGATCTCAGTAGAAAGGAAATACTGAAACTTAAATGTGACATCTTGGTAAAGTGTTTTTCTTGTCTCAGGTCTCATACAGGTGAGAGGCCCTACAAGTGTTTGCAGTGTAGTCGCGGTTTTGCCTCTTCAGGAGTCCTTAAAGCTCACATCCGGACGCACTCAGGCCTAAAGGCTTACAAGTGTCTGATGTGCGACACAACGTTCACCACCAGCGGCAGCCTGCGGCGCCACATGACCACTCACAGTGATCTGCGACCGTACATGTGTCCCTACTGCCAGAAGACCTTCAAGTCTTCACCCAACTGTAGGAAACACATGAAGACGCACAGGTTTGAACTTTGACAGTGCACTTGTTTATGGTCATGTTTGTACTTTTTACTCCACCAAAGAATGTCGAAGTTATGTGACAATCAGTGTTATGTGAATGGAAGCTACTGGCTACGTTACCCTGAAACTAGACTGCTGGACAATCGCAGGGCCACAACACAACAGCAATAGAATTTAATCAAAATTCTACCTGTGCAATCTTTCTCTTTTGTCACAAAGTAAGTTAGTTGACAAAAACTTAATGAGAGTGAGTCTAGTTAAGGAAGACCAGTAGAAGACTTTAATTGTGTACTATATTATTAGTGTTGCATGGTGTACAGATTCTAGAAAACAACACCCTGCCTGGTGCTCCATTTTTATCCCGCCAAGGAATGCGTCAGAGTTATGTCTCAATTGACGTACGTTTGTCTATCCGTCTGTTATTCCGTCTGTTAGCAGCATTACTCAAAAATGGACAAATGGATTAAATTTTCAGGGAAGGTCAGAAATGACACAAGGACCAACTGATGAGATTTTGGCAGTGATGTGACTTATAGTCTGGATCTATGGATTTGATAAGATTTCTGTATCATTGCGAGATAGTGATACAGCATCACTTTAACTATGACAAACAAATGAATGCTACATCAGCTGCATGCTGATGATCACATGATTGCGATCCTACTACAAATCCACCGTTGCGTATTTATCGGGACTTATCCATCGAAAATGATACAAGGAACAGTTGATTGAATTGTGGTGGCGTTTTCGAGTCCCATCAGTTTCCACTGCCCGCTACATATTTAGGTCACGCGATTCGATATCTGTACATAACGTACACTTGCATAACACACACCTGTGTTCAGCGCAAGGTCATTTTGTTTGTGGGTCCATCTGTATTAAATGGCCACATTCTATGGTGACGTGATTTCAGCCATGAATTTTTTCAAGATTTCGGTCGTCAGAAATGATACAATGACTGAGCAGCCTTGGCGGAGTACTGCACTCTCTGAATGATTTTCTTGGTGATATTGTTCTTTTCATCAAACTGTGTTTTTTTAGACTTTGACTTTATAAATGTCAAAACCAGGTACGAACTGGCCCAGCAGCTACAACCTCAGTCAGCAGACGACCCCTTAGGAACAGGCACTGTGGCTCATGATATGCAGGTGGAAATAGAAGGAGACTCTCTCCAACAAGCCCCTGCTACAACAGCAGAGCAGCAAAGCATGCTGGGACTAGGCCAGACGGAGGTTGTGAATGGAGGCCAGCAAGTGACACTGGAGGCACCACTGACTGACCAACCTCTAGTACAAGGAGAAGGTAAGAGCAGCTAAATGCATGCTGCTTTACCATCAGTTATCCATGATTGCAACAGCTGTCGCTTCATACTTTAATAATATCTCTATAATGTGACTTAGTTTACAAACTGCCCTGCAGCAAACCCTTTAGCCACTACAATGTGCAAACACCTGTTCTTACAATCCATCCAGTAATCCATCATAGAAACACTGATATTGTTGGTCACTTTCACAAAGTAGTAAAAGTCATAATCCAGTGTTTTATGTACCTGTTTTTCTAATGCCGACTATGCAAACAACCCTTCACTGTTTTAGTCAATGAGATTGAGAGTGACATAAATCAAAACACACCAAGGCACAATTTACATATAAAACTGACAGTTATATATATTTAAACATAATTTGTGATAAATTATGCACATACCTCTATTTGTTCTTAATTTTTTTTTATCGCCTGGAGCAACAAATGTAACTTTCCATTTAGATTTTTCTTTTGGTTTCTTGGTTGTCTAACTTTTTATAGTTTTATGTGATATTACTTCAGTATTCATTTCCATGTTGTGATGTTTGTTTAGCCTTTATAGTGCTGAATTTCTACACATATATTACCAGGGTCAAACCCTCAATAGGAGGAAAACAACGGCTCAATGTGCAGAATGTTAACCACAATATAGCAGCGGTCTCTGACACTGGAATCTAGTTATGAAAACAGAATTTTGTTGGTGTTGTGTTAAAAATCTTTCAGTGATATTTAAAACTGAAATAATGTTGGATATTCATGATTTTTGTTGCACTGAAAGCTTACTACTTTTTGAAAAGTGTCCAACGTCAATGGAAATATATTAAACCAGTTTCTCCATTTGCTTATTCCATATACAACAAACACATGATATTGCTAAGCCCACTGAAATTGACCTTCAGGAGAGTAATAGAATATAAAGAGCCCTTCTATAATGGTCTCCTAATCATTTAAAGTCCTCGCTGCTCTCCACAATCAAGCAAATGAGCCCAACTGACCTCTAAAAACTCTAAGAATGCATTGGGAAAAACATAGTTGCATTTTTGCTGATAGTTTAGAATTACTTTCCCTAAAGAACTGAATGACCTTCGTTTTGAAAGGCATGTTTTATGGAGAAGTTCTGTAGACTTAACCTCAGCTATCTATTTTAGAATTTACCCTTCATACCACTGCTGAAATGTAAAGTTCACAGAATGTAGTGTTTCCAAAAATCTCCAAAAGCAATGCTAGCTGCAATGAGTTGTCCCCAGTTGTCACTCCCTGTTCCTTATTTTCCGTGGGATTGTTAAGTTTATGGTCTATGATTCTTAGCTGTGTGTCACCATGCAAAATTTATTTTTGTTATTCTGAAACTCTTCTCAATTTACATATCTCTGCATGATTATGTAGTTGAGTAAATAATCTGCTGTTTAACGATGATCAAAGTCTATAGTACGTTTTTTTAACCCTAACTAAAAGCTGAACAGTGGAATTGTCCCTCTAATCTGTTTTTTTCTCAGTACTTAAATCAGACTAATCTCTTGCTCTGCATCTCTTCCTTTGCATTGACAGACTCATATGTGACTACCCAACATGCTTTGCCTCAGAATATCAGCCAGTTTGAGACACCAGCACTTCCTCAGCCTTCATTTGATCAGCAAGCTCTAACGCAAGGTACAAACACAGTGATGCACTTTCTCTCACAAATTTTCTGCAAGGAAGCATTTCCATTCTGGATTTATTTCACTGAAGCAGTTACCAGACTTCATTGTGTCTTTAATTCATGACATTATAAGGGTTCAGAAAAATGTTGAGACAGTGACCGTCAAATTCCAAAAGTGTACCTGATTTAAATTTGGCCACCCGTTAAAGTTGTCTTCTTGTGCAGCAAGACAGTGCTGCTGCATCTCTAATTTATTTTATTTATTTATTTGATGGGGACAGTTACACATTAATGAACGTCTGTTTAGAAAGCAATAGATGTAAATATGCCTGATTAGAGCAACAATACTAATTTACATCCACAGTCCCTAGACAGGTAAAAAAAAAAAAAAACATACCAGTGAAACATTGGACAATAGGTCTCAGTAAAAGCACATTACAAAAAGTACTCAAAGAAATTAAAGGTCAATGGTCTCAAGACTGGTTCACTTTCAGCCACTGTTTAAGGTGAGTTTTGAAGGTCAGTAACGCAAGACACTCCCTTATGAAGAGTGGAAGATCTTACTGGCCTTCACAGAAGGAGCATTTTGTCTGTAGGCTGTTTTTCTGTGTGGGACCTCACAGTCCCCTCTAGAGGAGGTCCTGGTCCTAAGACAGCTGTGAGCCCTTATTTTCTTGCATCACTCCCTGGAAATTCCGTTCTCTAAACTTGTCAAGCATCATCACTTCTGAATCTCTTGAACTGAGTCAAAACAGTGATCCCCTTGCTTCAATTACATTTTGGGGAAGAAGATTTCACAGTCTAATGCTGGGAGATTATTTTCCCTTGTATGATCACATCAGTGTTGAAAAATACAACAAGCTGTGCTCCTGACTTGAGGCATGATATCCAGCTTTGGAAAATGTAGCCTCATCCACAGTGGGAAAAAAAGCTTTTCTTCTCTTTGTGGTAGGTGCCCACCCAGCTCTCATCAGCAATGATGATCCTAAAAATGAAAGTTGACTTGTCTTGGGCTGCTGATTCATACTAAATGTCCTATTTTTTCTGTATTGCACCGAGGACAGGTCTGTGTTTTGTGAATAGAAGAATTGTACCAACTAATTTATAGTAGCAAAAATTACCATGCTGGGTTTTCTGTGTTTACCTCAAGCAGTCATTTTATAAATTCAGTTTCTCATTATAGATTAGTGTTTACAGAAATCATTCCAATAATCATATTAATGATGAAATAAGCTTCTTTTCAGCTTGGCTCAGCTGCTTGCTTGTTGGAAAAGGGCTGACTAACTACAATTCTCTCAACAAACTTAACAATTAATTTTGTCATTATACATGCACCATCTGCAAAAGTCACTTGTATCTCTTTGTCTCCATTCTTTTCCCTCCCTCTGCACAGCTCTTAAGCCAGTGTAGTGCTCTCAAACATATGGTTGCTGCTTTATTCCCACCAGCTGAACAACCATGTTGCCACCATGCCAGCTGACTGTTCTCTCCAGCACAAGTCCTGTGTAATCAAAATTTAGCAACTGCTGAAGGCGGCATAACAAACAGAGATTATACATCTGTGATGCACATCCAACTTTTGCATTCTCCCAAGAGGTGCTATAACCTTTAAATCAGACCAGAGTAGACATGGAGTTTCATCATTTTAAAAGATGAAGCCATATGGCCGTAATTGTCATCAAATTTTTAAGAGCATATAGTTCATATGTCTTGACAGGAGTGCTGTCTTTTTCCACTGCATAATTATTTATTGTGGTTGAAATGCTACAACAAAGGATGCTGATCCGAGGGGGCCTCTGGAGGACAACCTGGATTGTTTTGCTATTTGTATCATGCTGTGTTTGCTTCTAAAAGTCACCTAACTTAACTCAGAATCTCAGTTTCTTAATTGCTGCAGCACCAAGTTGACAGGTGTCCATGCTGTGCATCATTTGAGGTTCACACATTGTGTCTGCTGCAAAAACAGTGGCTGTTAAAAGTGTCAGTGAAAGAATACGTGCACATTGCAACTTTGTTCATCATTACGAACCCTAATAATCCCCAAAAGAAATATTTAGCTTATGGAGAAACAGATGTGGGCATTTGGATGTGTTTAAAGAGCCAAATTTGAACTCATAGCCTTGAGGGGTTAAATAGAGGTTCAGCTATATCGAGACAGTGTTTCAGTTACATTTAGACTCAGCATGAAAACAGAATTTCAAAGAGTAGTTTTGCAGACCAGGCTCTTTTTCAAGCCTGCTTATTAACAGCTGATATTTCTACTTGTTTGACAAACATAAAAATGTTTTGCATGCTGTTGCAATACTCAGCAAACAATAAATATATTTTGTTTATTTGGAATGGTGCAGATTAAACAACTTAATTCTCTCGACCCCCTCCTGCAGCCTACACAGATCTGATACCTCAGGGCGCAGACATAAATCCACAGAAATGACGAATTATATTTATCAGTCGAACATTGCAATATAGCAAGATGATCAATGTTATTCACTTCACTTGTTGGTTAATTTTGTTGCTGATTGCTGTGAATATACTGATTCCAGTAGCTGGCTGCTGTTACATGCAGTAACAGTTGTACCTGTCACGCATCAGCAAACAGTGTTTTGGTTGGTACATCTAAACACAGTGATCGGTTACAGTTACACTTGAGCAGCAGTTGTCCTTCAAGCGTCAAGGACTGCTATTACAGCACTTCAAAAGCCAATGTCCTCACATTATATTTACTTTTCTGTTTTGGACAATTTGTCACATATAACAGACTTCAAGCTGCCCCTCATCGAGCATCTTTCTACTGCAGACTGTAATTCCATTGTCGGTCAGAGAGTCTCAATGAAGGATGAATGTCATTTAAAAATCAATTAAAGCCTCTTCTCTGCTGGCCAAGGTTCTGACTGATATTTTTGCTTTGCGCTGTTGTTTTTTTGTTTTTTTTTCTTGCTGACATGAAGAGTTTTGCTTCATTGACTTACTAACTGCATTTGTGCTGGATTGTAGATTTGCTTTTGTTGTTAAATAGTGCTGCATCAGACGGTGTTGAATATTGTTCTACATTTTTATTGTGTAACAAATGGCAAAGTTTCTCAGCCAGAAATGTCTGAGTGTTTACTCCATTAAAAGTTGAGCAACAATTTTATTTGCAAATTCAGTGTAGAGCCGATAATGGTATCAGGCAGTGCTAGGGCTTGTGAATTTAGTAAATCAAGAGACTTATTATTGCCCACTGGCTTCCTTCCAGGCTTCACCATCACTGAACCGAGCTACAATCAGCCGCAGTTCTCCACCGTCCAGCAGCTGCAGGATTCCAGCACCCTGGAGTCTCAGGCTCTCTCCTCCAGCTACCATCCTCCAAACCTGCTTCACGTCCCCAGTGCTGAGGTGGTGAGTTGAGGGTCCCTTAGTTATTATATTCACAATGGCATTTAGTTTAATAGAGATATATAAGAGCGATTTCAATCTTTTAGATTACTAGTTTTGTCTTACAGCACAGCCCCTCTGTAAAGTAGATGATTAGATTATACTGGGAGCCAACAACAGCGTAGATTTACATGCTGATGACATCTTAAAATGAAAATGAAATTACAGCCCAGTTGTATATAGATAGTTAATGTGCTAATTGATGCAAAGATTTGTTGTATAGACTGCCATTTTTTTCAATTCATTGTAGTTTATTCTGTGTTTTCTACAACTTTCTTAAATATTAAAATATAAATAGTTCACCATAAGAGCAGATTATAGCTTGCTTGACCTGGACTTTCTGGGAAACATACATATTGTCAGTCTTATTCAACTATAATGACAAGATTACTACAACTAGTGTCTATATTCTACAATTCTGCAATTTAATTTCACTTTTATCCAAAGCAATGTACATCTGAGAATAGATACAACACAAGCAAGGATCTAGTCAGGAGAAAGCAACCTAGATAAGTGCAAATAAATGAAAAACACTTTCTATATGTTAAATGTAAGTGCATAACTCAGCAGCTACATAAAATGAACAGCTAAAGATCTCATGAGATGATAGTGTCATTCACTAAACATGATGTATTTTCTGTTCAGGGGTTGCTAGTACGGCAAAAAAAGGCACAATTTAATGATTTAATGGGACCAACAGACAGATGGAAATTAAGAATATTAAGATTAAGGAATTAGATGGAACATGCAGCTCTGCCCTAAAATACAAATTGCTTTTTGTGTGTATGGATTAAACAAAGAAAATGTGAAGTCTAGCAGAGTGTTACAGCTGATAGTACATTTAATTATTAATATCATTAGAACCAGATTGGCTTTTTTTCCCATTCGATGCATTGCTAAATTTGTCACTTTTTGCCTCTGCGTGGTGTAATGCATAGATAGAAATGGTGTTGGTCCTATTTGACCAAGTGTATGAGTGCTGCCATTGTGCATGTATTTATGTGTCTTAAGTTGACTGTTTTGTTGTTGGGTTTATCTTTGTTTATCCAGACAAATGGGCTTCTTCAGCAGAGCAGTCAGAATGAGCTCCAGCTGAGTACAGAGACTCAGGAGTACCAGGACGATAGTGAAGACAACACAAAGAGAGCCTACAGGTTTGTGTGTGTGTCTGTGTGAGTGGCATCAAAAAATATCCCACCCACCTGTTCGCCGTCTCAATTCTGACCCTTCAGAAACCCCTCTGTAAAGCACTAGAGGTGATAATTACTGCTTCCACCCTCTTCAATATTATCTAGTCTGTCTTTGCAAATCATTTCACAGCTCCGTCAAAATTCATCAGCCCATAACCCAGAACTGAACTGTGATCTTAGGTCTCCTCAGCAGCTTTCAGTGGTTAAGTTCAACATTATGTATGGACCATTCAAGGACATTCAGTGATTTTTATTGGATCTGGTCCTGCTATACTGGCTGAGTGATTGTACTGCAAATTATTTGTGGCTCATTCTGATGTTGCTGACATTTAATTCCCCAAATCCTTCCCACTGAACAAGCCGCTACATGGTTTGATTCTGCCGTCCAATGAGGAACCTGGTTTTTACAGAAACACTTGACATTCAGGGGAAAGAGTTCAATTCTTGCCTCATCAAACAGGAAAAACTGCTGCCAGAGTCCTTTTAAGGGCAGTTTTGAGAAGTACAGATAAATCAAGACTCTTACAGGTCTATTTAATCCAGCATTTAGGGGCTGATTGTGTCACAACATTCAGGTCTGATGATAGTCGGCTCTGCAGAGATTCTTTTCTAACACTGATCACGTGGCATGAACTTCAGCTGGTCTCCTTCTCGTATTTCGTCCTGATTGGAATACTGAGACTTGGGCTTCATTCATGCCAACACAATTTCACACACATTTTTAAAATGTTTTACTTCTGCTACTTTTGCACGTACTGTTTAGACAGACTCTGTCTTCAGTTTCTTCACTGAAGACAGGTGAGCTGTCACATCAGTCACTTTCTGTAATATGCAGTTCAGTAATTTGTCACAAAATGGATTAAGATTGTATTTTGTTTATTTGTGCATTATTATGCATTGTGTCACTTGATGTACTATAGGCCTGAGTGATAAAACAATACCAGTCATACCAGTGATGGACACTACATGAATTGCAATAACAAATTGCTCAATAAAACGTTCGATAGTTAGATTTGAATGGATCAGATGCAAACCGCCATGAAATCGCAAAACAGAAAGTTTAGTTGCATGAATACATCCAAAGCAATACTGTCTTCCTGATTCACAAATGGCCTGTCATACCTTGAAAATGGAGTCTCTTTGCGCTCTGTATTTGTCCACATGCTAGGATACCTGCTTCCGTGCAGGTATCCTAGACGTGCTAGTCCGAGGCCACCACAGACTTCCCCTGGTGGAAGCTGCAGTTGACCGGAACCAACAATTCGCTTGCAAAATGGGCTATGCAGTCAAAATATACCCACAGCCTTAGCGACACACTGTGCAGCCTGCTAATGGATTTGTTGTCAGAGAGCACATCGAGGCTTCCATCTGGTGACATTAAGTCCTGGCCATCCACTCAGAATGTTAAAACCAGTGTGGTGTGGCGACCTCGCCCTGGTCACCCTTTGTGTTCCTCCTGATTGTACTTGCTTACTTCATTTATGGTGTAGAAAGGGGAGATGATTGTGTGAATACCATAGCTCTGTCCTTGACTTTCAGAATGCTATCACTTCAACAGATCAAATCAAATCAAATCAACTTTATTTATATGGCACGTTTCATACAAAACAGTAACACAAAGTGCCTCACAGAGGATAAAAACAAGAATACCACAATATAAAACACTATGAAAAACCCGAAACCTCCCACCCCCCACAAATATATACACAGATACACAATCACATATACATTCACACATACATAGACATTCGAACAGACATACAGACCCACACATACAAACATACCGACATACACACACCCACATACACCATCTGTCCGTAAGAGATATAGAGGAGACATGGCTGGGCACCGAAATCCGAAGTGAGGAAGAGCCACCTTTGGGGGCCACGCACACCGAGAGGAGTCATGGACCATGACTGCAGGGGCGCCTACACAAGGACCACCCCAGCCCAGGCAGACAAGAGACTCCACACGAAGGTGTAAAGCTCTCCAGCCACCCGAGCCAGGGCCATCCACGGGCCAGCACCCCCATCAGTGGACCAGAAACAACTCCAGGTGTGGTAGGCCCCCAGGAGGAAACACTGGAAAATCGAGGGACTAAAACAGTAAAACAAACAAATAAATAAATAAATAAAAGGTGCTAAAACTGAGGATAAAAGAATAAGATGTATAAAGTAAAAATTTATATATAAAATAGTAATAAAAAATGTAAGAATAGAGGTCAGCTTAAGAAGTTATAAAAAGTTAAAATGAGTCAGTTAAAAGCCTGATTAAAAAGACGGGTCTTGAGCCTCTTTTTAAAAACATCAACGTTCTCTGCGGCCCTGAGGTTCTCTGGGAGGGTGTTCCACAATCGGGGGCCATAATAACTGAATGCCGCCTCCCCGTGTGTTCTAGTTCTAACTTGTGGTATCGTTAAAAACCCAGCACCAGAGGACCTCAGGGTCCACGAGGGTTGATAAAATAAAAGTAGTGCAGACAAATAAGAAGGCCCAAGACCGTTAAGACACTTATAAAGTAATAAAAGAACCTTAAAATCGATCCTGAAGCGCACGGGGAGCCAATGCAGCGATTTTAAGATAGGTGTAATATGCTCCCGCCCTCTGGTCCTCAACAGCACTCGTGCGGCTGAATTTTGTAATAATTGTAAGTTACGCATGCTCTTTTTAGGAAGACCAGAGAGCAGGGCATTACAGTAATCTAAACGACAGAAAATAAAAGCATGCATCAGCACCTCCTGAGAGAGGAACGGACGGACTCTGGCTATATTCTTGAGTTGGTAAAAACCTATCTTTGTTATGTTTTTGATGTGTGGAATAAAAGTGAGCTCAGAGTCGAAAATCACGCCCAGATTTTTTACTCATTTTGAGGGTTTAAAATCCTGTAACTTGTGATGTCACGTTAATTGACGATGCTGTATGTTACAATCCATCCATTCTCTATACACCGCTTTATCCTCACTAGGGTCGCGGGGGTGCTGGAGCCTATCCCAGCTGACTTGGGCGAAGGCAGGGGACACCCTGGACAGGTTGCCAGTCTGTCACAGGGCTACATATACAGACAAACGATCACACTCGCATTCATACCTACGGGCAATTCAGTGTGCGCCAATGACGTCGGACCATCGGTCAAATCCGATTTGTGTACCAAAAGTCCGGTAAAACTTACTACATTACTGGTCTCATGTCTGGTGTAATTTTTTTCCTGTAACCCCGAAGTTCCACATAATGCGATCGCGCCGCGCCGTGCAACGGAACGAAGCACCGCTGTCTTGCTCCGAAAGTCAAAGCACACAGCAAGCGCAGCGAAGCGGCGTGCCGTCCGGATGGGGAGGGCTACTCCTCAGAGAGGCTCTCGTGTGAACAGCGATATCACGCGATAAAAACGCATGATATAAACAGAAAATAAATAAACCACACCTCATTTCGCTTCTACAAGGTTGCTCTGCTTGACCCAGCCACATTGCTCTGTGATTTATGGTTGAGTACATGATTTATGTTTTGATCTCAAATGAGTGCTTTTCTTTATCCAATAGTTAATTTTGTATGGTTTATTCTATATAAAAACGGTAATTTCTCTTCACCCATGGTTTCATACATACCTGCAAACATAATTAATAAAGTAGTAAATTTGTATAACAATTATAAAAATTAAATTATACATCAACTTTTGGTACATTTGTGCATAAAATATTCGGTCCAGTAAAAACTGTTTCGGTCCAGTAAAAAATTACTGTTTACTGGTCCACGGTCCAGTAATAAATTGTGCCCATTCGCGCAGACTGCAATTTAGAGTAATCAATTAACCTCAGCATATTTTTGGACTGTGGGAGGAAGCCGGAGTGCCCGGAGAAAACCCACGCATGCACAGGGAGAACATGCAAACTCCATGCAGAAAGATCCCAGGCTCAGGCCGGGATTTAAACCGGGGATCTTCTTGCTGCAAAGTGAAAGTGCTAACCACTACGCACTGTGCAGACCTATGTTACAAACATTTTACATATCCCATATCTGGAAAGGTTTTGTTGTGAAGGCAGACTTGGATTAATGAGCTCTTCACGCATGTTTTATGGACAGACGAGATGAATCACCTTGGATGGCCCTGATGGCTGGCCAAGAGGATGGGTGGCCAATGGACAGGAAACCCCACGATGTTTACAGCGGCAGCAAGGTGGCGGTGGTGTCATGGTTTGGGCAGGACTTATTAAAGATGAGGTTGTGGGTCCCTTTTGAGTTCCAGAAGGGTTAAAAATCAACTCCGAGACATACTATGAGCTACTAAGCAACACCCTGTTCAAACAATGGTTCAACAAGAACCCTGCTTCTTTCAAAAAGGCTGTCATTCTGATGCAGGACAACGCACCAGCCCAGACATTGGTCTTTAGATGTTGTTTTGCCCATTCCAACCGTTTTTCTTTGTGGTTTTTGTTGAGTGGAGGCTGTTTGGGTGATTTCTTGACTGTTCCGTACTCTCTTAGGATGTGGCATCTGGTACTTATAGGAACTTCGGGTAAGTCACAGCTTTTAAAGATGGTAGAACTTGATGCCAGGGGTCGTCTGGCTGCTTCTCGCTTAATTCTTCTCAGATCCTTTGATGATAACGTTCTTTTTTTCTTTTCAACTCGCTTTTTTCTGCCATCTTGACTGTTTTTGATATACTTTTTGATGGTCCTAGTATCTCTTCCCAATTTCTTGGCAATTTTATTGGGAGTAAGTTTTTCTGACAGCAGCTGAACTATTTGACTCTTTTCTGTAGCCGTTAAGTCCTTTTTTTTGTCCCATTTTGATGAAAGCTAAAACTTGCCTAATAATTTGACACATGCACTTTTGACAGATGTGGTGATTTTCTTGCTTTAAATGTAATATAATTTGAAATGATGTCTGACAAATACAAAGTTAGCGTAGGAGAAGACTAAAAGTGGGAAGACCTGGACTTATTTCTAAGACTATGTTTTGGACAAAAAACCTACTTGCCTAATAATTTGGCACAGGGTGTAGAGAAAGACCTCAGAGATGCATGTTTGCTCATACATCCCCTGTCAAAAGTTTTAGGACACTTTCTCATTCAAATAAAGTAGAACCTGTCCTACAACTTTTGACAGGGGGTGTATCTACCAAATTTGGTACACATATGCAGCACATCAGGCTGAACAAAAAAGTCAGTGACAGCCACATTCCAAACCCAACAGGAAGTGAGCTATTTTGCGTTGAATGTCAGATTTTGTCCATTTTTCATTTTTTTCGAGAGCGAACTCCTCCTAGGGGGAAACTTCAATTCACCTCAAATTCGGCCAGTACATACAGGAGGCCTTAATGATCCAAAGTTATTAAAATCTTTTTCCAAAGTCAAAGGGCGTGTCCGTGTCGGCCTCTGGAATTTTGATCCTTCGCCATGAAATTTCAAATGCTGTGTAAATGCCCTGAACATGCTCCAATCTGCCTGAAACTTTACATGTATGACCAGAGTCCTGCCCTAATCACATCCACATGATGAAATACACCCCCTGTCAAAAGTTGTAGGACAGGATCTACTTTATTTGAATGAGACAGTGTCCTAAAACTTTTGACAGGGGGTGTATATCTCAAGCACCTCTTCACTTCTCCATCTCAACATCAGTCCTTCATTTGTAACAAGTTGAAACTGTTTTGTAAATCTCATTTATTTTATTCAAGGGTTTGACTAATATGATATAAATAGCTGCTTAACATCTGCATCATGTCTTGTTGGATATTTTACTAGTAGTCAAACCTTTGGCATCATTCTCACACACCATGTTTGTATCTCTGGCATTAGCTTAATACTTCTGCATATTTATTGAGGGTAATTGTATACATGGAGCTGGTTGTGTCTTCCGAAAATGATAAGATTAACCTAAATTCATTGTGAAAATGAATATGACATCTATTCAGGAACATACATGTGTAAAAACTAGTGCACTAATTAGATTTTCTCAGGCTGAGATGGTTTCATTTGGTTTGAAGATTGTTTTATTACCTCCATCCTCACATCACAAGGGAAGATAATTAGTTTAGTTCTTTTTTTTTTTTTTTGCAGAAACTAATGTTCACTGTAAGTTCACTTATATAATCCTGATATGAAGTGGCAGTCAACCTTCCACTACCTCATTAGCTCACTAATTAACATGAAAGCTCCCCAGATGCTTCATTTGATACATCTGTGGAATCTGCTGCATTCCATTACAACAACTCTGCCGTAAATTCTACTTTTACAGAGCTTCTACATTTTCAGTTTTTGTTGACACTGTGAAAAAGGTTATTTGAAATCATTGTGGGCAGTGATGGTGTATGTGACTACATTTCCTTTACAAGTGTGTAAATGTGAATTAAAATGATTACAACGTCAACAAAAATAAAAAATGCAGAAGATTCATGAGGTAGAAATTGTAGCAGAGCTCTTTTACTGGTTTGCAAAAAGCGACCAGTGAGTGTTTGTTTTGTTTCTTAAGTTGGGCATAAAATTGAGGGTAATAATAACAACTTGATCATTTTGAAGTGATTCACACCGAAAAGAAGACTCCAAGAAGTCAGGTTTAGCTTTTTTCATTTCACCCAGTTTTCATTTCAAAGCACAGATCTCCTGCTGTTTGTGACTAGCATCTACACTTCTCTAGTGCTTTAAATCCCTAAAACTGAGATTTCTTTGAATGCAGGTAACCCAACTTAGTTTGACAACTCTGGGGTTGCATTTTAACACCACTTTCGTATTGGGTTTTTCAGATTTTTGATTTGACTTTGCTTTGTTTATTTTTGTGTCATGCACACAAGAACAAACCTTCACGAGTTTACAAGACACCACAGCAGTATAATAGCATCACACACATTATTCTGCTGTCCAGTTCTCAAACAAAATATGCTGCCTTCTATCCCATACATGGCAAAGAAATTCTGACATGAAAAAGGTTCCTGTTTTTAAACATAGCTCAATTTTTATGGTCATCCAACCAAAATAAATCGAACAAAAAAGAGGACATCTTACTAAAACGTATGTTCCTCATGTCTTCATATACAGGGCAGTAAAGGTCTAGTGACTTGATATGTCTGCAAAGTCTGATGTTTTTTGTGTTTCTCACTGAAAAGTAACAGTTTAGACCAGCACCGAGGCAGAAAAATTAATTCATATTCATTTTTGCCATTGCTGTTCTTCCTCTTTCTGAAACGGTCTTGATGGAAATCATTTTTGTTTTGAAACTTCCTTTTTAAAGATCGAACCTTGGATATGTGGATGTAGCTTAAGAAATAGTAGTGCAGATACCCACCCATTAAACCACAACATGTCATTTTTTATGCTTCTAGGGATTTTATAAACAATGTAATTTGCAAATACACTACTGTTCAAACTTGAGGGTCATGCAGGCCATGTCATGTTTTCCATGAAAACTCACATTTTTATTCATGTGCTAACATCATTGCACAAGGGTTTTCTAATCATCAATTAGCCTTTTAGCACCATTAGCTAACCCAATGCAGCATTAGAACACTAGAGCGATGATTGCTGGAAATGGGGACTTTTCCCTGGCAGATTTTACGTCTCTCACAACAACAAGAAGGTGAATGGTACCAAAGTCATGGCCCATGTAAGAAAAAAGACCATCTTGACAACCGAGAACTGACCAGCCAACCATATGTAACTTTTCACATGCTAATCTATATGGACAATTTGAGCATCTTTACTTCTAATTGTCAACTTGTCTCCTCTGTGGAGGAGTGTGTGCTGGCATATTTAGCACAAAGCTTGATTTAATCTAGATATGAGATTATTTATCTTTGCTACAATGCTACATACACTGCTGTTCAAAGTTTAGCGATCACCCAGGAAATTTCATGTTTTCCATGAAAACTCACACTTTTATTAATGTTCTAACATAATTGCACAAGGGTTTTCTAATCATCAATTAGCCTTTGAACACCATTAGCTAACACAATGTAGCATTAGAACACAGGAGTGATGGTTGCTGGAAATGTTCCTCTGTACCCCTATGGAGATATTCCATTAAAGTCAGCCGTTTCCAGCTAGAATAGTCATTTACCACATTAACAATGTCTACACTGGATTTCTGATTCATTTAATGCTGTCTTCATTGAAAAAGACTACTTTTCTTTAAAAAATAAGGACATTTCTAAATTTTTGGACGGTAGTGTACATGGTATCCCACGTCATCATGCTAAATGTTTTAAAGGGAAAGACATACATTTTTTTGACAAATTCAACAAAAAAAATATTGGGTGTTCATACGTAGGCCTGGCTCTGTAAATAGGAAAGAAAGTGGCTCAGAGTGATCCAAACAGTACTCTTCTGTCCCTGCACAGAACGGGGATTAGGGAAAGGGAGATCAGAGGAACAAGAGGGATCGTAAATCTGGCACATGCTAACTATCTAAACTAAAAATCTAGATGCCAACAGTCTTTCTCCAGAATCACACTGCACTTTTACATCATGCACATTGTGAATATTGAACTGAAGTTTGATTTTAAAGATCATCCCAGATCAATAAATGGTTTGACTCTGGACAAGACAACAATTAAGCAACTTTGCCAAAATGTATAACTTTCCTGTTAAGTTTTGATAAAGGAAAAGAACACCAGACATCACAAATAGCAGACATCTATCTCTCTGCAATAAACAAACAAAATTTCACCTGCCAGCTACTTCAGAAACTGTAGGCACTTGCTTGTCAACAGAAAGGCTTGTCATTTTGTTAGGAAGCATACCTGCCAACTGACACCAAATGATTTTTAGCATTAAATCAACTTAAAATGTGGCTAAGAATCATGTTTCCATGTTACTTAAACTGTCAATTCATAAATGCTGAAGGAAAAGATCAAGGACAAACTTAATAATATATAGCCTTTCAGAATGTTCCTTTAATTTGACAGGTACTAAACTCAAAATATCACAGGCATCCAGATCACATTTTTCAATATTGTGATGACATTTCTCATTCTAATAAACAATTTTTTGATGTTTCATTTACCATAAAGTCATTAGGAAATATTACCTACTTCTGTTCATGAAATGATTTTTTTGGAAGTTATAACTTGAATCCTTATACCCAATAACAGCATTACTGACTTATCAAAAATACCTCACTGTATGTAAAATAAGTCTCGTCATTTCAAAGTCTAACATTCACAAAGAGTCTGCACACATCAACAGTAGAGTCAGCACATTTTTCACAACTAGACCGGTTACTATGAACTTCTTGTTGTGCTGTCGGCTGTCAGAATCGAAGTGAAGCAGATGATATGGCAGCTTTGAGAGCGACCAGGAGGAAGTTGCTTTGTTATCGCGGCTAAACGTTTGGTTATGAAGACACTTTGAGCCAGAGAAGGCGTCAGGCCAGCTGCTCGAAATGATTTACTTAATACTGATTTCCGCGTTCTCCGGAGCAGTCGTTACGTTGATATTACAGTTCCTGCTGATATACCGGAGAAGCCCTGAGCCCGTAGGCAGGACAGTGCAGTATGTCAAAGTAGTGCCTGATACGCATTGAAGGATTGCTTTAATACCCAACATGCCGAACCAGGCCAGCAGCAACAGGACAGCACACCATCTGCTGCATCCGTGTCTGGCAGGCAGCAGGAGGCGGCTGTCAGCGGCAGCAGCCCCAAACAACAGCCGCCACCGCCTTCTCAAAGCGAGCCCATTGATGCGGCCAAAGCCGAGACGTGCAATTTCCTAAACGCTATCTTTCTGTTCTTGTTCAGGGAACTCTGAGACACCCCAGTCGTCAGACACTGGCTCACCAAGAATATTAAAGTCGAATTTTCAGGAGCTCCTGCGCACGCATACCGATGTTGACACTTGTGTTAGTAAACACTGCAAGCCATCTATATTAGCAGCATGCAGTGCCGATTGTTTCTGTTCTAAATTTAGACACGGTTCTTAGCGATTTCGTGAATGTGTTTCATGTTTTTGGATGTTTTTTGATTGACTGCTATGTGAAAATCCGTATTTTGATTAATAAAACCGTAACCTGGAGTGGGATCATGAAAACCGTAATCATTACAGCAAAACCGGAGTAGTTGGCAGGTATGGGGAAGGCACATTGAGCCACATCACTGGGGTTTAGGTAGTGTTTTTGTTGACTCCTGTTCATTTAGGATTCTCTTGCGTTGTGTCTACCAAAGGCAGTCAAGCCACTTCTGTAGTTTGGGTCTTGTAAGTTTGAAAAGACAGTACAAATTGATCCTTCTGGGTTTATAAGCTGCAACATGACCTTGAAGAATCCAGTTTTGCTTAAATTACTAAACACTTCCCTTTTACTGTTCAGTATGTGTTCAGTATACCTCTCTTTTCCCAATAAAATTAAATTAAACTATACAGATATATTTTTTTGTGTTCCAGTCAATTTCACAAATCAGTGCATGTTGCATTGTCATAAATAATAATTCACTTTTTTTGACTGTCTTTCATCCTCAGGTGCACTTGGTGCAATAAAGGCTTCAAAAAGTCGAGCCATCTGAAGCAGCATGTGAGATCCCACACTGGGGAGAAACCGTTTCGTTGCCCCCTCTGTGGACGAGCCTTTGTATCATCCGGAGTACTGAAGTCACATCTCAACACACATACAGGTACGCTTGCATTACACTATCCTAGTTTATTACCATTGTCCACACTTCTAGCCTTTAAAGGTCAATGACTAAATTAGTCATTTATTCGGTTCAAGGCCAACCTTTACACTGTGCAAAAATCTTTTTTTAAAAAAATAATTTCCTTATCTTCCAAAGCCTGGCTTTCTTGCTTTTATCAAAAAGTTTTAATTAGTCTCCGCCACTGATTTCCAAAATCAATCCTTGCTATTTGCAGTGCAACTGAAAATCTGTAAAAGAAGAAAAATCCTTTTTCCCTATGTTAGAAAAAATAAATATCTGGAGTGTTTAAATAGAGTAATTAAAGTTATTGGTGCCCTGCGACAGACTGGCGACCTGTCCAGGGTGTCCCCTGCCTTCGCCCGAGTCAGCTGAGATAGGCTCCAGCCCCCCTGCGACCCTAATGAGGATAAAGCGGTGTATAGAGAATGGATGGATGGAAGTTGGTTGGTTGGTTTGCTTTTTAGAATTGCATTTTAGATACAGGGCTGCACAGTGGATTGGTGGTTAGCACTGTCTGCTCACAGCTAAAAGATCCCCTGTTCGTGTCCCGATCTGGACCTGGGATCTTTCTGCATGGAGTTTGCATGTTCTTCCTGTGCATGTGTGGGTTTTCTAAGGGTTCTTTGGCTTGCTCCCACAGTCCAAAGACATGCTGAAGTTAACTGGTGATTCTAAATTGTCCGCAGGTGTGAATGTGTGTGTGATTGTGTGTCTCTATATGTATTCCTGGTGACCTGTCCAGGGTGTCCCCTGCCTTCACCCTATTAGTCAGCTGGGATAGACTCCAGCCCCCCGCGACCCTAATAAGGATTAAGCAACGCATAGATAATGGATGGATGGATTTTAGATACAGGGAATTTAATATTGCATTTTTTGAGTGGACTTACATTAGTAGTATGACACCAGAAAATTTTCCAGTTTTCTTATTTAAATTTTTAAATCTTCTAATTTCTCTGAGTAAAAATACCTAAAGGGTTCTTAAATGGAACTTCCTGAAACCTGCCTCTGTGATGTCTCACTGACAGGAGTGAAGCCCTTCAAGTGTAATGTTTGTGACGCCTCATTCACCACCAATGGCAGCCTAAACCGCCACATGATTATCCACATCAAGTCTTTCAAATGTTCCATGTGTGACGAGAGCTTCCGGACCAGCCTGCTGTGTAAAAGGCACATGAAGAAGGAGCACGCTGTGGAGGACCAGAGTAAGGATGCTCGGACAACATTTGAATGTTTTAATTCATAGCACTTTTTATGCTCAGGGTCATTTATATTCCGTTGCTTCTCCAGAGTTAGGATGAAGTTCTGAAAGTTGGAAAAAAACTTTTTAGTAGTATGAAAATGATTTAACTACGGAGGGAACTTTAAGATACAGCTGATCAGCATGCAGTAGATTGATCTTTGAATATTAAATCTGGGGTATGCAGGAATCTGGAAAAGGCAAGCACAAAATATTATAAAAACCAAACTCCCATCCAGACTCATCGTCAGCTTGCATGGTAACTCCACCAACACAACTTCACCAGCCACTACAACACATTTGCTGGATAATTTAATGATCAGCTTTCTTACCCAGGAGAAGAACAACAAGCTCAAAATATAGTAAACTGGATGTATTTCATTCGTTGAGCATGCTTTGCTAATAGTGACAGGTTTTAATCTAGAAAAGCAACTTCTCCTGCAGCTGTATGTGGATTTGTAATGCAGTAAATAGGAACAACTCACTCTCTCTCTCTCTCTCTCTCTCTCTCTCTCTCGCTCTCTCTCTCTCTCTCTCTCTCTCTCTCTCTCTCTCTCTCTCTCTCTCTCTCTCTCTCTCTCTCTCTCTCTCTCTCTCTCTCTCTCTCTCTCTCTCTCTCTCTGAAAAGACATCAGATTGGCCAAATTGTCCTTTCACAAGATATAGTTTCTAATGCCTCAAAACAAAGCAAAGATAAGACACAAAAGTCTAGTTTCCTCTTTGACCACTTGAATTCTATATTTATTTGTATTACGTTATATGCTCAAAGGTTATTATGGAGTCTTGGCCAAGCAACACCAAAAGAATACTGCCTACGCCAACTTTAATGGACAGAAGGGTTGTAAATGTTTTTATACTGAAAATCTGAGGGTTTAAGTTCCGTTGTAAAGTGAGGAAATAATATCTGTTTAGTTGGGACAAATGAACAATACTAGTTACAAATTTGGACATACCTGCTCATTTAAGGATTTTTCGTTGTTTTTATGATTTTTTTATGTTATAGAACAAAATAAAAAGCCTCCAAAATAGTAAATAATGGTAAATGGTAAAATGGTCTGTATTTATATAGCGCTTTACTATACCTGCAAGGTACCCAAAGCGCTTCACAAGCGTCACATTCACCCATTCACAACATAATGCATTTGGAAATATGTAGTGAACAAAAACAAAGCAAAAGTATGTTTTAAAGTTTAGATTCTTCAAAGAAGCCAGAGTTTAGCTTCTCTTAACTGGCTTCGTAAGGAACATTTTTCCAGCAGTCCCATATATGCTGATGCAATTGTTGGATTCCTTCACTATGCATGTCATCATTTTTTCACCTTTGGTTAAATAGTGGCTAGTATGTTATAAACTCAGATATGAACACTAACACCAGACTTCACTTATTACAGTTATAGGTCTGGATAATCAAGACGTGGAGGAAGAGGAAGACGAAGAGGAGGGCGATCAAAAAACATCAAAGAGGAGGGGTCCAGAAATCATCACTTTCACCGAGGAGCAAGCAGCCGAGCTCGCAAAGGATCCCGGTGAGGAGGCCTCTGTGTCGGAGCGAATCCTCGCCCAGTCAGCGGCGGAGAGGGATCGGATCAGCGAGATCAAAGACAAAGCTGTGGAGCTAGAAACAGAACCCAAGTTCGCCAACTGCTGCAACTACTGTCCCAAGAGCTTCAAGAAGCCCAGTGACCTTGTCAGGTAAATGCCACACCTGTTTGTAGAGGGACGTTACGAGAAACGTACAATTTCCACGGTCATCATAAAGCATAATCTGAACGACTGGGTTGTTTGAGTTTGGTAGAACTTCTTCAGTCACAAAGACACTAGTCTGAGATGGATAATTACACAGGATTCAGAAAAAACAACATTAGCATACCACTGCTTTCTGACATCCACATTCACAATGTGAAAGAGCAGCGTAGAGTAACAGAAACTAGTTAAATCCAGTGGGAATAGCCTTTAAGTTCTCAATCATCATATTTCATCATTCTTTGCACATCAAATTAAATACATCACGTAATACAAACTGAAAACAAGCAGGTCTGCTGAAGTGTGAAAGAAAAGGAAACCAAGCTAGCAAGAGATCAGCAGGACAGCAACTCACCATTGGCTCCATGCTGGAATGGAAACAAAAGCAGCAATTTGTGACTTACTATTTAAGTTTCTTCTTCCAGAGTTGAAGTTTATTGGTGGAGCTGCGTGTAACAACAGAAAACAGAAAAGACATCAGTCAAAAGATTTTTAACTCTGTAAACTTTATTGTAGGGAATTCTTTTTAGAATATTTCCAACATATTAACATCTGGAGGAATGTTTTCAGAGTAATCTTGGATCTTACTGTATTAATATAAAATATGAGTTCACAAGGAAGGTGCCACCATAGTAATAGAACTTCTCTACTTCACCTACAGCAAAACACTGCATATAAAAGCCAACACAGAAATGACTTCGACTTTAAGTTGTAGTCTCAAAATCAATCACTTTTGTTGTAACTTAGAGCATGTGAAAAAATTACCTACTTCTCCATCAGTCTTATACCTCAGTAAATATTTTCCCAAATGAGTTTGTTTCAACTGCTAGTTTCAAGACTTTTTAAATGCAGCATAATGTTCATTACAGCCATGGCCATAAGTTTGGACACAGCATGACTTACTATGTCTGTTTTGATGTCTATTACAGAACATAACTAATATTTTTTGACAGCACAAGTTTAATTAGTCAACAAATCAACAAGGGATATAATATTATCAATAAATTCCAACAATTGGAACAACTTTGTTCCCAAAACATAATATTAGAAGAAAATAACAAAAAAAATGCAGTACTTTCACAACCGAATTTGGTAAGAATAACAAAATGACACCAAACTCTTTTGATGTTTTTTTTAAAATATGAAACTTAATATAGTTCTCAGGAGTTGTGTACTGTATTGTAAGTGACAATTTTGTGGTACTTTCTAAGATTCACAAGCGTCATGGTACTTGTGTCCAAACTTATGGCCATGGCTGTACATTAGTTATATGAAGATCGACGTATGTTTGTCCTTCCGTCTGTTATTTGGTCTGTGTGCAACATTACTTCAAAATGAATTAATGGATTTGGATGAAATTTTCAGGGAAGATCAGAAATGGCACAAGGATCAGTTGATTAGATTTTGGCAGTGATGCGGCTTTTAGTATGAATCCACGGATTTGTTAAAGATTTCTGTATCATTGTGAGATAGTGGCATGGCGTCACTGTATCTATGACAACAAGTGAACACTACGTCAGCTGCCTGCTGATGATCACATGATTGCGGTTCTGCTACAAATGTACCATTGCGGATTTAGTGGGACCGATCCATCGGAAATGATACAAGGAACAAGTGATTACATTCTGGGGTGTTTCTGAGTCCCATCAGTTCCCACCGTCTGCTACATATTTAGGTCATGAGATTCGGTATCGGTACATAATGTACACATGCACAACACACGCTTGTGCTCAGCGCAAGGTCATTTTTTTTGTGGGTACATCGATATTAAATGGACGCATTTTATGGTGCCGTGATTTCTGATCATCACTAAGTAATAAACAAATGCTGCATTTCGAAAAAAAAAAAAAAGCTGCATTTCTGACAATGCCATATGGTGGAATGAACAGCCTTGACGGAGTACTGAGTGCTCTCTGAGTGCTTTTCTTGTTTTGTAAATTGTTGATCCATTTAGAGTAAATAAAAACAATAAAGCAGGATATACTTCAGGTCAGTGCTACCTCGTGAATGACAAGTTGATACCGGCCTCGAGTTCTCTTTTTTATGTATTCCTCACTCTCTATATCTGGTTTCAAAACAACAAGATGGCAACAGCAGAAAGCTAAGGTCGAGGCTTTTAAACGGTATGCATTTGGCAGCCCAGACTGTCTGAGCATGTGAATGAACATGTTGAGTCTTGATCAGTAGCTTTCAAACCAGTGGGTGAAGTCGCAATCGCTACATCTGTCTTTTAGAAATAGTCTATGTATACTGCTTAATCTATATTTTTCATGCTGAACTTGCATTTGTTATTTCATTTTATAGATCAACAGGTTAGATTGGATCTCTTCAACCTTTACAAATATAACATGCAGAAATCAAGTCTGATAAGAATCACCAAATAAGTTTCAAATCCCTGTAGAAGCTCGTCTACAGCAACCAGTAACCTAATAAACATCAATAACGTAATAACTGTCAATATTGTAATAAATATAGCCATTTTACATGAAATATAGCCAATAACATAATAACTTGTTAATAATGCAATAGGATATTACATTATTGATTGGTTATTTTGTTTATGGCCTCGCATTAAAAAAATCTTTTTAAAAAGTCCTTTGAAAATGTATTAACTGCAGCCGATAATGTAATAATACATACATAGGACTGCATTTCTTAGAAATAAATATTTTTTTTTGCAGTTTTTGTACACTTTGCATTTTAAAAATATGTATAGTAGATGGCAGACTCGTCACATTCATTCATCAAGAATACATCCATGTAGCTCTCACTCTCCTTAATTATGATTATAGGAGACAATTTAAGAATTGTTTGTACAAAACTTTTATTTAGAATATTGTTTATTTGCTTTGATACAGTATGTAAATTCATAATTCCTTTTCAGATTCTCTGTTGGATGTTGCATTGTCAAATGAATCTACCACATTTTTTTCCTCTGAAAACATTTCATTAAAACTTTTTCAAAAATTTCTCAATAAAAAACAATTCAATCCTCACTTAAAACTGTATTTAAATAACTGGGCTGGTACTATAATGGCACTTAACTCCAAAAAATTGTAGAGTATTGTGTACATAATGAACTAAGGGGAAAAAATCAACATACTCCTTCCAGTAAATGTTCCTCAACTTTGTAATACCCAAAAATTACATTACTGAGAATAATCCAGGTTTTCATCCATTGGCTATCCTCGCCAAATAACTGTTTTATGTGTATATCATATACAGCAGCCTTGCAGAGCTTCATATTACTAATGGAATGGTCATCTTCTATCTAGTTCTAGGCTCTAAGTAAGTGCTTCTCTTACATATACATGAGAAGAAATGTAATCCTGTTTATGTATTATTACATTATTGAATGCAGTTATTGCATTTTCACAGGATTTTTTTTGATTGCCAGGCCATTATCGTAACAACAAACCAATAATGTAATGACTTATTACGTTATTGGCAAAATGTTATTACTTTATTGGCTCAAAAACTTTAATACATTATTGACAAGATATGTGCTTTATTCCTTTTAAAATGGTGAAAGTGATTATGTTACTGACAGGTATTACATTATTGGCCATTGCTACGTTATTGGTTGCTAAATGGTCCGTATTATTTGATCTGTCAACTCCACATCACTTCCTTTAAAACAGAACTTTGGCTAGTCCTCTCAGATACTCACCAGTAAGCCACATTTATTATGTAGATTATTATATTCAGAGTCAGGGGGTATTTGCAGTTTCTTGAAAGCTCCTGCAACAACCAATGTTTCTGAAAGATATGAGATGAAGGAGCATTCTGGGGTGATAATCAGTCTGATGACTTATCCAAACATTTCCCTCCTGCAAGCAAATGCTTCGGTGCACACATTTTGTCTTTTTTCCAAATCTGTTGTTTGTAGAATTTGACTATGAAAGTGTATTTTAATATCTAGGCATATCAGGATCCACACAGGAGAAAGACCATATAAGTGTGACGACTGCGGGAAGAGTTTTACAGTGAAATCGACTCTGGACTGCCATGTGAAAACACATACAGGTGAGTGAGAGTTTGTGTTTTACTTGCTTCATGGATCCTACTGAATCTAGAATTTGCAACAGCCAAGACATGTACAGAAATGGATGTTTAATACATCAAACTGCTGAAATGCTGACCACAAAGAGAGATTTCAATTCACATTCGGCTGACTGTAAAAAACACCCTCCTTATTCTTTGCAGGTCAGAAACTGTTCAGCTGTCACATGTGCAACACGTCCTTCTCTACAAAAGGCAGCCTGAAGGTGCACATGCGCCTCCATACCGGCTCCAAACCCTTCAAATGCCCCTTTTGTGATCTCCGCTTCAGAACTTCAGGTCACCGCAAAACCCACATCCAGTGTCACTTCCGTCCAAACAGCGACAGCCGCAAATCCAAGAGGTCTTCCTTGTCTGCCAGTCAGGCCAGACAGGGGCAGGACCCAGGAACTGGGCAGGCTGTAGCATCGGCTCAAGGACAGCAGCCAGCTAGTTCAGAGGCTCTTCAACCTGTTGGTCTGCTGCAAACGCCAAACTCTGACCCCAGCATTTACCTCCCAGCCAACCAAGTCCTGACAGGGCAGTTTGACCAAAATCTACTGCAACAAGGACTAGTAGGACAGGCCATCCTGCCGGCCTCCATGTCAGGTAGGGACACGTTTTTGAAGCATACACAAAGGGGAAAAAATTGTTTGAAGAACTGTAGAAACTGAACTCACAGTTAATATGGACAGGTAAGATAAAATAAGATGATATAAGATAAACTTTATTGATCTCACTAGGGAAATTTACATGTCACAGCAGCTATCTCACAGCAGATACAGATCAGGCATGAAGGAAGCAGGACAAGAACTGCAAAGGATGTGTAAAGATATGAAATGGAATTGCTATGAAATTGGATTTGGGAATTATTTATTTTATTTAGCAACTATTTAGCCAGGTTAGACCCACTGAGATTGGAGATCTCCTTATTCAGTCACATTAAAAACAGTATACAACAGAAAAATTAACAACATTAAAACTTGCTCACAGACTAGGTAGATGGTAATGATTTCACCAGAACTTTAAACTTATTCAGTGGAACAAGGTCTTGAAGTTGAAATTTAGATTGTAATTTATTCCAAGCATCACATGCAGAAAACCTAAATGCCTACCTGCCCAGTTCAGATCGTTCTTTGGTGATGACAAATTCCAGATTATCCGTAGATTAAAGATTGTGACCTCCATGTTTCCTTGTTAAAAGACAAGACAAATAGGAAGGAACAATACCAAGAATGGTTCTGTAAATAAACATATACCAATGCCTGAAACGTCAAGCACTTAAAGATGTTCAGTTAGCTTTAGAATAGTGCACACAATGGTGAGTAAGGGGCTAACATTTCATAATGATTCTCAGTGCCCCATGTTACACACTATCCAGCATGCTAAGATAATTAGCTGAAACCTTCATTTACAACACATCTCCATGGTTAATACCAGACAAAAAGGTTGTTTTTGCCAGTTTCAGTTTCATACAAAAGAGAAGCAAGACTTTGTTCTGTGATTAAGTCCTGATAATAGTTTCAATGTTCTTACAATATGCTGAATGTGCTCCTTAAAAGACAAATGGCCATCAATTAAATATCCTAGATATTTAAAAGTAGATTCCAATTCAATTTTTTGACCATTTCTTGTTAAATTTTTCCAGACAGTGCTAATCTCACAATTTTTGAATTTGTAAAGAACATATATTTTGCTTTGTCTGCATTTAAAGCAAGTTGAAGATGACAAAGTTGTTCCTGTACTCTATCAAATGTAAGATGTAAATGCTGAAATGCCTCAGCAGGAGAAGGTGCTGCACAATATATGACACTGTCATCAACATAGAAATGAAAAGATGAGTTTGGAATATTCTGTCCGAGATTATTTATGCGAATAGTGAATAATAATGCATCCAGCACAGAACCCTGTGGGACACCCTTTTTTACTTGTAATATCTCTGCAGAAGAATCCTCTATCTGAACAGTCTGGGTTCTGAAGAACAAGCTATAGGTGCAGAACAAGCTATAGGTCTTTCTAAACTGCTTGTTGAGAAAGACCTACAGCTGAAAGATATATGCTTAAAGTAATGTGATCAACAGTGTCAAATGCCTTTGAAAAGTCAGTAAAGAGGGACAAACAGCATTTTATATAATCATACTATATATTCTTTTAATCAAACAAAACTTAAATATCAAACAGAAATTTTGGAAAATAAACTCACACTAGCATTGTCATCTCAGAACACTTACAAGCAAGTTGTGAAATTGTGTAAACGATGGTTCTTGGTTCTGGCACATTTGCTCTGTCTTACTTTTTATGTGTAGTTTTGACACTTTCACCTGTGCATTTTCAGCGTGCATGCTCATTGGCTAATGCGTTTTTGAGTGACAGTTCAATAGTCGGGATGATGTTCAGTGCCAGATGTCCATCTGAACTGAACTGATTCTTTTACATTTAAATATAGGCACAGTACAGCATCTAACTTAGGTGTGTGATGAGTTTGATTGATGCCATGAGGGTTATATAGTCAGAAATTTAAGCAGCGCAGTTAAAAATAGCCTTGAAGTGACTGCTGGGTAAGATTTAGTCTTAACGTCTGTGTTTCAGTCACTATTTCATTTAATTTCCGTTGTCTGACAACAGACATGGGGAAAAACATGTAAATGACAGCGTTTTTGTTGGGAATTCAGTTGTATTAAAATGCAGAATATGTGATTGAAGAGGGGATGCACCTCTAGAAAACATTGCCCTTTCTAGAAAGTTTGTGTCAGTACTGCAAACAAAAAGTTTAAAATGCTTTCTCAAGTTATCAAAAAAGAATTCCCCAGATAGCTCACCTGCAAGTTTTACTTTTAAGGTGAGTTTAATTCTCTCAGAAATTCTCCTTGTTGTTGGCAGCATACAAAGTGGTGGTGGCCATACTGACACATATCTGAGTCCATAAATGTCAGGCTGATGATTACTTCGCTGAAAAGCTGCAGGGATCATGATTTCTCTCACCAGCAGCTCCATTGGTTATCACTTGACAGCATCAGCGCTGTTGCTCTGGAAAACATAATTTACATCACCGTACTTGAAAAGACCAATCCCCAGAGGACAAAGGTGCCTTATCACCACAGGCCACCGTTCTGCATGTGTTCTTTCTACAATCACAGTCCTCCGTTTGATTGTTCTACCGATAAATCCACACGTGGCACAGAAATCCATTAGCGCACTTCCAAACATTCTCTTATGCTTTTTGTACTCGGCTTTAAAGCATTTTTGAGAGAGATAAAGCAAGATATCAAAGAACAAGCTTGTTTAATCTTCTCTAACAGGCTTTCAGACTTTCAGCAGCTGAGTATTCAAGGTTTCCCTGTGTGGAAATGATACTAAGCCTAGACATTATAAGAGGATTTTCAGATATTTTGATTATAGCTCACATTTACAATAAATCAGGTGATGGTAAGGTTTTTTTGTTTTTTTTGTAACATTCGCCGAAAACAATTGTGCTAGTAAAGAAAATTTTGTTGTCAGGCTGGGTGTAATTCTTCAAGTTTGGCTCAGGATTTGCTCTAATAAAACAGTAATAAATAAAATGGGTTTCTGATATGAAGCAAAAAAAAAAAAGAATAACTATGTTGTTTGCTTCACTGGGCTATGGGAACTTATTCAAAAGGGAGCAGTTTTAATTACTGAATTATCTCTTAAACATTCTAAATTAATTGGAGTTAAAGAGATTGACTGGGTTCTGACTAGTTTTTGAAATTAACTTCCCTGCATCTCAACTGGAGCATCACAGTTGAGGAGTTTCCCAAAACACTCCACAGTCATTACTCTCTTCCTCGAGCCATTCCAGACATTTTTCTCTCAGTCTGTTTGCTGTCCCAAAGTTCACTGAAAGTAAATCTCACTACTTCCTCTCTTTCATCCTCTGGGAAAAGACCGAATTAAATTTTTTCTTTGTTGTCTCTCAGTTTTTTGGAACTTATTCATGAATTCTTCAGTGCTTTTTACTGAAGATACTCTTCCTCCATCAGAAACCTTGAGGGTTTATCTGTAGTTTGTAAGCATAGCGGTGCATGTGATGTGTTGGATATCATGCAAGTATACAGTGAGTACGGAAAGTATTCAGACCCCTTGAAATTTTTCACTCTCTGTGTCATTGGAGCCATTTGCCAAAATCAAAAAAGTTCATTTTATTTTTCATTAATGTACACTCAGCACCCCATCTTGACAGAAAAAAACAGAAATGTAGAAATTTTTGCAAATTTATTAAAAAAAAGAAAAACTGAAATATCACATGGTCATAAGTATTCAGACCCTGTGCTCAGTATTGAGTAGAATGTAGCCGCAAGGGGACACAAGCCAGTGTCTTATTGTGCCGGTCCCAAGCCCGGATAAATACAGAGGGTTGTGTCAGGAAGGGCATCCGACGTAAAACTTTGGCCAAATCAAACATGCAAATCAAATGTATGACTTCCATACCGGATCGGTCGAGACCCGGGTTAACAACGACCGCAGTCGGTGCTGTCGACCTACAGGGTGCCGGTGGAAAATGGACGACTGTTGGTCGAAGAAGGAGGGGAGGAAGGTGTGTTCGTAGGAAGAGAGAGAAGAGGAACACCAAGAGTCTAGGACTGAGAGTAGGGACTTTGAATGTTGGAACTATGACAGGAAAAGGTAGAGAGCTGGTTGACATGATGCAGAGGAGGAAGTTGGACATACTGTGTGTCCAGGAGACCAGGTGGAAAGGTAGTAAAGCTAGAAGTTTAGGAGCAGAGTTCAAGTTGTTCTACCATGGTGTAGATGGGAAGAGAAATGGAGTAGGAGTTATCTGGAAGAAGGAGTTTGTTAGGAATGTCCTGGAGGTAAAAAGAGTGTCAGATCGAGTGATGAGCCTGAAGCTAGAAATCGAAGGTGTGATGTTCAATGTCGTTAGTGGGTATGCTCCACAGGTAGGATGTGAGCGAGAGGAGAAAGAGAAATTCTGGTTGGACCTTGATGAAGTGATGCAGAGCATCCCTAGAAGTGAGAGAGAGTTGTCATTGGTGCAGGAAACAGAGATGATGAGGAGGTCATGGGCAGGTTTGGTATCCAGGAGAGGAACGCAGAAGGACACATGGTGGTTGACTTGGCAAAAAGGATGGAAATGGCTGTAGTGAATACTTTCTTCCGGAAGAGGCAGGAACATAGGGTGACCTATAAGAGTGGAGGTAGGAGCACACAGGTAGACTACATCTTGTGTAGACGGTGTAATCTGAAGGAGATCAGTGACTGCAAAGTAGTGGTAGGTGAGAGTGTAGCCAGACAGCATAGGATGGTGGTGTGTAGGATGACCCTGGTGGTGAAGAAGATGAAGAGGGCAAAGGCAGAGCAGAGGACCAAATGGAGGAAGCTGAAAAAGGAAGAGTGTTGTATGACTTTCAGGAAGGAGTTGAGACAGACTTTGCATGGTCAGGAGGTGCTTCCAGATGACTGGACAACTACAACAAATGTGATCAGGGAGACAGGTCGGAGAGTACTTGGTGTGTCATCTGGAAGGAAAGGAGATAAGGAGACTTGGTGGTGTAATGAGGAGGCGCAGGAGTGGATCCAGAGAAAGAGGTTAGCTAAGAAGAAGTGGGACACTGAGAGGACTGAAGAGAGTAGACAGGAGTACAGGGAGATGCAGCGTAAGGTAAAAGTAGAGGTGGCAAAGGCCAAACAAGGGGCTTACGATGACTTGTATGCTAGGTTGGACAGTAAGGAGGGAGAGACTGATCTGTACAGGTTGGCAAGGCAGAGAGACAGAGATGGGAAGGACGTGCAGCAGGTTAGGGTGATAAAGGATAAGGATGGAAGTGTGTTGACAGGTGCCAATAGTGTGATGGGAAGATGGAAAGAGTGCTTTGAAGAGTTGATGAATGAGGAAAATGAGAGAGACCAAAGAGTAGAAGAGGTGACTGTTGTGGACCAGGAAGTAGCAAACATTAGTAAGGATTAAGTGAGGGGGGCATTGAAGAGGATGAAGAGTGGAAAGGCACTTGGTCCTGATGATATACCTGTGGAGGTATGGAAGTGTCTCGAAGAGGTAGCAGTAGAGTTTCTGACTGGGTTGTTCAACAGGATCTTAGATAGTGAGAAGATGCCCGAGGAATGGAGGAGAAGTGTGCCGGTGCCCATCTTTAAGAACAAGGGAGATGTGCAGAGTTGTGGCAACTACAGAGGAATGAAGCTGATGAGCCACACGATGAAGCTATGGGAAAGAGTAGTTGAAGCTAGACTAAGGGCAGAGGTGAACATCTGTGAGCAGCAGTATGGTTTCATGCCAAGAAAGAGTACAACAGATGCAATATTTGCTTTGAGGATGTTGATAGAGAAGTAGAGATAAGGTCAGAAGGAGCTGCATTGTGTCTTTGTAGATCTGGAGAAAGCTTTTGACAGGGTGCCCAGAGAGGAACTGTGGTTTTGTATGAGGAAGTCTGGAGTGACAGAGAAGTATGTTAGAGTGGTGCAGGACATGTATGAGGACTGTAAGACAGTGGTGAGGTGTGCTGTAGGAGTAACAGAGGAGTTCAAGGTGGAGGTGGGACTACATCAGGGATCAGCTCTGAGCCCCTTCTTGTTTGCTATGGTGATGGAAAGGATGACAGACGAGGTTAGACAGGAGTCTCCATGGACTATGATGTTTGCAGATGACATTGTGATCTGTAGTGAGAGCAGGGAACAGGTGGAGGAGAAGCTAGAGGCATGGAGGAGTGACCAGGATGGATGGGATCAGAAATGAGTACATCAGAGGGACAGCACATGTTAGAGGCTTTGGAGATAAAGTCAGAGAGACCAGACTGAGATGGTTCAGACATGTCCAGAGGAGAGAGAGTGAATATATTGGTAGAAGGATGCTGAGTTTCCCACTGCCAGGCAGGAGGCCTAGAGGAAAACCAAAGAGGAGGTTTATGGATGTAGTTGAAGAGGACATGAAGGTAGTTGGTGTGAGAGAAGAGGATGCAGCAGACAGGGTTAGATGGAGGCAATTGATTCGCTGTGACGACTCCTGAAGTGAAAGGCCAAAAGGAAAAGAAGAAGAAGCTCAGTATTGAGTAGAAGCACCCTTTTCAGCTAGTACAGCCATGAGTCTTCTTGGGAATGACGCAACAAGCTTTTCACACTTTGATTTGGGGATCCTCTGCCATTCTTCCTTGTAGATCCTCTCCAGTTCTGTCAGGTTGAATGGTGAATGTTGGTGGACAGCCATTTTGAGGTCTCTCCAGAGATGCTCAATTGGGTTTAGGTCAGGGCTTTGGTTGGGCCAGTCAAGAACAGTCACAGAGTGAACCTTTCAACAGTCTGGTGTTGAAAGGTGAACCTGGGGAACCCCAGTCTGAGGTCCTGAGCACTCTGGAAGAGGTTTTCCTCCAGGATATCTCTGTACTTGGCCGCATTCATCCTTCCTTCAATTGTAACCAGTCGTCCTGTCCCTGTAGCTGAAAAACACCCCCACCATGTTTCATTGTAGGGATTGTATTGGGCAGGTGATGAGCAGTGCCTGGTTTTCTCCACACATACCGCTTAGAATTAACACCAAAAAGTTCAATCTTGGTCTCATCAGACCAGAGAATCTTATTTCTCATAGTCTGGGAGTCCTTCATGTGTTTTTTGGCAAACTCTATGCAGGCTTTCATGTGTCTTGCACTGAGGAGAGGCTTCCGTCGGGCCACTCTGCCATAAAGCCCCCACTGGTGGAGGGCTGCAGTGATAGTTGACTTTGTGGAACTTTCTCCTATCTCCCGACTCCATCTCTGGAGCTCAGCCACAGTGATCTTTGGGTTCTTCTTTACCTCTCTCACCAAGGCTCTTCTCCCATGATTGCTCAGTTTGGCTGGACAGCCAGGTCTAGGAAGAGTTGTGGTCATCCCAAACTTCTTCCATTGGAGGATTATGGAGGCCACTGTGCTCTTAGGAACCTTGAGTGCTGCAGAAATTCTTTTGTAACCTTGACCAGATCTGTGCCTTGCCACAATTCTGTCTCTGAGCTCCTTGGGCAGTTCCTTCGACCTCATGATTCTCATTTTCTCTGACATGCACTGTGAGCTGTAAGGTCTTATATAGACAGGTGTGTGCCTTTCCTAATCAAGTCCAATCAGTTTAATTAAACACAGCTGGACTCCAATAAATAAGCAGAACCATCTGGAGGAGGATCAGAAGAAATGGACAGCATGTGAGTTAAATATGAATGTCGCTGCAAAGGGTCTAAATACTTATGACCATGTGATATTTCAGTTTTTCTTTTTTAATATATTTGCAAAACTTTCTACATTTCTGTTTTTTTCTGTCAAGATGGAAAATTTCAAGGAGTCTGAATACTTTCCGTACCCACTGTATGTGACCTTTGACATGAAATGTAAAATTCATGTATCCACCTCCAAGGCAATCCTCATCTGTTATCATGAAAGTACCTCTCAGCCTCTTCTAACTAAGTTGAATAACTTAGAAGAGGTACTGAGAGGCTTGAGCAGATTCTGGCTTGAGCAGTTTGTTGAGCTGAGCTGTAGGGTTTCCAAACATACACTGATCAAGCATAGCATTCTGACCACCTGCCTAATATTGTGTTGGTCCATTTAAGCTGCTAAAACTCGTCTAACTCAGTGGAGCATGGACACAGGATCTCTGGGGATGTCCTGTGGCAGTGATTTCTTTGGGTTCTGTGGGATGCAGGGTGGAATCTACCTAGATTGGGCGTATCCTAGCACATCCCACTGATTTGGATCCACAGAATGTGGAACTGAGGTGAACACCTTAGCTCTGTCACGTTCCCTGGGCCACTTCTGAGCAGTTTTTGGGGTGTGTCAGGGTGCAATGTCCTGCTGAGGGTGACAGCTGGCATTAAGGACTGCTGTTGCCATTGGGTTGCATTGAGCAGCAGTGTTTAGATGGGTGCTACATGCCAAACATCCACACGGCTCGGTTTCCCAGCCGAACATATATGTGCATTGTAACAAGATGATCGATGTTATTCACTTCGCCTGTCAGTGGTCATGATATTGTGACTGGTTGGTGTATGTAAAGGCAGAAGAATATTATACTTGCCATTTCCTGGAAGATTAATTTTTAATCTCAAATTTTGATGTTGATGCTTCATTAATTTTGCACTAATGTCAAATATCTGAGTCTGTGTGTTTGTGTGCTTGCTGCAGCTGCAGGAGATCTGACTGTGTCTCTCCCAGATGGACTGACCACGCTGGACGGCCTCCACTTGCAGCTGACGCCTGCCAACCTGGTGTGCCCCAACGTCCACATCTCTGGCATCGATACCAGCAACATCAACAACATCACACTTCAGGTCACTGAAACCTTATTATAATCCATGTGTGCCACCGCCTTGGCTATATTATGCAAAATTTCATTTTGATGTTTCCCAATGTGTCCACAAAATAGAAGAAAAGATCTTCCTCTCTTTTCTAGCCTTTTTTCCGGAGATCAGAAACTGAGACTCTGAACAAGTCATTCAGGTTTGATGCCTGTTGTGATGTCACAGCAGGAGAAGCACCACCCCCATTTGTCCCCTCCCCCTCCAGGCTCCTCTTTGCACTTTACTTTAAAGACATAACACAGCCTTCCTTACAAAGTGTGAACTGTTTCATGTCATATTCACAGAATTAGGACACACTACTTTGCACCTAGAATTTCACTGCCACAGTCTGTATTGCGAATTGAGTCTGTCTGTGGCTTAAAGCTCGTGTCCGGAGTTTCCGTTTGTTTTCAATTTATGTATCATTGTTTAACAAAGCTTAAATGTGTTAGTCTAGTTCGATACTATAATATAATGTTAGTATGACGCGATATGAAAATTTATTCATGAGCTCCGCCTTCCTCTCATAGACCCCCATGTTATTCCAAGAAGCGCCGGTCGATGCCGACCAATCAAGTTCGAGCTTCCGCTTTGTCATGCTGTCAATCAACGGTTACGCGCACAGCAAGCAAGCCCATGCAGAGGTGGGCGAGCTACACACTACGCAACCGCGCGCACATTTGTTTTGCTTGTGGAGGAGAGAGCATCAGGGATCAGCAACTTCCAGAAAAGTTACCAATCCCACGGCTTGTCAGGCCAAGAGACTGCAGGACATTTTTTGGCTCGGCGTGCTCGCGTCGCTCCCCGACCACGGCCTCCATAGCCCGCCTGACGGCTTCGTTTAGATGCCCGACCTCTGGAGGAAGATGTTGGGGCGTCTGGGACATACTCTTCGTCAGAGGAGTCATGCAATTCTGAACTCTAGATAGAAATAAATAAACAATGTAACACATTTACACGCGTAAATGCACTAAGTTTGATAAACAACGTCATCGAGAGGGATACACGAGTGTAATCACATATTGAAACTTTACTCGTTCGTCCTAGCAGATTCATGTTATTTTGGTATTAGGACAAGTTAGACTCAATACTGAATTCTAACGTAATTTCTTTATTATTTACTAAATGTACTAAATGTAGAAGAGTGGAAAACAGCAAAACAGGCAAGATGCTGCAGCACTCCGGGCACTCCTCTCAGGTAATGCGCGCGTGCACAAATAAAGGGGCGAAATCAGAGGGAGGGTGGGACCAACAGTGTTTTGGGAGACACTGCGATTCAAACTCCGGACACGAGCTTTAAGCTTTTATAATCACCCAACACACTGTGACATATATGGCCTAACTGCAGTGAGAAAAGCATGCTGGACTGTATACTGCAAAATCAGCATGTTGTAGGACATCCTGGTATTTTAGGAATACTGCAGCTGACATACTATGTATTGGGACTAGGCATGGGCCGGTTACCGGTTTTAAGGTATACCACGGTATGAAAAAGTCAAGGTTTCAAAACCACTAAAATTTTCTGTCATACTGTTCCTGTGGTATGAGCGTTTTTTTTAATGTGACGTCTCATCAGGGAGAAAGTAGAGGTCCCTCACGCTGTGTCAAGCCAACCCGGTCTCACGGGGATTCGTGAAACTGTCACGTAAGTTTTAGTTTCGGTTTCGTGCGCACCAACACGATTTCGTCATGTTTTTCGTGCCGCTCACCACGAAATGTTTTTCGCTGTGGTAATCACATCTGAAAGTGGTTTATACCGGCGGATTCATGACGATCTAAGCTGTCCATCGGCGTATACTGCTTGTGTGATCGCGTTTGCGGCCGCCGGCCGCCGGACATTCTTAAAATTCCTATGCAAATTGGTAAGTGTACCACCGGCTTATGGTTAGGTTATGGTTAGATTATGGTTAGGATTATGGTTAGGGTTATGTTTAGGGACGATGTCATGCAAAATATAGCGTTGGATTCGCCGCGGTTTTACATTTAAAATATAATATACACATTCTTTTGAAATACGTTCTGAGTGGCACGAAAAGTCCGCCGTTTAAAATACATTGGTGTGCATTTCGTGGTGAGCGGCACGAAAAACATGACGAAATCGTGTTGGTGCGCACGAAGCCGAAACAAAAATTTACGTGACAGTTTCACGAATCCTCGTGAGATAGCTGCAGCCTAAAGCGCCCCTCCCCCCGCTCACCTGCGTTTGTTGTGAGTGACAAGCAGGCAGCTCTGCAGGCTGTGTGATGGCTGAAGGAGGCGAGCCCCCGGAACTTTTTCCGCCGTCCAAGCCGACTAAGTCGGCTGTTTGGGAATACTTCGGCTACCGTAAAAAGCCAGACGGCCACGGCTTGGAGGAAGAAGGTCGCCCGACGTGCAAAACTCATCTCTATCTTTTAGTAACTTTTTTTATATTTTAACTGAGGCAGATATGGTAACTAGCTTGCTAAGAATTTATCTTAGCATGCTAGTTACCATATCTGCCTTAGTAAAAAAAAAAAAAAGTTATCCACAACTTTTTTCTTTCATCAATCTTTATAGCTAAGATGGATAACAACAGTTAGTTTACTCTCTAGCATGACGTGAAGAAGAGAGACGCACGTGTAATGTTTTATTTTGTATGTCTTATTTTTTATTTTTAGGACAGCAGCAGCTCTGGCAGCAGCAGGGCATCCACCTCAAAAGCTGAAGCTCAGCCCACAATTCAGCAATCATTTAGTCATTCAGTCATTTATTTTATTTTCTAATGTCCATCATGTTCTATATATTGTTTAAAAATATAAGACTGTTCAATTGAAACGTTTTTTCCTTTTTAAAAAAAAAAAAAATACAGACATTCAAAGTACACATTTTAGAGCTGCAATCACAATACCGTGAAACCGCGATGTTTTTGCCTAAGGTTATCATACCGTCAGAATCTCATACCGGCCCATGCCTAATTGGGACATACCAGATCTTTCTCTGGCATACTATATATGGAAGTATACTGGAATACACACAAAGTAGATACAGAGAAATGTGTCTGTGACCCTCTTCCTGAAAGGGGTGTGATCAGCAACAGAAAAGTTTATTATAAAGCTAAAGACACTAAAACATGATGTTTGGAGCAAAGTTAAAAGTAAAATTTTAATGATCTGCCCAGTACTTTGCACTGAAACCTGAAATAAATATTTTCAGAGCATGCAGCACTTACATTATCTTGTGTATTGAATAAAACATCATCCAAGCAGGCAAGAAAGTAGTACAAGAACAACTCTGCATCCATGCTGTCCACAGTTGTCCATGTGCTCAACCTCAATGGAGCACAACCCAACTGAATATATAGTCCATAATAATATAAAGATCAAAGCTATTTCCTCAAGTCTTTACCTCATTTCTACCAATGAAGTGATCAGAAGCCAACTGAAGCAGTAGACTCCCTAGTTATTTTTTGGGTGTGTATTCACATCATGTCACCCAATTACTTTCTGCAAAATGACTCTTAGATGTGGTGGTGGCTGATGATCAGTGTTATGTCTTTTTGAGTAATTCTATAAAATCTCAGTAGCTTGTAACTAACAGATCCAAGATTGCTTTTGCATTTGATGTGTTAATATTTCATTTATTGAATTAGGCTTTTTCCTGCAGCTTCATTGGCACAGTGGTACAGTTTATTTGGTAATGATGGCACAGTTAAGCCTGAAATTGTTCATTCCAAATGGCAATTGTTTTGTAATTATAGTGTTTTTTTTTTTTCTTGGACCACCAGGTTTCTTCTGCCAGGAAATGGCATAAATAATTGACAAAAGACAAGAATACATTGCACTGGAGATGTTAATGATGCCTTTTTAAATGTTTCTAGGTTGATTTGTTTCTTAATTTTTTACTAAAAGTTGTTCAAAATGATTCAGACTGTCACTGAGTAATCAGTGGCAAAAACTTTATTTGCCACCACAGCAATCAAATAATTCCTATAACTGTGAAACAGTTTTTTGCATGTCTCCACTGAGACTTTGGACCACTCCTTTTTTACATTCTTGAAACAGATTCTTGATGGTATTCGGGTCTGGACTGTTGATAATATTTTCTGTTGTCCATTTCTTCATCACGCTGGCTGTATGTTTCGGATCATTGTTACTGAAAAGTACAGTGCTGCCCAAGGCAGGTTTTTATTCTGCAGACTGCCTGATGTTTTCCTTCAAAATATTAATATATTGTTTATTTTAGCACCATTGTGTGGCCCTTTAGCTAAAAAAAACAATGTGAGTCATTACATTCCCAACACGATGGTTAACTGTAGGGATGGTATTCTTATGGTTGATTGCATCTCCTTTCTTTTGCCAAACAAAAGCCATCCTTGCGCCTCAACAACCCAATTTTCATCCCATCCAACCATAGAACTGAAGAGCAAACCTGTCTTCTTTGTGTAGGCGCCAGTACAAAACTCAATAGAGCTGTTCCACAGGAAGATTATAATGAGTTTTGTTCAGTCAAATGTAAGGCCAATGAATTTAAATTTAGTTTGTGACACGTCTGATCTCCACACTGAGATTTGAATCCATTCAGATTTTGGTGCTGAGCTCAAAATTATTCCGACAGGGTTGTTACTGATGTCTTCTGTCATAAAGCATACTAATGAGAAGGATGTTTATCGCATCCTCCTCAGTGGTGCTTTGTTTCCAAGACATTTTATTATCGTTATTATCCTCACAGTCACTGGAGGGCATTGTTTGTTAAAAAGTTAATACATTCGGGAACAGATAATAGATACGCCACCTAATATACAAGTTATGTCCAATTTTTAACACCGCAACTCTTTAATGTCCTAAAATACACGTATATTGCTCACATTAATGACACCTGACGCATGATAAGGATTTGTGGCACAAAGAATTGAATTAAATATACCTCAATGTACCCAAGCCAGTGTTTCATCAATGAATAAATTCCATTCATTAAGATCATGAGATAAATTCTGAGGTCATAAGCTTGATTGTTCTCAAATTACCATGCATACTCTCTCTCTCTCTGTCTGCCACTATTGTATTCTTTCAGCCATTTTTATCAGGTTTTCCAGAGGTTAGTGAAAGTAATCCCCCAGAAATATTTTCTGTAAACGATCTCAGAGATGCATTATATTTCATTTAATATCATAATTAAAGAGATTAAGTTGTTGAAAAGTATGAAAGGAAAGAACTTTGCTGAATCCTATTCATGTCTTTTTTTTTTTTTTTTTTTTTTTTTTTAGAAAACAGGCATCTTTACCTGAGGCCATTGCAGTTTTCACACAGAGTCACTCTTCATTTGCTTCCTCATTATCACTTTTCCGTTTGTTGTTTTCTCTTCCAGATTGACCCTACCCTCTTCCAGCAGACCTTACAGCAGGGTGGCCTCCTCTCTCAGCCCCTGAGCGTTGACTCTGGCTTGGTCTCGCACTCCGGCAGCCAGTTGATGTCTACAACTGACCCGTCAGTGTCAGCCAACGTTGTCATTCACCCACTGACCAGCCTGGCCCTGCAGCCCTCCACCATCGCACCTGCGCAGGTCACAATGGCCGGCCTTTCTGAGCAGGATGCAGCCAGTATGTGTCATTGCCTTAAGCAAACCAATTACCAACTTGACACACTCTGTTACACACTTAATAACTTTCTATACCTTACCGTGGGCTGTGCAGGTTCTCAGGACCTCAGCCATGTCATGGGCAACTCTGGGCTAGTAGCGGGAGGCAGCGGTGGCCAGGAAATTACTCTGACCATCAACAATTCCAGCCTGACACAAGCTCTCGCCCAGGTCCAGGCTCAGGCTTCAGCTGCAGGCTCCAGCAGTGCAGCAGGAAACCCTCAGGAGATCACGCTCACCATATCGGGTAAGAACAGCCAGAAAAAGGCCACAGTTCCATCAGAATAACACGAAAATAACACAGCTGCAACTACGCCGACCCTGTCTTTTCACAAATACTGAAACAGGCTATCAGTATGAGACAAACATGGCATATAAATACCCTCAGGGATCAGCGCACAGTTTATTGATTTCCTCACTCAGGCGAGCACGCTAGCAGGCAGAGAGAGAGAAAGAGAAACAGCCAGTAATTCCTCATGTCCCTTTCTTTCATTTTGAAACTGCTTCACGGTATTCACAGTGGTATTAGAAGTTCAGAGTCATATTATTTTTCACTTTCCCACATATGCCATCAGCATCATCCCCAGTCGGTCATCATATGCTGAGGAAGTACGTTTTATCTGCAGTGTTAAGGGAAGCGGTAGCTGTATCACTAAACAACTAAGCCAAGATAGATCGCTCCTCCCTGCGCACAACTGGATCAATGGCAGCGTTTCCTCTGGGCCTCTCTTTGATTCAGTATTCTGATCGATCATACTGTGATTCAGATCTTCAGAATAAGTATTTAGAAAACTATTTGTACTTTTCATTTATATATGGCAAATATATATAAATGTTCTCTGTTTCTTTTCCTTCCCTAGAAGCTATAAGAGCACCCACCACACATTCAGTGGAGTGTTTTGATGTTGTTTTTTCCCTGGCTATTTATTGACTACTTTCTCACACTAGATGCTACCTGCAGTCATAAAAATAGCAATCTATTCAGGTCCCTCAAAATAAGACTTCCTCCAAGAAGAATATCCTGCAGACGTTTTAATTCCTGCTCAGAAGATTTATTGTCTAATAATGAACAAATACTGCAACAACAATTTGTCTTTTTTAACCAGTTAAAGCATATTTTTCAGCTTATGTAAGTGTTTTAAAACTGTTCACTATATTTTTACCATACTTTGGAAAGTTAAAACTCAGCAGCAGTAATAGTCTGTTACTTTCAGGTAAGAGTGTGTACAAAGGAAAAAGAAAAAATGTGCTTATACTTGTTGAATCGCTGCACTTTTTTTTTTTCCACGATCAGGACAAAATGCTTCTGTTTATAGATGTTAAAGAGTTTTATTGCATTATACTCTGCATGTCCAAAAAAAAATCACCACTTGGATGTAAGTGAGCAAATGGGTATGAGCCTTCCATTGGATAATTACTGCAGTGATGAATATGTTTCAACTGCAACTACTTATTTAACCCTAGCTGATGCAGTGAGGAGCTTCTCATTTTTTAAACAACCATGTTGGAAGACATATCCTGTGGTAATGGAAAGGATGCTAATCTGTCTCAGAAGGGTCATATTATTGGCCTGCATCAAGCAAAGAAAACAAAGGAGATTTCTTAAACTACTGAAATCAGGTTAAGAGCCATCCAACACATTATTAAAACCTGAAGGATAGTGATGAACCATCATCATAGAGGAACAAATGTGGTTGGAAAAAGCTCTTAGATGATTGTAGGAAATCAACAGTAGAACTCATGACTATGTTTAATAGTGAAAGTAAGAGCATTTCCACAATCACAATGCGAAGGAAACTCAAGGGATTGGGACTGAACAGCTCTAAGAAAACCACTGATTAGTGAGGCTAATCAGAAAAACAGGCTTCAATTTCAGGTGCATAAAGATTGGACTCCGGAGCAATGGAAGAAGCGGTCTGATGCGGTCTAATGAGTTCAGATTTACCCTGTTCCAAAGTGATGAACGCATCGGGTTAAGAAGAGAGACGGATGATGGCTAATGCTTACAATCCTGTGGGGGTTAGGGTTATGATCTGGGGTTGGTCAGGTTCAGCAACATTATGTTCCCAAAGAATGAGGTCAGCTGACTACCTGGATACACTGAATGACCAGGTCTTTTCATCAATGGAGTTTTTCTTCCCCTGATGACGATGCCAGCAATCATGGGGCTCACATTGTGAGAGGATCAGGAAGCATGAGACATCATTTTCACACATGGATTAGCTTCCACAGAGTCCAGACCTCAGCCCCACTGACAATCTTTGGGATGTGGTGGAGAAGACTTTGCTCAGTGGTCCAACTCTCCCATCATCGGTATAAGATCTTGGTAGAATATGAATGCAACTCTAGACAGAAATAAATGCTCTGACATTGCAGAAGCTTATCAGAATGATGCCATGTGGATTATGCATCATTTTTAGAGCTAAGGGCAGTCCAATGAAATATTGGTGTACAACTTGTTTTTTTTTTTTAGACAGGCAGTGTATGTTGTATGTACCTGTTGTATTCAGAGGACTTGAGAAGTCTTCACTTTGACTTGATCAACAGAAAGAAACTCTGAAGATCAGTTTCCACTTACCATTTCGTCCAAATTTGTCTTCATTCTCCCATTTTCTAAAATAGTCACTGCACGGTTGATCAAAACAATCAACATCTTTATCATCCTAACATATAAAAGAAACCCCTATGAATGAAAATGTAATCTTTTTTGAATACCTTTGCAGGCCAAGATCTAATCCCGCAGCATAGCAGCTCTAATGGTGCTGAGCTGAACGGCAGCATCAGACTGGCATCACCACTAAACAGCCAACCCACTAGCGCAACCCTGACCATCACCAACGACCACCTCCTACCTCAGAGCCCCGCCAACACTGGAATGGCAGGTGAGGACTATGTGTGTTTTATATCAAGGAGGAGCTGGATTGGTATCCTTTTTTTTCAAGATTGACAGGATGTTCCATATATTTCTGTTTAATATAATCCCTGAAACAGCTGTTATGTCTTTATGACAAGGCAAAATACAGATTGGCAGGGTAACAAGCCAGTTTTTCAAGGGTTTTTTAGGATACCGAAGACAGCGTGAGTTTTAGGATGACAGTAGCACTCCATAAACTGAAAAAGATGTGACTTTTTATCAGAACTTTTATGCCTTTTATTATTTTTACCTCCATTGCTCTCCTTGCACTCACCGCCAGCCTATCTAAGTTGAAAATCTGCAGTCAGACTGTTAGAGACATCCTAAAAGCCATTTCTGCCTTGACCAGATCTGGCACCAGATCTGAGACAAAAGGGAAATGAGGGTCCTATTACACACAAAGTTTCTTCCGTAAACACTCTCAGAGGGACATCAGTCAGTCTTCAGTCGGATCAGGCTCTGTTTTAAGGGAACAAGATGGGATCGGTTTGCGAAAGTGAGCTCATGCATTTTATTCCTTCTTTACCTGAGACTGATGGGAAGTGATATGTTTCTGCTAGTGTCCAGATGGTATAATCTGCTACCCAGAGGAGAATATTAATTATGTTATCTGGAGTACATTCATTACCTCTTGCTGGCATATTTTGTTTATCACAATCAAAAATGGCTTTAAAATGTAACTGCAACAAAACAAAGCCTTTCTTCATGCTACTGTTTCAATAACTCTGGACTCTCCCTTAAAGCCTGGCAACAAATAGAAGATACACAATAGTGTTGGTGCAAATACAACCACAGTAACTCAGACTGCTCCCACAGCTGATTAAACTGCCATGGTTAATGGAATGGGCCAGCACGCTACATGGATCGTCCTTTTTGTACTTCTGGATTCCGTCATATAAGTAATGAGACAATCAGCCGGGCGACTTTCACCTCCTGTTTATAACGATAATAAATCACATGGACAGAAGGACTGAGGTGTCTCTCCATCAAGGCGACTGAACACAAAGCCTTTCAAGTTCATGACAGGTGGAAAATAAAGAGTAGAGATTACCACAACAGCAGTTATCTGTCAAACACAGAGTAGGCCTGACAGCTGAATGAGTGTATGTAGTTTACCGCTATGCTTAGCCAGTGTGAAAAGGAGCATGAATGACTACAGATGTGTAACTTAAGGTCAGATTTCTTCAGTGATGCAAAAGGAGCTTCCCTTGCCTTCAGTACTGGTGATAGATCCCTGGATAAAACTAAAGCATTCACAGAGAGACTCAAACAGTCTCTCGATCAATGCCCTTTTCATGAAATGGCATGGCATCATCAAAGTGTATGTGGGAAGTGAAAATAGCTGCTAGATAGGCTTTCAAAACTGAGTAAACCTGCCCTGGTTCTACATCCTACAGAAATTTTAAAAAAGCTGCAATGGGAAATTGACACCAGATAATGGATCTAACAAATGCTGCTATGGTACATGTACTGTTTATGAGCAGTGGTAGGTTTACTATTTACAGTTAAGAATAATGGCTCTTCCATTTCACCTACAGGTAAGTAAAAACAGGTTTCTCAAATCAATTCATCTGTGAATTCCGACCAGTTGTTGCTCCCTAATATTAGTTTAGATATTTAAAGCTCACTTTGAGTCAAAACCTGTCCCTAGCCAGACATTTACTGCATTCTCCTGACTTCTTTTAGTGAGTAACCATTCAAAATGTTCTTAAATATGTAAGTTCTGATCAGATACATGACATAAATGCTAAAAGATAGTAAATAGTGGTGAAAGTTTAGAGGTAAATGACCAATCTACGATAGGTAGACCATACAAGTTGTTTCTTCTGTACCTAGAAAAGCAGTGCACCGTAGATAAAGCTGAGCCAGGCCTGCTTGCAACTTTTCCACTCAGCTACTCTCGTAAAACACCTGCCGAGGGCACAGAGAGCTACAAAAGAGACATCCAGACATTCATGTTGTTACTCTGACCTAAGGTCTTTGTTGCATTTGATCCATCTGTCTTCCCTTCTTGTGTCTGTGTTTCAGAGCTATAAAATTATCAAACTTCTCATTTAAATGCAAATGTAAATATGCTGTGCATGCATTTATCAAGCAGCTTTACATTAAAGTTTGAGAACTCTATATCAGAATTATGCTCTTAATATTATGCCTTCAATCTGCGATAAGAAATCAAAGGACTTGTGGGATCTGATGTGAGCAAATTGATGGGTTTTTTTTAGAGGGAGGGATCCCCGATTGCTCTGTTGAATGGTTTGCTTGTCACCTAGAAGCTTAATCCAATTTCCAGTTCTATCTCTCTCTCTCTTCATTACCCTCCTCTCTCAATTCAAGTGAAAAACATTCCCACTGCGTCTCAGAGACACCCAGGGCATCTCTGCTTTTGTTGATTAGACTAATGCATTCGTCATTCTGTATGCAACTATGGTTCATGCTTCGCTGACTGAGAAACTGTACCAATTTGGCTTTTTAATTAAAGTCAGATTTTGACTCGTGCTATTCATCACATTGTATAATAAAGGTTTGTCCCTGACCAAACCTAATGAGGTGGTCATTATTTTTTTTTGTAAGATAGCAAAAATGGCAGTGCAGTCACATCAACAAATGCAGGTCCAAATGTTGTGGTCATGTCACCAATGCCTATTCTGCTCATTAATCTAATATTCAACTTGCATTGTAGTTTGTTCCCTAAGAAACCATTAAGTTCAACAGAGGAGGATTTTATTCATGAAGTTAACCTGTAAAACCTGTAATGAAACACTCATTCATTCTGAGAGGTTTTCAAATAGCCAAAGTCAGAAATATTCTCACATTTCTAGTCGTAAGTTAATACAGCTCTGATAAGCTATAAGACTAATGAAATTACACACAATAACTGCAGTAAAGTAGAATTAAATGCCGTAGTGTTTCCTGTGAATCTTTCATGCACAGGTAACACTAACTATGGAAAATGCTACACAGAGAGATAATCTTTGAATGTCGCCATATTTAACTGCTGTTACAGAAAAAATAGGGTCATAAAAGGGCTATCTTAAATGTATACAGGTCTGTTCCAACTTACAGTCACTTCCCAAGAACTCTTTTAAAGTTTAGCAGAGAACTTAATGGTCATTGAAAGATGGTTTACATCCAAATGATTGCATTTGCAGCAGAGACTTTATGGTTGTTGTCATAAGCCAGCTGGGTATTAACAGTTCTATCTCTTTTCTACCTGTCAGTCACCAGCCTGCCAGCTAGCACCACATTGTCACATACTGCTGCATCCCAGAGTCTAGTGATGTCACCAGGAGGCGCGGCTAGCGACAGCAGCGTTACGCTAACCCTGGCAGATGCACAGGGAATGCTGGATGGCGTCACGCTAAACCTCAATGCACAGGTGAAAACAAAAGCAAATAAGCACACATTTAGATTTGCACATGTGCAACATGATTAAAAACCGTTATAGCTAATATATTGCATCAAGAGTATCTTCCACAGAAGCATGAAAAACAATGATGTCGGTTAGACTGTGTGATAATCATACTTAGTATTTCATCGGCTACCTTACCAGAATACCTTTTGGTGTTTAGGGTCAGACATTCCCAGCTGTGCTGAATGACGCCACCCTACCAGGACAGCCAGTAACCTCAGGACAGCAGGTCATACTGGTCAGCCACCATTCCCAGTCCACAAACGAAGCATCTGACAATGGATTTAATGTGAGTGTGTCTGTCTTGTGTGCTTAGGCTGTCTAGAGGGGGAGCTGGTAGACTATTTAAATGTGTTATATAGCAGCAAGGTAACCTGTTATGATGAATCACTTCTCTTAATGAAACAAGGATCTACCAACTGATATTTATACAAAAATTAATAAATCTAGAAAGGGTAAGAAAAACACATTAGTCAATCTCAAAAACATCCGATATCTGCGGAAAATTTCAGACTTCAGTACATTTTCCTGTATAATTGAGACAGGAACAATTTACCGTTGTAAGCTGAAGTAATCTCTGTGCCTTTGTATGTAATCCAGATTTCAGTTGATGGCCATAAGGGTGGAAAAGACCCCCAGACAGAGACTGATAATCGGAACCAGTGCTTCTACTGTAATCAAGTGTGCCAGAATGCAAACACGTTGCGACGCCACTGCAGGCAAGCTCACGGCAAAGATCGCTGTCATGTGTGCAGCCTCTGTAGAAAAGCTTTCAAGCGAGCTACACACCTGAAGGTAAGAACGTATGTAAACACAGTAGACACCACTGAAAAATGAATTCATGCTTAAACTGCTGATAGCTCTTATTTCATGCTAATATGCACCTGGCTATTGCTTCCTCTCCAAAAACAAGGGGCGTAGTTCATAAATAGAATTTGCATTTTGTATAAGTGAATATAAATGATGAATAAAGCTCTCCAGGTTTTATGAAAACAGTGTATCAACTCTCATGGCACAAATCTCATTTTAGCCATCAGTGACTCCACCTTAGGCTCTAAACTGATTCGAGGAGTTGGTAAAGAAAGGGACAACATTAACCAAGTGTGATCTCACTATTTGAAGCAATTCATCAAGTGGCATTTCAGATATACTATTAAACCGTCACTCCTAACAACAAAACCAAGCACTTAAACCGAAAGGGCTTTTGCAGTCACATTGTAGAGAGGAACGACTGCTTCCTTTCTCCAGTGACCCTTTTCATTCGGTTCAAAAACTCAAGCACATAAAGGGAAGGAGAAGGAGGATATGGCTCTATATGCAAACTCTTTACCCGCCGTATATCATGTTTCTACACAAAGGCCACAATGCCATAAGCTTGTGCGGAATGTAAATGTGCTTCAACATGCAAAGCAGTCATTGTCTTTTATCAAAGTAATGACAATGAGATTAGATGGAAGTCACGGTGAGAGATGAGACTCTTCCCTCTGTAGATCTCCAGATGACTCATTACTCTCCTGCAACAGCTGTCACATTGACATTCAATTTTTGTAAAGGCTTAGTGTTGAGAAAGATAAATTAGTAGTGCTGTTATTTTTCATTCTGTTGTCCTGTGGAAAACAATTTACCAATTTAATATAGCCAGGCAATCAAAAAACATTTCTTCATGATTTGGGCACACTGAGAAATATTTAGTGATACAGTTCCATGCTTTATTGTAGCTGTTTTCGTTTTGACAGTTGGTGCTAGATGGTTTTGTAGTGTGTCAGAATTCACATACATTGTTAAAGAAAATTAAATATCTAGAAAACTTTCAGGTGTATTGGAAGATTTTTGTAATTAGCCTTTTTCACCTTTCTGCTAAGATTTGAGAGAAGATTGAATCCACTGTGCACATGAGATAGCCACAGCAGCAGCCACTTAGCCTCAGCAGAGGAAACAGCTTAGTTCCATCTAAAGGCAATAAGCTCAGTAACAAACACATTAGATCTTGACTGTTTAACCCATGAGAAAACTCCTATCTTTTAAACTAAAATACGGTAGCTGCAGCAGCTTGCTTATATTTAATGATATGAGAAGGAAATCTCCTTCTTTAACTCGAGGCAAAAAAGCAATCAAGTGCATTTCACAAAATGTTGACCTATTGCTTTGAGTCTTGAGGCCAGACGGACGCATTTTGCATCCAAATTCACATCTTTTCTTCTCAGCTGAACAGCTTTTGACAGCAAGGTGTAGCGCAGATCAAATGTAACTACACGATGTGACCTTTCCAACAATGCTAGTTGCCTGTCTGTATGCCGAGCATTTACATGGATTGCCACTTTTGTAAGTTGGCCACTGCATGTCAACACTTCAGTTAAAGAATTAATGACATTTTTTCTCTTAGGCACAAAGTACGCATTTATCCAAATATGCAAGTCATAAGGTCTCTCATGTGACTTATATGACCGTAAATAGACAATATTTTGTTGCTCATGGGTAAAATTTTTTGTATTACAGTAGGAAAAAAAAGTCAGAATCTGTCCAGCATCTCTTTTTCATCTCTTTGGTTGCATTGATCCATTCAGAAAGGTTTGACATGTAAAAACAAAAAGGGGGGGTAAAAAACTGAGTACTACTTTCCAAAGACAGTCAACGGCAGTTGATATTGTTCTCACATCCAGTGTCATGGCTCTGACTTTGCCAGATGTCAGGAAATATGAAAACAGATGCCTACTGCCAGCATTTTATGATGAGATGCAAGTGAAAACACAATTTCACGATACTAATACTAGAGGAGGCTGCACAGTGAAATAGTGGATAGCACTTTCGCCTTGCAACAAGAAGATCCCTGGTTCGTGTCCCGGCTTTCCGGGATCTTTCTGCATGGAGTTTGCATGTTCTCCCTGTGCATGCGTGGGTTTTCTCCGGGTACTCCGGCTTCCTCCCACAGTCCAAAAATATGCTGAGGTTAATCGATTACTCTAAATTGCCCGTCGGTGTGAATGTGAGTGTGATTGTTTGTCTGTATATGTAGCCCTGCGACAGACTGGTGACCTGTCCAGGGTGTCCCCTGCCTTCGCCCGAGTCAGCTCAGATAGGCTCCAGCACCCCCCGCGACCCTAGTGAGGATAAAGCGGTGTATAGAGAATGGCTGGATAATACTAGAGACTGTAATTCTAGAAAATGCCGGTAATGAGTTCAAATTAACCACTTATCCATAAAGCAAATTTTTTCAACTTTATTTTGTATTTAGAATCAGCTACTCTTGGCTACTTGCATTTATGTGAAAACTGCAGATATATGCACTTTTGCGTAAATTACACACTCAAGAGTTTATCATCAAAACTGTGTAGGCCATTATGTGGCCAAACTGAATGCACACAAGCAATTATTCATTTGACTGGTGAGTGTCTACAAGGTTGTAAGAAAAACTTGCCACTTGATAGACCATAAACAACAATAACTTGCCATATGACCACTCACAAAACCCATAATTCTCCATGTATTATATTGCTTGCATTGTTGTAAGTCACAAGCTGTGTTTAATCATCCCATCCATCCATCATCTATACGCCGCTTGATCCTCAATGGGGTCGCGGGGGGCTGGAGTCTATCCCAGCTGACTGAAGGTGAAGGCAGGGGACACCCTGGACAGGTCACCAGTCTATCACAAGAATACACATAGAGACAAACAGTCAAGCTCACATTCACACCTACGGACAGTTTAGAGTTACCAGTTAACCTCGGCATTTTTTTTGGACTGTGGGAGGAAGCCCACAGCTGGGATGCAAATTGGGGATCTTCTAGCCTCAAGGCGAGAGTGCTAACCACTAAGACAATGTGCAGCCCTGTGTTTAACCAGCATTTTCTAAACATTTTGTCAGTACCATAAACAAGCTACTATACTTTTGTATCCGGGCAAATCACATAACATCATACTGGCTTTGCAGCATGATTGACACTGACAGACAATAATAAGTAGTAAGAAGGAGGCTAATCTGCTGCATGTTGAAAACAGAAAACTCAGTATTTTGAATAGACTGAAGGCCAAAGGTGGGCCATTCACAGCAGCATGTTAATGAGTACCTGCAAAATACAGCAGGTGACCAAGAGACTGAGTAGTGAAGTGACATATTCCAGAGATAGCTCAGTATCACTACCCAGAGCAAGCCATGTCTTCAGGATGTTCAACACTGAAGTACGAAAGGGAAAGATGCTTACTCCTGAACAGTTTGGTTACAACCTTAAGGTTCTATTTGACAGGATCAAGGACTTTTGTTTGGCCATGGAGCAACTCTCCTTACATTAGGTCTTGGCTGAATGAGCATAGCCTTTCATGTGCCAGACATACAAGGATGCAAACTAAACGTTCTATGGAAAAATGATTTTGAGCATAATTGTGGTATTTCATACAATGGCAGTAGCCACAAGAAGCAAAATCACACAGAAAAATAAGAATAGGATATCTTCTTGTTCTACTATAAAGACTAAGCTCATTACCGGTTGTTTTTCCTCCCAAAAGGTATTTATAGCTTCCCCCTACTAGTACTTTACATGCCTTATATAAAGGCTAATATAAAAAAAATCTGCAAATGTCTACATAACCTAGACCTTTCTAAAATACAGCATGTATTTTAGAAAGGTCTAAAATACATGCTGTCCTTTATAATGACAATGATAAGAGCTTCAGAGTGCTTCAGAGAGAAAGAGAATTATTATTCTGAAAATATCCAGCAGCTGATAGGGTTAAACTAAGAGCCAAATTTAATAATTCAATAAGTTTCTTCTTTGTTTTTTACTGCCCTTTTACCACGACCTCAACCGAGTGTTTTTCATTGTTTTACTGTGATTAAAAGAATAGTTTTTTAATCAAAGTTCCAAACTTTTCCAAGGCAATTTTGATAAACAGTCTGCATTTCAGCAAACGCCCTCTATTCTTTATCGCCTCATTAATTTGATGCATTTACACGGTTTTTGTCCTTTTTCTTGGCAACACTGTTTTGCATTAACTTTTCTTTGGGCCCATCTGGTCTGTGCTCGATATATTTTGCTTGAATGCAGCTCAGTGCTGTACATTCAGTATTCCCATTAGTATTCCTGCTACATATCACAGCTCTGTCAGCTCCTCATGGACCTCACTCTGTTGCGGCAGCAAGAACCAATGTCTTTATCAGTTTTAGGAATATTTACAGAATCATTTTCTCAATGAAAGGGACCCCATTTGTTTACTATAACACATGGAGAGTACTAAATAGATATTATGTGAGCCAATGCAGTGTAATGCCGCTGCCACATTCCCATTTTGAGAAGTTGATGGGAAAAACTCTCACAAAACATTATCAGACATTCGAATGATTTACATTAAAACAGCAAAGCTAATGCCCGTGAACCACATTAATTTAACAACTGATACATCTCAGATTTCCAGATGAACCTCTATTTTGCAACTTGTATTGTTACATTTCCCACATTTTGTAGCATAATGGCACCATACTACTAAGCCTAGGTGAATATTTTATTATAAAGTTGACTGACAAATAGAAAGAAGAAACTGCAGCAAAATTATGCTTAAAGAAATTTAGAAACAGTGATTGCTGAACCTGACCAACCATAGATTATAAGCCTAACCCCCACAGACTGGTAGGCACTAGCCATGATGAGTGCATCACTTCATCTGCCTTTTGTCTTATACTGATGCGCCCATCACTTTGAAACAGGGTAAATCTGGACTCATCAGGCCACATAACCTTCTTCCATTGCTCCGGAGTCCAATCTTTATGCTACTGAGCAAATTGAAGCCTGTTTTTCTGATTAGCCTCACTGATCAGTGGTTTTCTTAGAACTGCAGCTGTTTAGTCCCAATCCCTTGAGTTTCCTTCGCATTGTGCTTGTGGAAATGCTCTCACTCTCACTATTAAACATAGCCGTGAGTTCTACTGTTGATTTCCTATGATCATCTAAGAGTTTATTCCAACCACATTTGTTCCTCTATGATGATGGTTCATCACTATCCTTCAGGTTTTAATAATGTGTTGGACGGCTCTTAACCTGGTTTAAGGAGTTTCAGAAATCTCCTTAGTTGTTTTCTTTGCTTGATGCAGGCCAATAATTTGACCCTTCTGAGACAGATTGGCATCCTTTCCATGACCACAGGATGTCTTCCGAAGTGGTTGTTTAAGATAAAAGAAGCTTCTCACTGCATCAACTTGGGTTAAATAAGTAGTTGCAGCTGAAACATATTCATTACTGCAGTAATTATCCAATGGAAGGCTCGTACCTTTTGCTTACTTAAATCCAAGCTGCAACTTTTTTTTGGACAGGCAGTGTATATGTTTATTAGTGATAAATGGCTCTCTGCACTCACTAAGTACCTCACCTACAGCATCTCAAAGACTAGACAGGATTCAACAAAATATCGGTAACATTTCTTGAGGATTCTGCTCCATTTTCAAAGGGTTGCTGAAAATCTCCACATTTTCATAAAGGAATTTCTGTGCTGGACTATAATAGCGGAGTAAATTTTTTCAATCTCTGTCTACAGGAACATGAACGAGTGCACCAGCCAGGCCCGTCACCCAGCTCCCAGAAACCCAGAGTCTTTAACTGCTCGTCCTGTGCAAAGGCTTTTGCCAAACGCAGCCAGCTGGAGAGGCACAACCGAACACACACAGGTGATAGAAATTATTATGAAACACGTTTGCACAGTAGATTTTGTAACAAAAGTCATCGTGAGTCAGTAAAATCCATTGTTTTTAAAATTATCTTACACATAAAGAAAAAAATCCTGTTTTTTGAAGTATTTTTAAAATTATCACCCATCTCGACTGGGGCTCTTATCATTTTTCAGTGTAGACATTACTTGTTGTATTTTCCATTTCTCAATTGTCCAATTTATTTGTCATGAGTGACATAACACTTTTCATTTTCATTAGGTATCTTTTTGAAAATGCACCAGCTCTTTATCATCTTTGCAAGTGTTGTTATAAATTCTGCAAAAGACTAAACTGTCATTAGGTTTTGAGAGCTTGGAGTTATTTATGGCAGGAGTGTGTGAACAAAGAGATTATCTTCTCGCTTGTGTAGCTCTGGTAAGTTTTTAGAATAGGATGACAGTCTGTGGGTATAAACACTAAAATCTCTAATATACTTTTTCGTCTACCTGGCCCAACTCCATTATTAAGTGTTCAAACATTTTACTCAATCTCGTAGTGGGAGTTTTTGAGGCAGGTTGTTTGTCCATTAGTTATAGCATAACACAGTATAAATATACCCTCCCTGCAGCAAGATATGTTTCATTCACTGTAATATTGTACTATAGAATGAACTAATTTATTTATTTATAGTTTATTTAATAGGGACCAGTGTATACAATAAACATGTATAACACTATAACATTTATAGCCAGAGCTAATTTGCAAAGTCCGTCCCTAGAAGGGCTTTTACAGAAGAGACCGGAAAAAAACAACAACAACGTTAATACAAAGACAAATACATTCTGTTCAATCTAAAAATGGTTGCAGACCTGATCCCCTTTTAAAACCCGCTTCAGTTCATTTTTAAAGGCCCCTAGATCTAGGTCTTGTTTCAGTTCACGTGACAGAGAGTTCCACAGTTTAGCAACTTTAACAGAAAAGGCAGATCTTCCAAACACAGTGTCTCTCCCAGGCTCTTTCACATTCCCATTAGAGGCTCCGTGTGTTCTTGAGCCTGTTGCTCTAAGTGGAACAATGAACTGTCCAAGAACCTCAGGGGCTTGATTGTACAGACATTTATACATTAATTTTAAATTACAGAAATTTATAAAATTGTCAAAATTAAGAAAGTGCAACCTCTGCAAAACTTCACAATGGTGGGTTCTAACAGATTTTCTGGCCAGTATTTTCAAGGCTCTGTTCTAGATCATTCTTACTGGACTAATTACTGTGATCGTTGCCTGTGACCAGGAGGTTATACAATAACTGAGATGAGAAAAAATCATGGCGTGCATAAACACATTTGCTGCTTGAAATGATAAACAGTCCCTTATGTGTCAAAAGGTGTACAGATTTGCCTTGGCTGTTCTTGTGATCTTTTTAATACGACTTTCAAATGACGCGAGACTTATTCTCATTTCGAATATATACATTCATTACACAAACTTAGATTCCACCAGTGAATCCATTTATCAGAATAAATCTCTGCTCAGAGTCTTTGTGGAAGATAACAGCAGTGAAATCGACCTGCCTATGGATCAGAATTGATACTCTTCTCTTTCTACCTGTCTAGTGTGATGAATGAAATATTTTATCTGCCCTGGATCTTTATAGTCTCACGTACTCCTCGCAATAGATGAGGCACTTGCAAACATACCATCAGACTAATAGCTTTTTAACCAACTGAAAAATTTCTTTCTCTTTGTGGGGATTTGGAGACCTATAGGGTATAACCTTAAGCGATACCATGCCTTGGAGTTAGATTTGAGACGAATACAAATTCCCTCAGAGTAAAGTGATGCAGATGTAGAGGTGCTAGTTAGGAGTGGAACCTGGTATACGCTGTTTGTGTATACTACCGTTCAAAAGTTTGGGGTAACTTAAAAATGTCCTTATTTTTGAAAGAAAAGCATTTTTTTTAAAATTTGGATTACATTAATGAATCGAGGGTTACATATGTAACCACGGTTTTATGAACACTGGATGACTGCCAGAGGCAGTTCTTCTCACTGGATGTCTCCATCTCGCGCAAGTGCAGGTCGAGTATTAATATCAACAAAGTCACGTGTGACCCCGGATGACCGTGGCAGGTATAACTACCGGTGTCATCCGGGCACTCATTCCCACAGACTCTTCTCGCAACTTGGGGACTCCGAGCGACTGAGAACTCTGGCAGTCATCCAGGGTTCATAAAACCGTGGTTACATGCGTAACCCTCGTTTTATTTCACCCTTCCTGACTGCCAGAGGCAGTTCTTCTCACTGGATGACTTATAATAACAGTGTCGCGAGGAATCCTGGGTACCCACCTCCCTAAGATGAAGCAGAGGAACCCGGCTGAAGGACCACCCCAAGTGGATGGGGGGTGGCCACATTGACTCTGTAGAACTTTGTGAAAGTGGTCGGCACTGCCCATGAGGCCGCTGCACATATATCCTCCACAGGTACCCCTCGAAACAGCGCCCATGAGGTGGACACGCTTCTAGTGGAATGACACTTCACCCCAGATGGTAAGGTCTCGCCTGCCAACTCGTATGCACATGCAATGGCCTCAACGATCCAGTTGGATAGGCGCTGTTTGGAGAGAGCACTACCTTTCTTAGCACCACTATGACACACAAAGAGATGCTCTGATCTCCGTATGTGGGTAGTGGCATCTAGATATGCACTTAAGGCCTGCACTGGACAAAGCAGTTCCCGCCGTTCGTCCCCCTTTCCGGCTGGGGGTCAAACTTAGCCAGCCAAATGGGTCTATTGAGGTGTGAATGCGCCAGCACCTTCGGCAGGAATGCCGTATTTGGCCACAGAGTTACACCTGAGCTGTCTGAGTTCCACCTCAGACAGGAGTTGCTCACTGACAAAGCATGTAGCTCCCCTACCCGCTTTGCCGTTGTCATGGCAAGGAGAAAAGCCGTCTTCACGGATAACCATTTAAGCCCTGCCCGGTCGAGCATCTCAAAGGGAGGCCTGCATAGGGCATCCAACACTATGGGCAGATCCTAGGCTGGAGTCCTCTGTGGCTTTGGTGGTCGCAGCCTCCAAACTCCCCTCAAGAAGAGAGACACGAGCCTGTGACTCCCTATAGTGTGGCCATCCACTGCCACATGCCTGGAAGAAATAGCTGCAGTATACACCCTCAGGGTTGAGGGAGAGCGACCCTTGTCTAATAGGGACTGAAGAAACTCCAGAACCGCTGGGACAGAGCAGCTAACTGGGTCGAGATCACGACCCCGACACCAGTTCGAGAACAACTTCCACCTGTTCGCATACTGCAGCCGTGTTGACAGGGCTCTGGCCTGCAGGATTGTTGCCCTGACAGGCTCTATGCTGCAGCTCAGCATTGGGTCTGGTCCCTCAGCGGCCACACCCACAGTTGAAGGCGGCTGGGGCAGGGATGCCAGATCTGGCCTTCCAGTTGGGACAGGAGATCCTTCCTGTTGGGGAGACGCCAGGGTGTCCCACAACAGAGTCTGTGCAGCATCGGAAACCAGGTCCTGGCTGGCCAGAACGGGGCCACTAGGAGGAGTTGGTGCCCCTGATGGAGCACCCAGAGTAGTGTTGGCCATATCAGGGGAAAGGGTGGAAAAGCATAGAGAAGTCCCCCTGGCCACTCATGAGCCAGAGCGTCCTGTCCCAAAGGACTGCTTTCCTCTCTCAGTGAGAATCAGAGGGGGCATCGGGCTGTCTCGCTGGAGGCAAAGAGGTCCACCTCCGCCTCTCCGAATATACTCCATATGATGTGCACCACCTCTGGATGAAGCCGCCATTCTCCCGGGAGGGGCTTCCGGTGGGAGAGAAAATCTGCGACTTGGTTCTGCTCCCCCGGCAGATACATGGCTCGGAGGCTGGCCAGGTGGGGGGCTGCCCATCGCAGCAGATCCTGTGACACCTGCAGCATACGAGCTGACCTGGTACCCCCCTGGTGGTTTATGTGAAACACTGCAGAGATGTTGTCCGACCGTATCAGCACATGCTTCCCTCTGAGATACGGCATGAGAGTCCTGAGCGCTAGGTGCACGGCTCGCAGCTCCAGCACGTTGACATGCTCCTGGCTCTCCCGAGCTGACCACTCTCCCTGAGCCATCCTGCCCTGCCAGACAGCCCCCCAACCTGAAAGGCAGGCATCGGTAGTTACCGTCTCCCAACGAAATGGGATGGCACCCAGGGATACACCCTTTACCAGATAGGCCCTGCTTCTCCACGGCGACAAGGCCTTCAGGCAGCCCTGTGACACCCTGAGCTTCCTGCTCCTGTGTCGCCTGGCATGCAGGTGGAAGCTGTTCAGCCACCTCTGCAGGGGGCGTACCGACAGTAGGCCCAGAGGCACGACAGCAGATGCAGCTGTCAGTTTGCCCAGAAGGCGGAGGTAAAGTCTGTAAGGCAGTGCTATCCCTCTTCGAAACCGAAGCAGGAGGCCCAAGATGTCATCCACCCATTGCTGTGACAGGCAGGCCTTCATAATGACAGAATCCAGAGCCAGCCCGATGAAGGTCGTACTCTGGGAAGGAGACAGACAGCTCTTCTCCCTGTTCACCTTGAGTCCCAACTGTGCTACGTGCGCCAGGAGGGCGGCTGTGTCCTGGACCACCCGAGAACGGGATGGTGCGCAGATCAGCCAGTCGTCAAGATATGCCATAATCTTCATGCCCTGGGTCTGCAGGGGTGAAAGGGCCGCAACGATGCAGTGCGTGAACACGCGTGGGGACAAAGAGAGCCCGAATGGAAGTACTGTGAACTGGAAGTGGCGGCCCCTGAATGCGAAACGCAGGAACCGCCTGTGGTAAGGTGCGACCGGAATGTGGAAATAATCATCCGTCAAGTCCACTGAAGTGAACCACTCCCCCTTGGCCACAGCGCGAAGAACGTCCTTCGTGCTCAACATGTGGACTGGCAGTGTCTTTAGAAACCGGTTCAGTCCCCTGAGATCTAGGATGGGGGAAAATCCACCACTTTTCTTGCCTACTAGAAAGTAAGTTAAGTAGAACCCCCTGGGCTGGGAGAGGGGGTCTACCGGCTCGATGGCACCCTTGGACAGGAGGGTGGATAACTCCTCGACCAGGCTCTGAAGTACAGGCTGCCCAGCCCCGGAGTTGCTGCTGGGAGAAAAGACCGACCGCTGACCCCGAGGCCTCAGTTCCTGCGCCCCGGCCTCCTGAGGCCTTGGGGGGGCGCCGTGAGGGTTCTGAGGCACGACGATCTCGGGGTAAATCAGTGGGGCCATGCCGAAAGCGGGCTCGTCCCCCAGTGGGGCGTTGAGGCCCTCTAGAACGGGAAGTTCGAGGCAGTGGTTGGGAGCACTCCCGGGAAACACCGGCTGAACCCCTGGTCCTGCTGGAAGGTGGCAAGTCTCTGCTAAGCCCTGAGAACTCCCACCTGGTCTGATCAGCATGTACCGTCTGCTCCAGAAGCCGGACCGCTGCCGAGCCAAACAGCTCCCCAGGTTCCACTGGGACTGCACTGAGGGTCCTCCAGCACATCTCCGACAGGGGTGATTGGGCCAGCCACACTTGGCGGCGGGTCTGGACTAAAGTGGACATAAGGTGCCCCAGTTCCCGGGACATAAGGGCAAAAGCCTGCAATGAGGCGTTGCTCAGGCTGGTAGTGGATGCGTCCGCAGACGTCTGTTACAGGGAAGCCGACAGGGCCAGCATGAGGTGGGAGAGGGAATTACCAATACGGCCCATGTGTGCTGCTGTGTCATATGCCTTGCACTGCTGTCAAGGGCACCTGGCCTCAGGTCTTAGAGCCTCGTCTGGGGGAACTATAAGAGAGGCAGTAGCAGGTTCGACGGATGGCATGCGGCTCAGACCAAACTTAGCCGCATCCTGTATGGCGACCAAAGTGCGCCCATCAGACGTCAGCCGTGAGAGAGCCTTTGAGTCCCTCCAGCAGGCCTGCAGCTCCCTCAGGTACTCCCCGGAAGAAGGAACCAAAAAGCTAGTTGGAGCTAAGGTTCGTCTGAAGAAGGCACTTGCAGGAGGCTGGTCAGACTGCTGCGAGTCCAGGTGTAAGCTAGCCAGGGCCATATGGATTATCAACCCCATTGAGTCATCATCGGACCCCCTCACCGATCCACAGGCTGACGAGCGGGAACCTGACTCAGAGGAGTGGGAGGCCCCCTCCCCATCTTCATCATCATTGAAAAGCGCAGCCGAAGCTGCCACAGAAATAATGTCCTCTTCAGGGGCCAGCTCCAGCATCTGGGGAGTCCTGATGCCTCCACCCTCCGTAACGGTAGGGCGTAGAGACAGGAGGAGTGACTTCATCTGGGCCAACTCACTAGACAGCTGACCCACTTTAGTAGACAGCGTGTCTGTCCTAGGCCTCTTCCTACGTGGGGGGGCGCCCAGAGCCTCTGATGCCTTCCGCCTAGATTGGCCTGGCTGAGAAGGAGATGGCACCCCTGACTGAGGGGGGCCTGTCCCCCCCACTAAGCGTTCCACCTCCGACAGCCTAGCAGCCCTCAATGCGCGCGGCATGAAGCTACAGTTCATACATGGGTCCTCTGATAAACCTTCCCTCAGATGTTCGATACCCAGACACGAGGGGCAGAGATCGTGGCCGTCCTCAGGGTGAAGGGGGGCCATACAGGTAGCACAGAAATGTGAGCTTAGCATGGCGCAGCTACAGGAAGCCACAAGCCGGGACACTAACCGCTAGCACCAGCGAGAGCCCTACATCAGCTGTGTATTACTTATGAGCTTCAGTGAGAGGCAGCGAGAGCACGGCCGTCACCGGCACTACAGCAGAGGGAGCCGACAGCGAGCGTGCATGCTCCTGTTGGAGCACTAACAGCTCGGGGAGAGCACAATGTTCCAGCGCAATACACACGAGCTTCAGTGAGAGGGCAGCGAGAACACGGCCATCACTGGTATCTGCACAGCAACACTTAGCCCTAGCAAGAGTGCTATGCTAGCTGTTTAATACCCACAAACGTCAGTGAGAAGGCAGCAAGAGCACGGCCATCACTGGTATCAGTACAATGACAGTCAACAATAGCGAAAGCACTATGTCAACCGCGTAACACTCATAGCATCAGTGAGAGGGCAGCGAGAGCATGGCCATCACTGGCATCAGCACAACAACAGCCAACAATAGCGAAAGCACTACGTTAACCGTGTAATACTCACGAGCTTCAGTGAGAGGGCAGCGAGAACACGGCCATCACTGGTCTCGGTTAGGGGCAGCGAGCTAGCTCTTGGCAACACACCAAGAGTTAGCTCCCGAGTGAGGCTGCTACACGAAGCGAACGCGCTCTTGGTAGCGCCTAGCCCCCGCCGCTAAGTAGAAGCTATACTTACGTGATGTCGTAGAAAGAGCAGCCAGAGCACTACCTTCGCTGACCTCTTAGACAGTCGATGCCGAGCGCACACGCTCTTATCGGTCGTCCATGACGGGCGAACGCTGCTCCTTCCTGAAACAGGAAACTTGTCGCAGCCTCTGGAGGACGAACAGCTCGCGACTCCGACTTGTAGTCTCGAGGCTACCGGCGGCAATCCCTTCATCAAATGCTATTATTAGCTCTTGCTAACAGGAGGTGACCTGCGTAAGCGAGAAGATTCAAGGGAATGAGTGCCCGGATGACACCGGTAGTTATACCTAGTGTTATACGTAGTGTTGTAGTAGAGATATATAATCTCATATCTAGATGAAATCAAGCTTTGTGCTAAATATGCATGCAACAGCACACATCACCACATGAGAGACAAGTTGACAATTAGAAGTAAAGATGCTCAAATTCCATATGGATTAGCACAGGGAAAGTTACACATTTTTAGTTCTCAGTTAACAAGACGGTCTTTTTCCTTCCGCGGTCGATGACTTTGGTACCATTCATCTCCTCCTTGTTGTTGTGGGAGATGTAAAATCTACCAGGGAAAAGTATTCCGTAGTAGACTCCTGGCATTGCACAAAGCATTTGCCCAGCATCTGTGAAAGAGGCTCTGGTTTTGGTGACATTGGCTGAGTATGTAGTAAGAATATGGACCAACAGTCATTGGGTTTTCTCAGGATATCGATAATGATAGCATTTTCCTCATTTTGTATTTTTGCAATGATTATGCGTGTCTTGTCTCCCGTGTTTCTCTGCATCTGGCTCCACTGTTAGCATGCAGTATACGGATGTAAACAAAAATTTTCATACACTTTAAAGACCGTGTATATTATTGGCATTTCCAGTTAATCCTTTAACTTCCAATTTCCATCATGGAGTCATTGAAAGTCATTTGTCTTTGTCATAAAAGCAATCATGCATTTTTGGTTCTTTCTTAACTTTTATATTCTAGGCTTTCTGCAAATAGGACAAATCCTCTGAGCCAAAACTATGCATGCAGTGATGCCAATACTACTTCCTCTGACAGCTCCTTTACATTAACTTTAATGCCATACATTTCTGTATGGATTGCAGTTGTGTTGTTCATCATTTATGCTGCCTTTTTTCCATCTTTAGATATTCAACCCATCTACTAAAGCACTCTCCAGCTCCAGTTACAGAAAATATGCCCTTTCTTGAGGAGAGGGTATTAGCTCTGATGAATACAGTGTACTTGGTCAGTGTTAACAAGAGTCTGTTAACCGCGACTAAGTGGATCTTTGTTCAGGTCAAGTAAGCTGCTCAGTGAGGAGTTGTTCGGCCTTGCATTGGATGGAACATCGAATTCACATTTTTAAAGATTTGACATCATTTATTGTAATTTTACTGAAATTTAACCTCACTTGAGTTTGCTAGTGGTAGATTTTGATCCTTTTGCATGTAATTTAAGAAGTGTTATTCAGACAGGAAATTAGCAGAAATTCTGCAGAAGTTCTAAAAAGTAAAACTTATTCTATTGGCTGCAGACCTGTTAAATGGTACTTTGACACAAAGAACTACCTTAAATTTGTAAAACTTACAATAAAACTTACTTTATTGTTACTGTAGCTAACATGGCAAACATTTGTTAACACTTTAACCTTGATTTTGTAAAAGAGAGGTTAATCATTATTGTCTGGAAGACGAGAAGAACAGCTGCTGGTGGCACTGTTATGAAAAATATCAACACGAAATTGAAACAGGTCTTTAAAAATGCAATCTGTAGCAATCTATATGTAAAACAAAACAGCAAGAAATCATCAGATTTCATAATCATAAGGCTTACTTAACATGTTTCACAATTTATTTTATTCACACATTTTGTGCTATTTAGTCTTATAATACTTATTTCTTAATATCGCTCTTTGGTTTATTTAGTAATGAGTTCTATAACTGCACATGTTATTATGGGTATTAATGTGAGGTTCAAGGATGTTGTGTGAGTGAAGAGAGCATGTAAACACACATGGAAACATTAAGATCGAATGTATTTTACACTGCTTATGGGCGCACGCTGATGATAAGATATTGGAAACAAGGAAAAAACAATGACAGCTAGTTTTGTTTCCATGTCCTGCATGTGTCTGGGAAATTTCCCCTATGTCTGCCCACATAAAAGGATTACTGACTGTAAAATGATGAAATCTTTTACACTGATGCAGTCACAGCGAAAATTACAACTATCTATGTCCCTTTTCAGACTCTCTAATTCATACATTTGTAGGCGTAGCTAATAAGCAGATAAATGCCTTGAACGCCTCATTGCTGTGAAATCAGAAGCACCCAGACATGATTGTCAGTATTCAATGTAGAAAAAGAAACAGTTCTGGCTTATTACCATTTCGTTGCCTCATCTGAAAACTGTTGGGGGTGTCTGATTGACCTCTTCATCCTGGTTCGTTTAACAACTTCATGCTGTCAGTTTTTCAAGATTTGTCTCCAAGCAAAGAGTTACAAGGAAAAAAATCTGCCATTTCCCTTATAGTCTTCCTCTGATGTTTGACACTGTTTGTTCGCTCTTGTCTACATCTGTAGCCTAAAGAACATACATGTAATGATGCCTTAACAAGAGGAAATGACTGTAGTTGTGTCGCCCCATATTCCTTTTGAACAGAAACACTTTTCTCAGTTATTTCCTACAGTAAAGAACATCGATTTAAGTGACATATCCAAGTTAGAGAAGAACTGGAGAGTAAATGTGTCCCTGTTTTGTCTTTTTTATTTGTGAAGATGTAAACAAATCTTTGCTTGGGGGATGAAGTAAGATGTACAAAAAATAGCTCTTAACAAAATAACTTCAACAGCTGAAGTTTATTCTGCTGTTTTCTCAACATGACAAGAAAATGTAAAAAGACACTTTTATAATTTATCTGTTGTAGGTTTGTTTACATTTACCATTTCTTTATTTAAAACCAGACATTGTGGTCCTTTAAATTACATTACACAAAAAATCTAAATGACAAACATGTGTTGTTGGTAGTTAAGGTTGCCAGCCTTAAAAATGTGAATTTTTGCTGGGTTTACTTTGTATAGCTTGTTGGTATATTAAAGGTAGAGATTCTAGAGAAAGATTGTGAATTTGAACTGAATTGAATTGAGTCTCTCATTCCGATCTTCCGCCTCTTCCTTCCTTCCCCTCTGTCCTGTGCATGACCTCCAGCATGCTTATCACTCTGGGTCTGACAATGCCAGACCTTCTAAGGCATCATCTTGAAACACGTAGTAGTTTCAATCGCACAAAGTATGCGAGCAGCTATGTGCATCATGCAACTAACGTCACAGCTGCTTTTTTTCCATTATTTAAAAATATCCAGGCCCATAAATGGCTGAGTTTGGTTCATTTTTTTATGAGTAAATCAGTGTATGTTACTACATGCAGACATTGACACAGTAAAACACCTGCAATTTGTACAGTTCTGTGTGTGATCATGTGGAAGAAACATTTCAGTTAAATATGACTTTGATATACTGACTCTACTTTTCAGTTTTCCTGTAACTGGCACATTCCACCGGGTCCTTGTCCTTTTTTAGAAGCAAGGTGATTAAAGCAGTGTTAACATCTCTAGAAAAAGAACCAATTTCAAGTGAAAACTGTATCATGCCAACAAGTAAGGGACTGATTAATGGCCAGAAGGTAACATAAAACTCAGGCGGGATCCCATCCAGGCCTGGTGATTTGCCTTTATGCATGGCCTTTGCAGCCGTTTCAATTTCATGAGCTGTAATAGAGGCATTTAGCTGTTCAGATTCATTAATCGGGAGACTTTCTATATGAATATTATTCAAAAAACCTTCACATGCAGAGTTATCAAAGAAATTCTCAGAGGTGTACAAATCTTTCGAAATAGAAGCGAAGGCATCATTGACTTTTTTAGGATCACTCAAAACTGCTCCATCCTTGGATTTAACACAGAAGATGTCAGCAAAGTGCTCATTTGTTCGGAGTCTCATGGCCAGCAGGTGGCTAGGTCTGGAAGAATGGAAGTAATATGTCTGTCTGGTTCTATGCATAAGAAATTCTGAACGGCGCCTGAGTAAAGAGTTAATTTCTTTCTTAACTATTTCTTTTTGGAGAGAAACACAGTCACTATAATTACATTGCAAAGTAGCATCAAGGGCAGCATATTTAAGTTCTAGTGCTTCCAACTTAGCTCTGCGTTCTTTCTTTTTCATTTTTTACAATCAAACAAGCACTGACGCATGCCTCTTAACACATGAGACCAAGAAAAAAATGCTGTAAGGACCCCTCTCTGAACTCGCCCTTTTTTAAAAAAAAAATGGTTCCTTTCTTTTTCCATTTCTTACGGTCTGTGTTATCTGTCCATTTTTATAACTTGTCTTTTGTTTTCATACAAGATGGCATATAGGAGTATGTCTGTTGTATGTCTGCTGTTCTCCATGAAGCTGAAAACTCTTTTACTGTTTTAAAATGTAATGAATAGATTAAACCAGCCTCACAAATCACATCAAGAAATAGCTGATGAGCCTGAGGGAGAGGAAATCACATAGTATCTGAAACGCAACAACAATTAGGAAAAACATGCTTGCTTGCTTGATAAAGTGACTAAAGCTGAAAACAGACATTGTGGGGCTCAAGTAACTCAGACTGAACAATATATAAGCATCGCTGTAGCTTTGCTTTTAATTCAGTCAAATGATCTGAGTTTTGGTGTCATTTATTTGTTCTAATAAATATACCACAGTACAAAACAGTACATCTATCTCTGATATTTATATAGACAGCCAAAAACCTGCATCAGCCCCTAAAATTACTCCGACATCAATATAATAAAGAAAAAAAAAAGCAGCACGTCTGTGTATTAACTCGGCTGCTGGTCTGTTTTGTTGCAGGTGAGCGTCCCTTCAAGTGCAGCCAGTGCGACAAGGCCTTCAACCAGAAGAGCGCTCTGCAGGTCCACATGGTCAAGCACACTGGAAAGAAGCCCTTCAAGTGCGAGGTGTGCAGCATCAGGTTTACCCAGAAGAGCAACATGAAACATCACATGAAAAGATCCCACGGCTACGGTGAGCAGCTGGGCAGCGTCGCACCGACACACACAAACACTGGCAGGCAGCTGTTTGTGCATCTGGGCAATGAAAGGGAGTAATCATCTCTCTGTTGTCTCTCCGTCAGTCTGATTCACTCTCATCCAGGAGCAGCATTTCTGAGACTATTGGAGTAGACAGGCATATTACGGGGAAGTTGTTTATTTCGCTTTCTGATGTTTTTACATGGGTGTGTGTCGCTCACGGCCACATTTTCTAAATTGTAATTATAGACGGTGTGTTTATGCGGCACCAAAGGTTAAACTGTGTCTGCGAACACTTCAGATTGATGAGAGGCATCTCTGGTTCACCCACCTGCAGAGCCTTAAACCGTCTCTCCTTCTTAAGTTTCGTTCCTGCAACTCTTCTCCTAATGATCAATAGATTAGTCGAGAATGAGCCTTTTCAGCGCTCAGTCGCCCCCACACTCACCACTCAGTCGCCTCCGTCTTACAGTCTCTGTGATGTTTAAGAGCTGACAGGTTCATCAACTCTGCTCACTTGAAGTTTCATTTTTAATATCAGCCAACTCATGTCATGAATATTAATTTATCATCGCTCTCTCACAGACTCGGTGAAAGTTTAGGCCGCAGCTGCCCTGTTGGCTCAACTGATGTCCATGTATACACATTGCTATTCATTTTAGTCATCGGGACATGGCACGCTTTTATTAAAGATGACAGTTACTGGTTTTTAAGCTATTAGCTAACGCTATGCTAGGTTGGCATAACTACAGAGACATTATTGCTAACATAAACCAACAGAGAGTAATTGAGTCTTGGTTAGCACAATTTTAGCAATGCAACGTTACGTAAATGAAAAGCATGAGTGATGCGTCAAAGCGAGTTAAACTGAAACGGGAGACATGTTGAGTCATTGTTAATGTTGTTATAAACTTAACTGTCGGCAAGCTCCACACAAGGGCATCATTCTGCGTGACTCTGACACTTAGCAGCATTTACTGTTTTTTGAGAAACTAACATATCGGCGTTTAATCGGCAAAACACCGGCCAATGACGATTATTTTGAAAAGTGCTGTAATCAACCGATTTAATTGGCCAGCTGATAAATCGATTGGGCCCTAATATATAGCTGATGGATGGAACTTTTCTGTAATGCCACCATCAGGTCAAAATTTCAGTTTGTTCAATACTTTGGGTTATGACAGAAAAATAGTGACTTTCCCTTTAGCCTCAGCTGTGTTTATCATTTTCTGCTAATTAGCAAATGTTGACATGTACAAAATGTAAAACACTGTGCACCTGCTAAACATCATACAGTTTTCAGTTTGCATTGTTATTGTGAAAATTTTAGCTTATTTTACCGTTGTCAGCTAAAAAGAAACAACCTCTGGGGTTCAACAATGAAGCCAAAGCACAAGTGCAAAAAACTGCAGTTCCTCAAATGGTCACTTGAGGCAGACTGCAAACAAAAGTCCCTATAGAGCACCAGGTTAAAATGTACAACTTTGCAGCAGAAATAAATGTGTTTACAGCCAGTCAGCAAAAATGATTTTGGTCTCTAATCTAGTCCACATGACAACTGTATAAGGGATTCATTTTTATATAACTCACCCATTTAAAATATATTTAGGCTTAAAATTATCCATAATTAAGCTTTTTGTGTGCCAGGTAGCGGCATCATTTTGGATTAGCTGGCAGGTTTGGCAAAGCTAGAAACTGTCAAGATGAGCAAACAAGCTGATGTTAGCATGACTGTGCTGAAATACAGCCTCACTGAGTTGCTTGGCACATTGGCCTATCAGATAGTTGAAGTCAAAATGGAATAATTCTTCTGACCTAGAAACTGGGCCAAAATTGTCGGCCGCCCTCAATTTTCTCTGGAACCACAATTTTCTCTGAAATGAGCTGAATCTGACCAAATAATCAGTATCTACTCCTCTCTGTTCTATATTTAGTCTGAAAGAAGAGCTGTTTTTGATGTTACATTGTATTTTGAATACGAAAAGATGGAATGGAAAAAATGCTCCTTGACTACGTATCTTTTTGAAGTAATCTCTGCAATCAGCTGCTTTTTGTAGCTCCTGATGAGACTTTTACACTTCTCAGCTGGCTGTTTGGCCCGTTTTTCTTGAGTGCAAACTGCTCCAGTTCTCTCATGTTTCCTTCTAACTTCTGTGTGTTTCAGCTTTTTCCAGAGATATTCAATTGGATTAAGATCAGGTCTTGTAGCACGTCAATTCAGAATAGTTCATTTTTTTTCCTCAGTCCTTTTTAGGATGCTTTTATGTTTCCTCTCATTATTTTTGCTGAAGACGGAGCTTTCTGACAATGGGCAGCATGTTTTGCTGTGGAACGCCTTGATAATTCTCTGATTTCTCTGCACCCTGTGCCAGAGGCAGCAGATCAGTCCCATAACACACCTGAGACTCCTCCATATTTCACAGTTTTTTTTTCAGTGGAAGCTTCATTTCTTCACTCTGTGAGCACAGAGCTCATGTAGAAAAGAAGCTCTGATTTTGTGTCATGTGTCCGTAGCGCATTCTTTACATAACGTTGTTATGTTTCATTTCCAAAAGTGGATTAGGGTTAGGGGTTTCTCATTCAGAAAGTGTGTCCAGAGACTTTTGTACCTTTATTCTATTTTATTTTTTGCCTTTCTGCACCATTCAAACTGTTCTTCTGTTTAATCTGCTATTGATTTTGCTCTTGTGGCAGCATCCAAGGACCTTTAACTTCCTAATAATATTGTCAGATGCAATCAAAGGAACATTAAGCTGCTTCGGGTGGCTCTTGTAGCCTTCACTGTTCTCTCTCCTTTTGTTTCTCTTGTCTACGTTCAATGTGGCACACTCAGCGTTAGGACTTGAGCTAATAACAGTCTCAGCTGTAGTCACAGGAACAGATAGCTCTGCAGCCTTGACCTTAAACATGCTTGTCTATTATTGTCCTCCTTATCGCCTCAGACAGCAGCTCTGAATGAAACCAAACAGCACCGTGAAGACTTGTCTCTGTTTAAGCAGAATAAATAATGATGCTAATGGAAAACTGCTTCAGTACAATCTCCTTATTTATGACCGTTTCTAAGACGTACCATTAATTTCCTCCAAGCCGTTTCAGAAGAATGAGTGAGAATTGAGCTCTTTGCTTTATTCATGGCCAATTCAAAGGCATTCAAGTATGTGTGATGAAAGAAAATTTTTAGTCTTTTAACTGTTTGTTTCAGTACTTTTCAGAAAGAATGGAGTGAGGTGAGGGCACAAAGAGTTTTCACCACGTATTTAACACTCAAATGGCTTTAAAATGCCTCTAAGAAGACCAAGTGTCTGCCTTAATGCAGCTTATTCCACCATTCCAGCTTTTCCTTTCACTCAGATGTCGATTGTGCAGCAACAAGTCCTCATGTTCCATCTCCGTACCTTACACGCATCACACCATGAACCGTCTCTGTTTCTTCCTCTCTCCAGGTCCCTACATTTGTCATCTTTTAGACTTTGCTGTTCTGTTTGTGTTCTTTTCTCTGTCCTTTGAATACAGTCTGTTGTTTTAAAATTGAAGCTTTAATGACATTTGGGAAAATTGTTGTGCTTAACTCTTACCTATGTTGCATGTTCACAGGGCTTAAGTATTCATTTTGCTTGTGAAATCTTTTTTTGTTTGTTAAAAGATTCAAAGTGTACCTTCGTATTCCTGCAACTTAATGACTATGTGTTTGAAGTGATTTGGTGGAAATAGAGGGTGGTAATTAAATTTAATTCACCATGTGGCATGTACCAGTAGAAAAAAAACATCAGAACCTCTCAGCCTGAGCCAAAAAATGACTTAGTGTTGTTTTTCCACTCAGTCTGTTGAGGCTGAATGCACTGACACATGGCTGTATCGCAATAAAACGCATACTATACATCTGCCCAATCATGTTATATAGCGTGTGTAACAGACGTGGCATTTTCACAAGGAGCAAAATGTGAGATATTAAAACAAATGCTTGAAGGAGTGAGTAGAGGAAGATTGCTTTTAGATTGATGGTCTTATTTGCATGACAGTTTAACGGCAAATTTAATCCAGAATCAGAGCTGCTGCTGCTGCTGCTGCTGCTGCTGCTGCTGCTGCTGCTGCTGCTGCTGCTTACTGATGTTCATCTGGTCTAAAAGGCTCTGTTGTTATTAATCCCAGGCAATGATCCCAGCTCACTTCCTCTCTTTCATCTTCCAGGTCAAATGCAAGACGTGTCCCTGGGCCAAGAAGGCCCGGCGCCTCAGGTCGAGGTAACACCTGAGCTCGACCTGGAAGTGGTTCCTGAATCATCCGGAGACTGGGACAATGTCTTCCACTGACCACCATCCGCATGAGTCCCCAGAGTCAAACAGCACTGTAGCATGAACTGACCACTAATAGAGTTCCGTCAAAACAGCAAAGCTTTGCCAAACATATTCCTCCTCCGACAGGGGCTGGATGGTTAGAAAAAATTTAGGACATATCAAGTGTGTTCCTGTGTATATTGAGGGCTTTTACCCCAGCAGCAGTCCACTGCTGCTTATCTAAATTAACATCGAAGTTAAGGGAGTCTGGTTCTCTGTGATTGGCTTAATGACTTTCATCTGTTTGGCTCCTGTCTGATTGTCATCAATATGGTAACCTCTAAAGAGGTTCGGCTCAATAAACACAGTCATCCCAGAGAATTCTCCACTCTGGAGATGCATTTGTGTCTAATGCTGACCCTGCTGGAAAGAGAGGAAACTGTACTCTGCTAAAAAAGCTCCCTGGAGACCCAGAGTCGTGTTTCTGCATTATTAGTCTGCTCAGAGAGCTGCAGTCAGCTGTGCTGCTGTCATGGCTTCAAAAGCAGCACAGAAGATAGAAAGCTTTTTCCCCCACTGGTTTACAACAAATCTGTCACTTTTTTAAAAAACATATTTATACTGTACATATTTAATCTCATGTCATTTTCAGCTGCTTTAGCTTGAGAACGTAGCCAAACGTGTTAGCTGTGAAAACACCGCTGTGGATCAGATGCTGTTCGAGGTTCCTGATAGAAGATGTCAGCATTGTTTCCTGTCATTGTGTTGAGGCTCACAGCATTTTATTTACTGTAAATAGTGAAGGTAGATTCCATATATTTTCTGATGACCTGCCAAGACCTGGTTTGTTTGGAAATATGAAATTTGTGCATAATGTCACATTTGTTATGAAACAAAGCCAATGTACAGACGACAAGCTTTTTCTTCTCTCTCTCTTTTTTTGCAGTTGTATTTTCTATTGTCCATAATAAATTAAGATTAATTTTCTACTAATTGAAAATCCCATTTCTTTTTATTTATGGTGACTGCATTATTGTGACTTCCAGGTAAAATAATCAGATTTTTACTCTACTAATGGAACAATTTTAACATTTTGGAATCTGTCTGGATTGGCCCTTGATTGCCAAAAGTCAAGTGAAGACACATATTTTTTGCATATGCAGAGCATGTGGGTGAGGAAAAAGGACAACGTTGCTAGCTACAGCAATATAAAAGCAGAAGATTGCAAACTAGTGGGAATGCCAACTAGGCAGTGTTTTTTTTTTTTAAAGAAATCTCCTGTGCAAATGTTTTATATGGAAGAAACCCTGTTTAATGTGTTTATTAGACCTTGAGGACATGCAGACTACATTTACTTCAGTGCAACTGGAATGTTTCCAAAGAAACACCACAGGACACCAATGTACAGTCAGAAGATGATAGATTTAGCTTTGCATAAAAACTGGAGGCAAGAGCCTAGTTTGTTGTCTTTAAGGTGTTTTACATAATGGATTTCAACCCTGTATGTAAAAACACTGCTTCCTATTGCTGCCACCCATCCATCCATCTCCCCTAAAAATTGCAGGATCATTGGACAGTACTGTGAAAAAATCTGTTTAAGTGTTTCCGTTTTTGACAAAGTTGGACAAGCAAACATTTGATCCTCTATGAAATGCTGTCCTTCCACAAGGAAATTGAGTTGTTTTTTTTAAATCATTTATTGAAGACAAATCTGAATAAATGTAATATTCCTATCTGGAAATGACTTCCGAGTGACCTCTGAAGCTCATATAGATGAAATAACTTCTTGTACCCATTTTGCATAGTCATCCACTAGTCTCTGACACTGAAATGTAGAACAACTCTTCCATGCAAATGTCCTTCAGCAGCAAATTATTTGAGGGTTTTCTTGGATGTTCAAATCCTCTGTGCAACATTTCAAAGGCCTTCAGAGTGAAGGACTCCTGGTGGATCATCTAAAAGAATGATAAGAGTTGCCACCATGATAACTTTTCAGAGACGAAAAATCCTGTGTTCTAAGCTACTGTGGAGTGTTTTGGTATCAGATAACGCTCCAAACTCATGCATCTGTTATTTGGATCAGATTTCATTTTTCACAATTCCCTGAGGAAGTTCTCACCAGCACTGTAGGACAGTTTCAGCCTGGAGATGTTAGTACCAAATTTACTTGGAAACAATACAGAGGCTGCATTTTCTAAAAAATGTGAGACAGTTTCATGAGCTATGCAAATTTTGAATATGGCATTTCAAGTCACATTTAAATATTTAAAATTTAACATTTACGCAGTTAACTCGGTATTTCCCAAACCTGTTGGCTAAAGAAAAATTAATTAGAAATGATTCCTTTCGGGCTTAACTGTACATACTGCTCCACATCTCTTGTGTGTGGTGTGCAGGGAGAAAGTGGCAAATGAGGCTATCGAGCTGTCAAAGCAACTTTAGCATCTGAAGACAAAATATCCTGTTCTGAAGCACAAGCCAGTGGATTATTTAAAGAGGAAATGAGGAGACAACAGCATGCATCTTCAGTTAATGTTGCTGCAATGAATGGCTGGCTGTTGGAAACATACTGTTTCTTTACACAACACACTGATACAGCCACTTTTTCTCCAGAAAACAGGCACAGGAAAAGGTTTCGATTCTCATGATGGTAGGAAGGTTTTTAAACGTTGATCTGAGCCAGCCTCCTGCTATAAATCTTTATCCCTGATTTGTCTCCTGGTTCTAGTTCCACACTTTTATTCTGAGCTGAGCTGCCCTTTAACTGGCCTTAGCTTCACATATAACAAACAGATACTAAATTTTTTTTTATCACTTTCACTCCTCTTATTCAAATAAAAGTAACAGTCCCTTATTGTGAAAGTCCTCCACAACAATAAACGTCCTGCATGTACAATCCTACTTACTAAATTAAAGTACATAAATGTCAACAGTATAGAAATGAACCACCGTAAAATGTTTTATTTCTGTGTATTTTTAATTATTGATCATTTTTATATGATATATATTTTCAAAAACTTTATTTTTTTGATTGAACCACTTTGAAACCAAGGCAAATCGTTGATTATTTTAATGGTAACACAAGTGTAAAAACACACAAATAAATACATTTGCACATAAAAGTATAAATAATTGAGAATATAATTGAGTAATTATTTAATTTATACACATTAAATAAAGAAAGCAAGTAGGTACGCAGACTTCTTTTTGTGATCTTTAATTTTGGAGAGATATCGGATCATAATTTCAACTGAAGTATTCGGTAAGTTTCAGGGGAAATAGTTGTATTTTGTGAGGCTGGTAACAACTCACAGGAATGTGAAGTGTGACACTGACTACATGCTGCTCTTTTTTAGGTTCAATCTTTAATAATGTGTTGTATTTAAAAAGGTTGTTTTACCATCTTTTGTGTGAAATATTCATCTTAAACCTGACTAAAGCTGTCAAATAAACACAACAGAGCAGATAACACAGTATCACCCTTTGAAAGGTAGTGGAGCTGAAGTGTGAAGTTGCATAAGATGGAAACACTGAAGTATTCATGTTGTCCATCTGGTGTTTGCATTCTGATTCATGGTTCTGCAACAGCTACTAAAATTATTTGGAAAAATATGCCCCGGTTATTTAAAGGGGATGAAATGAAGGGAAACGCAGTAATGCTTTCAGTGACCCAACCAGCCTTTGTCGTTCCATTATTCCAACATGACATGGAAATGCAAAGCATACTGTCTGATTATACTTGAGCCAGAACAGTGAGAACTCCATCTGCTGCAGTTATGAGCTCAGGAAGCTCAGCATAAGTAAAGATCAAGCGATGAGTCACATTCTGGCTTTATGTAAATCTATGTCATACCTTTGGAACATCACACATCACACACTTCCAATCATGCATTAAGCACAAGCTTTAATACGCAGAGAGTAGACCCGGTTTTAGTCTTTTTTAAAACATTTTTTATTCTCAGTTAAGTGGCTGGTCATGTTCTATTACACATACAGTGATGAGGAGGACGTTTACATTCATTCCCAGGATCCATTCAGCAATAAAACACTACATGGCACTCACAAGGCTCAAGCAAACAGTGGGAGGGACGAACGCTGCACGTCACACACGCCTGCTTTTTGGAAGGTGAATGGAACAGCCCCAATGATGGCGCTGACCTTTTCTACAAAGGACTCTATTTCCTTTTTACAGAAGACTTGCACATTCTCAGAAAAAAACACTTTATAATGTGTCATTACAGAGTTAGTCACAGAGCACCTTTTTGAAATTGTTGTTTTTTTTATTATCCACAAAAAAAAGGAAACACAGCACATTGTATTTGGTAGTCAGGAGGAAAAGGGCACTTGTTGTTGAGCAAGGGCTTTCTGCGAATTTCATTTACAGTATGTGTGCTGTGCATGAGATAGAAAGGTGAAGACAACAGAGAGACCTACACTAGACTACGCTGAAGCGTTTAGGAACCGGTCTGAATCTGGCATTGTGCTGCAGCACCAGCATCGTAATTCAGATTCAGTTTTAGTCATGTCATTATCTCACGGATTGTAAAAGAAAATTATCTATATTTCAGTGACTACTGCAGGAAAAAATTATTTAGAAGGTTTAGAAATGTAACTTTTACCACAAAATCCACAGCCAGCCTTAGGTCCAATAATGACAAACGTGGATCAACAACATATTCATGACGGGACACTTAGCTACACGTCAGACACAAGGGTTCACTGAAAATGGCTCTCACAAGAATGTAAAAGGCGTGTTAAATCTGTCACAGAACAATGTTCAAACACATGGAAACACAGAAAAAGGTTGGCGGAAGTGACGTCGACGGCGTGACAAGACAGAAAACCTCTCTTCTCTGAAACAGAAACGACTTGGGCTTTTCAATCCGTCAACCAGTGGCAACGACGGTCAAGTCAGTCGGACTTGCACCGGCCAGAACCTTCAACTAACCCCAGGTCTGCTCCGCTTCAGCCTCCCTTCGTTAGAGAAATGACCACAGACACAAAACTCAAGCGCAGGTATAGATAATGAGGAGAGCCATGGATGGATCATTCAGGCTGCACATGTGAGCGGCTTCAGGATCAGCAAACAGTGATGATGACTGCACAGACTCAGCACAACGCATGCAGGGTGTGGAGGAGGGGGCAACAGATTGTGTCGCTATCTACCAGCCAAAGGAGTCAGGGGTAGGGGGCAGTAATATGGGGAGATGAAGGATTTAGCTGACATTAGAGTGTTAACAGAGGCGGAGGGGACGGTGAGTGTAAGGGTCAACAAGGCTTCCTCCTCTTCTTCCTCTTTTTTTTGTTGTTTTTTTCCCCCCCGTGCTCTTGAACGTCTGCCCTGTTGGAAGGGTTGTAGAGGGACCTCAGCGTTTGGCTGGAGAAGCACTCCTGCTTCCCTGGAACAGACAACACACATGCAGTGAATACATGCAGCCAGGAGGTGTTTCTCAGCACCCCGATGTGTTCGGCCCATTGGTCATTTCACTCTCTGAAGGCCTCAGCAACATCATGATAACTAACAGGTAGCCAATTACTCCTGAGTGTGAAATTTCAGTTTTCACTGTTTCTAATTATCAGCCCTTTAAATACATTCACTGTCTGAGTGAGTTGTCTCTTTCCCTTTGGGGAAAAAACAGAGAATGTGTTACATCAGGTTTCATCAAGTCTTTCATGAATCCTGAGGCCTATAGTCACACATCACTAAATTAAGTAACCCTCCACTGAATAATGACACCAGGGCTTCAGAGTGAAAAGGCAGAGCAGTCATTTAATACGCCAAATAAGCACATTAGTAGATTTGTGAGCAAAAATTAATTAAAACTCTGACATATTTGTGTGGTAATAAGGCAGAATTACAATAGACTCATATAAATCATATTAACAAAAAAGAAATTTGTGATATTAAATCAGAGTTATGAGAAGGTGCATCAGACTAATGCAAAATACGTGATATTAAGTCAGAACTCTGGAAAAGTATTTGAAATTACAATGGAAAAAAGCCTGTAGCCCTTCATGGGGCAAGTGATCATATTTGACAACTTCTGCACACGTTAAATACGGCGTTGCTCCTGCCTCTCAGTGCCTCTCACCCAGCCAATCAGGAAAGATCACTCTACTTTACAGCACATGACATTGTGGGATTTAACCAATCAGCAGAGGCCTATAACATATCAAACTTCCTCTTTTCTCTAAAGTTGGAAAAAACAGACTTGCAGCTCGGTCCTTTTCCATATTTGCGGTCGAAATGTCAAAACTAACCATGGTTAGTTGACAATTATATGGTTGAGTGCTTGTGCTAAGTGATGATATATACATTTCTTGGAATGTTTTTTTTAACCACTAATGGACAAGGAACCATATATGGTAACTTCATTGACCTCGATTTTCAACATGAAAATTTAAAATGTTCAAAAAATGGCAAAAAAAGTAGAAGAGTCTGATGTCCTCCACTGACACTCTGGAGATGAAACTTTGAATTTTAAAGTATTTCAATGAGTTAAAATTAGGTTAAATTATGGCAAAAAAAAGGGATAAATATTTATAAATGCATACATAAATACATACTGAAATAAATATAAGATATGTCAAATTTGTGACCGGGAGTCATATTTGCGCAAGTATGTCCTAAATATTAGACTTGATTATAAGAAAAGAATCAAAAGTTAAGAACTATGGCAAAATTATGTCACACTAAGACACAATTACAGCTCAAAATGAGAAAAAGTCTATTTTTAAGACAAACTTATGAGAACAGCATTGGTAGATTACGTTGAACTTGAGATAATACGTAAAAAAATGTGAGAGTGGGTGGAAATGATTAAATAATTGACTATTCTGAGTTTCTCCGTTTAGCATATGACAAAGAAATTCTAAAATATGAAAAAATATAAGAAAATAAGACAGTAATTCAAGAATATTTGAAAGAAAATCTTAATTACGACTTCATTTTAAGTAAATTATAGGTCTAACTACATGGATTTAACTCTTTGATGCACAACATGGATCAAGAGAAATCCATTTTCTATTGAATATGGGACACTTTTGACCCATATTGTGCATCCCAGGGTTAAAAATTGCACTCTTGATATTCTCCATATTTCCTCTTATTGTGTAATACTGAATTAAAAAGTCATGTGTTTCTTTAATTCATACTGTAGAGCTGATTTTAGCTCATTTTTAATTTTTTTAAATTGTTTAATTCATAATGAGACACAGGCTGCACAGTGAGGTAGTGGTTAGCACTTTCGCCTTGCAGCAAGAAAATCCCTGGTTTGAGTCCTGGCCTGGGATCTTTCTGCATGGAGTTTGCATGTTCTCCCTGTGCATGCGTGGGTTTTCTCCGGGTACTCCGGCTTCCTCCCACAGTCCAAAAACATGCTGAGGTTAATTGATTACTCTAAATTGTCCGTAGGTGTGAATGTGAGTGTCATTGTTTGTCTGTATATGTAGCCCTGTGACAGACTGGCGACCTGTCCAGGGTGTCCCCTGCTTTCACCCGAGTCAGCTGGGATAGCCTCCGGCACCCCCCACGACCTTATTGAGGATAAAGCGGTACATACAGAATGGATGGATGGATAATGAGACACAAAAATACTTAAAAAAAAATCCTTCCTGTGCTTTCAAATATTTTTTTTCTTGTCCTGGTAGAATACATTGCTGATGTTAATGGGAGTGTATCATTTTGCAAAACTGTTTATTTTAAGATGGTGATAGAGCCAGCAAACATGTTTTATTTGAAGTTTTTGGGCCATTTCATCCATTCAGACGCAAAAGTTCTCTATTCCAGATTAAAGCTCCACATCAGACATACTATGTTTATCAGTGAACAGTCTCTTAGCCTGTATTCCACCACCCACCCCCATCCCCACCCCCACCCCCACCCCTTTTACTCTGCAAAACAGATCAAAATTCAGGAAGAGGAGAAGATTCTAAAAGGCGGAAAGATTATACAAATTAGACAAATCTATCCGGTTTGCTTAAGAAGGTAATCTGCACTGTGGAAATCAGTTTACTCCTCCCCATAAAATGATTCAAGCTTTTGTTGGAGCCGATCATTATCTGAGTAAGAATCCCAACATACTGCACTGGTAATTGGATTTGAATTGGAAATTGAAAGAGGAAAATGAATGGAAACAAAGAGCGAAACATTATTCTAAAGTTAATGTAGCTTTATGCTCATTTCCATTTGATGTCATTTATGTGAGGCAGAAACTGAAGCAATGGTGTGCTGCCACTGACTCATCGCTAATTAACCATATCAGAAAGATTGGAAAGCACCATCCCAGATGTCGGTCACATCCAGAGCTGTTTACTCTCTGGCAGCTTAGCGACAACAATTTAGCCACTACAGACGAGGATGTAGCAGCCCTGGGGGAAATTTGGATTTCTCTACCTTCAGTAATTGCTAAACTAACTAATCTAAAGTACAGTCCGTTGGGCTGGCTAATTAGAACCTGACAGGGAAAAAAATAGTAGAGCAATGAGCGCTGCCACTTCTCTTCATGATGGATGTAAACAAATCAATGTACAAGGAGCCGCTTTATAAAATGGAAAGTCAATCTGAAGTAAATGCTAATGAGTGTTTAAGAGCTGGCTGAATGGTACATGAGCTGAATGACCCAAAAGTATCAACGTAGGCGCTTTCAACTTAAGTTTACTTAGTCATACTCGGATCAAGAGTCAAAACTTCCATCTGTGCTCAATTAGTTTTGACATTTTGTGCTTTCGTGAGAACTATTACAGTTACTGGAGTGCACACTTGTACATTTTTGTTGTCTAACAAAGTTTCACCCAAAATTTCGGTGATTCCAAGGTCACACTCTAAATGCAAATTAATTTTCTTTAAACTGGAAACTAGAAATTTCTCGAGCTGACATCATGGATCAGGGACAGTCATAGCAAAGCAATCTAAGTTCAATCTTTTGTTTCTATCAGCACTCTATAAACAATAACATTATTTTCTAACACATTTATTGTTGTCATAAGTTGATATATGGACATTTGTAAATGTGTATTTATGTTTTTATCAACCTGCCAGCACAAAATTGTTCTTTAAGCACATTTCAGCACATGTTAGTTGACAGTTGTCTATTTACTTTTTTAACAGACATGGAGTAACATTAGAAGTCACTTGAAGTTTTGTTTTCTTGCCAATATTTCTTCTCCTTTCAGCATAGTTTTTGTTTTATATCAATAACCTGAGAGATACCATCTGTTTATCAGCAGGCTAAAAGCTAGTTCTGCTGTTTCGTGCTAAACTTAGCAAAAATAAGTTAAACTGCGTGTGATTTAGTTAACACTAATGACACCTTTCCCATTACAAGTGGTAATTTGTGTAATTATAGCAGCTCTAAATATATAATCTCAAAAAATATTCTAAAAATCAATTTACATAGATATCTAATATTTTCATTTAGCAAGAAAAAATACTTTAGCAATTCATAGACTTAAGCAGTCATAGGTTATTGTTGTTAGTTATTTTTTGACTTTCCTCCATGGCATTATAAAGACTCTTTGAAAGAAAAAAAAGAAAAGGAACAATGAAGGTCTTTAAATGACAAAGTTTTTAGGTATATGGCACACCTAATAATTAGCTTTACATTCTGCCAACATTTGCATTCAGCAACTTCTCCAAAGCACCTGATGGAGCCTAATCTTTGGTAATTGATTGATGACAGTGCAAAATAATGTTAGATCGCACATGCAAATACATAATGCATAAGCCGTCACGTCTTCCCTGTTAAGCAGGCAAAGTATGTTAGCTGTAGCTCCGCTGAGTCCTAATCAGAACTGGATCTACCATCATCAGCATGATTATATCAGCGTTGGCATGGAGCTTGTAGCATGCACGTTTATCAATCTCGTGTCTAAAAGCATCTTATTATTCCGCTGCTGACTGCTGTAGTAATGAGATTATGATGTCTTCTAAGCGCATCCGTGTTTAACAGATGAGTTACGCTAAAGTATTCCTTCTATCATATATCAGTTACTCACTCTGCTGCTGATATCATCACTGAGACAGACAGAAAAAATGGGGCAAGAAAGTGATTAGTCAAAAATTGCATTTTCAGAGCAATTTCATTTTCATTCAGTGTGGAGATTAGCCTAGCCACGCTACACCCATGTTTCTGACGGCACAAGGGTCTAGGGAAGCTCGACAGGGAGGGAGGCGGGCTAAAAGGTTGTCTATCAAATCCCTCTGCAGCAATTGGGTAGGTATACAACCAATCAACGCAACGAATGGGCTGACGTAGTTCCGAGAGCACCGGCGGATTGTGGCTAAGTCCCATTAGCTTCCCAACCAGCGGAGCCGCGGAGCCAACTGGTATATTAAGGATTTGCCATATCCCATCGGCATAAGTCCAAATACGTCTTTCTTCTCAATGAAACACTTAAGTGCCGTCCTTTGTTTATCTTTCAAGTTGAATTTTAGCTTCAAATCTTTAAGGGCTGTGGCCAAAGCCGAGTCGAAAGATAACTGTTTATTGTGCGCCGGTTGTTTCTGTCAGAATCGTCACGCCTCTGTCGTCACTTCGTTACGCCGCCTTCTGACTCTACACTTCATGGTGATTGGTCCGGCCAGTTTTAGGAGAATCCAGCCTCGAGCCTTATGGAGGGTAACTAGACCCTCCCTGGCAGAGAATTAAATTCGTTGCCGTGGGTTGTCTAGCGCGGCTAGGCTATGTGGAGATGCCTCTGAGAAATAATTTTTAAAGCATATGACAAGTAGTTTTTATATTTTTTTCTTACCATTTTGAAGATCCTAGTCAGGGTGCCTTTGCCATCCCCTGCACTGGCCTTCTTGGCTTTAGCAGAGTGTGACTTCTGGGGGCCCTGGCAGAAGGAGAAAATGAGTCAAGTGTGTTTAAAGATGGTCAAGGGATTAAGATGTGGTTGACCTTTCCACAAAGAGCTCTGGATTCTTTTTCAGTTCAGTATGAGCAGTGAAAAAGTTACGGAAGGATAGAATGTAGCACATAAGAGCACATTCTGCAAGGACGTAGCCAAAAAAAAAAAAAAATATTGAGGAAAAAAATTGAAGAGTTCATTTGCAAAAACAGACAACTGTTTTTTTTTTTTTAAAATCAGAAATTTTTTTTTATTGTTTACTTGAGATAATATTCAAACTGAAGTCGAGTGGATTTAACTAAAATAGAGAAAAAATAAATTATTAGTGTTATTATTATTATTATTATCTCAAGTAAACAATAAAAAAAATGAGTTTTCTGAAAATTTATAAAAGTTACCATCCATCCATCCATTCTCTATACACCGCTTTATCCTCACTAGGGTCGCGGGGGGTGCTGGAGCCTACAGCCATGGCCACAAGTTTGGACACAGGATGACTTACTATGTCTGTTTTGATGTCTGTTACAGAACATAACTAATATTTTTTGACAGCACCAGTTTAATTAGTCAGCAAATCAACAAGGGATATATTATCAATAAATTCCAACAATTGGAACAACTTTGTTCCCAAAACATAATATTAGAAGAAAATAACAAAAAAATGCAGCATTTTCACAACCGAATTTGGTAAGAATAACAAAATGACACCAAACTCTTTTGATGTTTTTTTTAAATATGAAACTTAATATAGTTCTCAGGAGTTGTGTACTGTATTGTAAGTGACAATTTTGTGGTACTTTCTAAGATTCACAAGCGTCATGGTACTTGTGTCCAAACTTATGGCCATGGCTGTATCTCAGTTGACTCGGGCGAAGGCACTGGACACCCTGGACAGGTCGCCAGTCTGTCACAGGGCTACATATACAGACAAACAATCACACTCACATTCACACCTACGGGCAATTTAGAGTGATCAATTAACCTCAGCATATTTTTGGACTGTGGGAGGAAGCCGGAGTACCCGGAGAAAACCCACGCATGCACAGGGAGAACATGCAAACTCCATGCAGAAAGATCCCAGGCCCAAGCTGGGATTTGAACCGGGGATCTTCTTGCTGCAAGGCGAAAGTGCTAACCACTACGTCACTGTGCAGCACAATACAGGGTTACCTGTTTTTGCAAATGAACTCTTCAGATATACATCTTATAGCGTGCAGTCCTATTCAGACTCACTTTATTATACTTGTGTACCACTTAAGTAATGTTTTCATCCAAGTTTTTGAATAATGCATGAGGTAGAAAAGATACAGAGCAGCAAAAATGAAAAGATTTGGAACCACTAAAGGTAATTCTTTCATTTAGGAAAATTTCTAGCATAACATTTAACTTTCTGAATACATGCATGAATTAATCCTACGGTACCTGCATATTATCATAACCAAATGTTGGCACTTAACAACACTGAGATTTGGCCTTGAACTGGGAAACATTTTAAAATGTTGCCTCTTGCCACTTGGATGAAAAAGCTAAAATAGTCAGAGGATTTAATATTTTCAAGTGAAAAAACAGAGAAATGCAAAAAGTCATGTAAAAAAATCACTTAGGAACTGTATGAATATTATTGGAATGGTGGCAGGAGTCATTTTATTTAAAAAACAAAAACAAAAACAAGGATCTTAACATTATCACAACGTCTTACATTATTATTACAAAGCAGGAAAAAGAAAAAAGAATATACCTACATTGCTTGTGCATTGTCTAATTTATTTGTTGTGTCATTACTGGGGTTGGTATTTAAGCATCCTGCTTCAAATGTCAAAGACAGATGTCTGCCAGATCTCTAATACAGTTTTGCTACCTTAACCAAACATCTACAAAACAGTGTCCAAAAGGAAACAGACAGCAGTGTATAACTTAAGAATACAGCTGTGACCACGTCATCTGTAGCTAAGTGTAAGTGATGCTAATGCTAATGCTAATGTGATAGCTAATTTTAGCATTCTACCTCTACACCAAAGACAATTTGGTCTACTTGTCCAACACTGTATGAATGAAGGGCAAGTTGAGAAATAACCAAAAATTTTAGACTTGTGTCTCTAACACTTTCTGACATATTGTTGTCAAACATGACCTTGATTTTCCTATGCAAATAAAACATGCTGAAAGTGAGTCCATGGGCAATTTCTGAATACATTTTATTTAGAAAGCATTTGGTATATATCTAAATATCTCAGCAAATACCCATATCTCATGCTACTAAAATATCTGGAATTTTTGAACAATTTGAAATTGTTAAAAATTGTTTGATTTCAGATGAAACTATAATTTATTATCCACTATGAATGCTCAATAATAAAAATACTAAAGTAAAAGTTGTCTTTTTTATATCATTATTTTATTTGTCAAGGAAAAGTCGAAATAAAATCTAAATTCAATCCAATAAATAAACGTCCTGCCAACCTTCACACCCACCTATAATCCCCTCCCATTTTACTGATCTCCTCCTTTACAGTAATTTTTATACAGTTCCTTAGCAGAATCTCTTTTCCCCCCCTTTTAGCCACAACCACCTCCTGTGCTGCTTCACATACATGCATGAGGACGCTGATAATGTTGCCAAATGAAGCAGAAGGCAGCCTCACTTCAGCCGGCCACTAAGAAACTTTTGGAATGAAACAGGGATAATGAAGAGGGGAGGAAGGCCTGTGTTATCATAACAGCGATATATGCACACAATATGGATAGGTCAGACTGCAAAGTCACAAAATGGGCATGATGCACTTGAAAATGGACTTAAGTCGGCAGGAAATGAGGGCGTTATCACTGATGTATGGACAGATTACGAAGGCCTAAGTGGTTGATGGAAATGGAAAAAGAGCCACAGGCGTCAGAAGCATCTAGAAGACAGTTTGAGAAGATGACCTCACTTGCTCCTTCATGTTTAATTAGGCATGATACCTTCCTTTTTTTTTTTTTTTTGCAGTTATCAAACCACCTACCAGGCCTATCTTGGCTGCTAGTCCTCTCCACTGGATGTGCAGAGAAACAAGAGACAAGGACAAGAAGGCAGGAGGGAGAGGAGACAAATAGAAAAAACTTACTCAGCGCAAAGGCAGGATGGAAAAGGAGAGGAGGCAGGTGGGAGAGTCCATCCAGAGGAGGGGTGGGGAGGAATCACGGGGTTGCGGGGGGGAGGCAGGAGCAGAGACGGAAGGGAGGCAAATATGTTTGGAGAGGGAGGAGAGAGGAGCAAGGAGGATGCTCACATTGGAAAGAGCACAAGTTTAGTGACATTCAGCAGCAACAAGGCCAAAGACATGAACCATAGTAGCACATTTACTGTTTGACTATTTTAAACTGATTGTAAAGGTGCTGTAAATACTTGTTTCTTGCATGTGTCCATACACAGTTCTTTGAAAATCTGCCAATTATACTGTTTGGTTTCACATTAAAATGACCTTCCATCAGTGAAACAGAATCTATTTTCTATTCCCCGCTGTTCAAGCTCAGCTAAGCTAAAACAAGACAAAACTTTATTGATGGCGAAGGAAATTCTTGTACCAGATATTGCTCAGAAAAAAACAAATGATACAACACATGAAATGTAGTGCCTATTAAGTAGAAAAGCAATAATAAATGAGTACGATAAAAATTTGAAAAAAATTACACCTGGAAAATGAGGTGAATAGGAAAATGAAAGGTTGAAAAGAACTGTTATTGTAAACATGTCACCTTACTTAAATGACCTAAAATGGAATGGAAAAATGGACTGAAACAAACAATAAAAACCCAACTTCTGGCTTATTCTTGCTTAGCCCATAAGAACCCACGGTGACACCAGTGTAACAAGCACTTTGAGTGCCCCCAGTCTATGTGGTCCACTTGGTCTGTGGTATAGCCCACATAATTTTCCTTTAAGGAAAAATGGGTCTGGGTTCTTAAAGGTTAGATTCTAAATTTGACAAATATTTTGTTATAAAAACGAACAATGTAAAGTTGAAGTCTCTTGCTGTAGAGGTTCAGTCTCTGGCAGTTTCTTCTAAACTCTACTTTTTCTTCAACTGTATAATACGAAATAATCTTTCATGCTGTGAGCAAATACTGAATCCACAGGAGCGTGGAGAAGTTTATAGATTTTTTAAAATCTGTAATAAGTATTTAAAGGGGTTTTCATTCAACTTTTGACTTATTTATTCATGTCTCTTTGCAAATCAACAGAAAGCAGACTCACCCTAGACTTGGGAGGGGCAGGGGACACCTGAAGAAGTGTTGATAACAGAGAGGTTTTGACAGAGTTAGTGAACGATCAGAGAAAGCAACGGCACAGCAAAGAGACAAAACATGGAGGAAGAAAAGCTGGCAGCATCACTGAAGCTCCTGTCTGACCTGAGAGCCTGAGAGTGTCAGAGAGCTAAGCATTACTCACGATCGTGCGGAAGAAATGGACCACGGCGTTCTCTGCTCCGCGCTTGCGTGGGGAAGTGGCAGAGGCTTTCTGAGGGGCTGGAGAGAGAGCACCTCGGAAAGAGCCCTGAACAGGAAAAGGAAAGAAACGATAGACTGCATGTTAAATGTATCTAACATGCAAGTTTGACTTTAAATCTTGAGGGTGAGAGACTCATACACATACAAGTGTTTCCTCTACATTCATTCAGCGGTGGTGGCCCTCCATTCCTAAATCCTAGCTGCTGCTCTTTCAAATGTCTTTCTTTTCTTTTTGTTATTGTTGCAAATACACCACCGCCTGCACTGTGTCGGGTACTCGCGAGCACTAAGGTAAACTACAGATAGCTATCGTGCTCAGTATCTACTCTTTGATACGTCGGGTTAATACATATGGGTTAATACGATGTTGATGTCTCGAGAGCCCGGCCTTGAAAGAGACGTCATGTCAAGTAAGTGAGAGAATCAGAGGAGTGTCATCTTGGAAAATAGGGCAGCGACTTACCAGAGAAAAGTTATAAGTGTTAAGATAACTCATGATATATTTTACAATTTAAATGGCATTCACAAAATCTTGATGTCCAGCTAACGGTATGTAACATATAGCTTCAGTTAATTGGGCCCGGTGTCAACTCTGTAAACTAATTGATAGCATTAAGCTATTATTTACACTCTATGATGTAACTGCTGACTGCGTTTTCAAATGAGTTTGTTCAAATTTTTTATGTTTATTTTTTAACATTCAGCCTTTAAAAAGCCAATTTCAACTGGCTGTTCAGTAAATAGGTTGTACAAGTAAAATCTTCAGTTCAAGTGTCATTTGTTTGCGGGTCACGGCTCCCCAAAGAGCCTCTTGCAGCTGCTGAAAAAAAAATCCTAGAGGAATTGTCTTGCTTTATTCGAATTCTTTAAAAATGAAGGATAGGAAAGGGGTTAAAGGAATCAATATTTAAAACGAACCAACACTTGAGTCCTACTTACCTGCCGAATGAAGCAAAGGAAATCACCAAAGATACAAAATGATTGGCATTTAAATTAAACGCTGAGCTTTGTATGTGTTTGACCTTGTGCTGAAAGTGTCTCACTTTGGTTTTTTAAGGTCTCTGATTCTGGTTCTGATATTCATGGACAGGAGGTACAGCTGGAGTGAGGAACATGTCCAGTTTGGGAACCTTGGAGTTGCATCTGTTTTTTCAGATGAAGTTGTTTTGTTGGCTTTAGAGTGTGAAGGGGATGAGATTCAGCTTCTTAAGGTCTGACATCATATTTCTCTGCCTCAAACTGGATTGCTCCCTCTGGGTTGGTGATGAGTTGCTGTCCCAAGCAAAAGGAGCTAAGTATCTCGGTATCTTGTACACAAGTTATGGAAAAATGGTGTGTGGGCGGAATGGTGCAGGATAGGCAGTAATGCGAATGAAGATGGGGCCAAGCTGAAAAGTAAAGTTCTCAATTTACCAGTCGATCTGTGTTCCAACCCCCGTTAGTGATCATGAGATCTGAATAGAGAGCCTAAAAGTGAGAAGAGCCTTCGAGATCGGGTGAAGAGAGTTGGTGTTCCTTCACATCAAAAGAAGACAGAGGTGGCTGGGGCATCTCACCGGAATGCCTCATTGACACCTTCCTTTGGAGGTTTTCTACCCTCACACAACCCTGGGTAGACCCAGAGCTCACTGGAAGAACTCCTGATCTCATCTGGCCTAGAAACGCTTTGGGATCTCGCATCAGGGACTGGAGAATATTGTTGCCCTGCTTAGCACGCTGCAACCACTACCCGACTCTGGATATGTCAAAGAAAACAGATGGATGGACGGACTAACATGAGATTACATAACTGAAATAATAATATTTGATTTTGAACTAAGTCTTATATTAGAAGGATATGCAATAATAACAGTAACTTACATTTATATTGCACAAGTTGCACTTCTAGTTAAGACAGTGAATGCTGGTCCAGTCAGTTGATATTTTAATCATATAGTTCTTCAGTATATACACAATAAAAATCAAGAATTTACAAATAAAGAGGACAGATTTCACATCTAATATTGACTTTTTGATTAGAGAACAATGCATTTGGACAAATACCATTGGCAGTGGGCACACAGACCACTCCAAATGGTTCGGCATGTTAGCGAACTGTTTGAAAGCTATAATTAAAGCAACACCATGCTCAGGACCTTGTTTAGATCTGTTCCCATTGGAGTTTGGCAGTTTTTAAAGTACTCCACTGTAATAAAATCGAAACCTCTTTACACGTGAAAGGGCATTAAGATTTAATGGCAAAAACCTCTTGGCAATGAGTTAATAAATACAAATTAAAACAGTACAAATTAAAAGTTGAAATTATCATTATTTTCTTGTCTATGGGTTGATCTACTAAAAGAAGACTAGTTGTCACCTCAAAGCGGAAGTAAATGCAGCCAAGTGTTTCAGAAACATACTTTACAAAGGCTACGTCAAGTTGAATGCAAATAAGGTCGATATCCTCTGACTTGTGAAAGCTCTGCAGCATTTAAGAACAAATCTTTTCGTTTTTCAAGCAAATGTTATGGCGACACAAAAGGTGAAAAGTGTAAGTCTTTTATTACCAAACATCATTAACATATCCTGCCCACCGTAGGGAAAAAAAACACTCATTTTCGCCTACTCAGTATGTCCAGTCATCTCAGTTAATGTCGGCTCATTTTTCCCTCTCTGTGACCCCATTAATGCCACAGCAAAATGTATGTGTCTCTGGATGTGTCGTGTTATGATTCACATCCATTACCTCACATCAGAGCATTAAGGTTTACTGAAAGGGGGGAAACTTTCGCTGCCACCTCCATTACACTAGATGATGGACGTGTGGTGTCACTCGCTCTGTCTTTTATGGGGTTTATAAAAAGTGTGCAGTTCGACACCTCCCCTAGTTCACTATTTCAACTATTCCCTTCTCATTGATGTGAGATTCTGTGTTGCAACTTTCTGCTGCCCCAGCAGTGACACCTTAATGAAGTCCTCTTGCATGAATCCCTCTCTGCATGTCTGTTTCAATTCTGTTCTTGACTGAAAAAGAGGCATAAATGAAACGGAGTTGAGAGAATGGAGTCGCCTCTGCAATTTGTTTTGGGGGAGAACAGAGATGAAGTGAGAGAAGAAAGCAGATCATATAATTCTGTAGGATTTGTGCTCATGGTATCAAATTCAGCCAGTTTTTCCTTTGATGTGAATGAGTCTCTGCTCTGTTTGTTCTCTCTGTTCTGCTCTTATTCCTCCATATATGTTTCCATTTGAAAAAAAAAAGCTTTCAAGAAAGATAATGCTGAATAATTTTGGTTCCTGTTTTCATGGGAATATTATGTGGAGGTAAACATTCCTGTTTGCTGATAATGATGATGGAGCCGATAATGAGCAGTGACATTGAGTCTGAGTCTGAAATAAATCTGTTTTGGTAAGTACTGAAAGTATGTTACCCATTTTTCCTTTAGTGTTGTCTTTGAAAAGAGGGAGGTTGGAATCATTGATGCCTATTTGATGTCTGAAGAGAAAGAAGCTCAGGTGTGTGTAAGAGAGAAAAAGATGTACCGAGATTACAAAGAACTCATTTTTATCTGACTGTAACACATGCATAGGATTTGTGAGTCTTTGTGTTGCTTGTCTGCCAGGCAAACAATTTGTCAAGTGTTGACATTGCTTACTGAGATTTCAGTTGCTTCTCTTTCCTTTATCTCCATAGCCACAGTCACTGTCACTGCTCATATCAATTTTTCTTCTATTATTTTTTATTTATGCAACAATACATAGAATTTAAAGACAGTAACTAACTTTCTAAATCTCCACAAGTGGATATAGTTGAAATCAAAATCATTTCCTTGCTGAGAATTAAGCAGTATGGATTTGATTACGATCCCTCTATTTGTCCATTAGCCATGAAGCTACAACACTCTTCGCGGCTGTGTTTGTACTAAAGGAATGTTGTGGCATTTGAAAAAAAAAAAAGTTTTCAAGGAAAAATGTTACATGAGCATTGATACCACACTTAAATGTACAAAACATTGAAGTACAGTCAAAAGTTACATTAAGCTAGCTGTAAAACATATCAATTAGCGAGCTAGGCTAGCTGCATCCTTTTCAGTCTTGCTAAGCTAACAATCTTTGATCTCAAATGTAAAGCAACTACAATTTCTGTAATATGAACTATTTTAGTAAAGTGAAAAAGCATCAACAATAACAAATAATTATCACTGGACAGGTCCCCTCAGTTCTGTTGAGTTGCTAAGATCTTGCTAATGCTAACTGTTCGCACAGTGCTGTTTTCCCCAGAAGTAGACCTCTATTTTTATAGTTAAAACTATAAAATTATACATTACTTGAAGAGCACCAAGTTGTTAACAAAGTTAGCTCTTAGCTGGTTAACACACTACAGCATTTGGCAGTTACAGGGCTAAGTATTTCTCACATTAGCTGGTGGAGACCAAACAGAGCTAAAGAACTTGATGTTTGCCAGGTGGAACGGATGTAGTGAAAGTATAAGGCTATTTTATGTTGAACGCGCAGGTATAAGAATGGGATCAATATTTGTATCTAATTATCACAATTTAGTGTATTTTCCAAACTGTTTAGTCATTTTTTTAATCTCTGACAGCAAGCTGTTCATATCTCAGATGCTGCTATAAAATGTACTTACATGGTCATGTATTACAAAGTGCAAAAGATGAGAAAAGCAAAGAGAGAGAATCAGGATTCAGGAGACAGATTGAGCTACAGGGATTCCTTCCTTTTATCACAAACTGTAGGTTAATGATCACTATGGTCAGAGGTCACAGCCTGGCCAGGAATCTGCTTTATTATGAATGATGCTTAATAATTAATCCTGAGCAGGAGAGGAGACTTGGAGGTCGTGACTGAAAATACTACTCAGAATTCTAAGAAACTCCACTCTCTTGACACTGAACATCTCTGAAACTATTTAACATTCATCAAGAGTTGTGTTGACACTACAGATCATTTGCGAAACAGGAGGAAACCATTTCCAAATGTTATTTATTTATTTATTCTGATTTAGTTAAAGCCCATGTGCAGTCTATGTGCGCACAGAAGTAAATAGAAGAACATGGTGGTGAACAGCAGTGTACAAGTTGCACCACTGGGAAGCATAAGCATCTTCATCAAACTTTCTAAGAATGTCTTTGTTTATTATTGGCAAAATTGATTATATTAATCATTCAAGTTATGGAGTTTGTGCATTTTTTAGAGCAACATGTTCAGTCCCAGTTCCCAACCTAATATGTTTTTAATAGTCCCATAAGAATTCTTAGTGTTTTTGCTGAGTAGTACATAATCCAAAGCCACAAAGCAAAAAGTGTGAGCAATATTTACACTTTTAATTTGTTGAACTGGCAGGTTGCACTGTTTTCTTCCATGTGTGACTTATTGCTTATTGAGCAGGCCTCCTATTAATTCTGCAATATCAATCATTTTCAGCTTGCATTTAAATGCCATTAAAATGCACAAAGTCCTGGGCCTTCATTGAGTGCCTGACTATAACGGTTTGTCTGTATAACCAAGAGATGAATATAAAAAGACATTTTAGCATTTTAATTAGAAATTAAAATGAACCCTAATTTGGCTGAATTAAACTGGCCGTTGCAATTAACATAGTTCAGACATGCTAAAAATGTGACAGATAAATGAATTTCAAACCCCGGCTCTGGGAGACAAGAACCTTCAGCTCGTATATCACAGTAGTCTGCCTTCGTTTAGTTGACAAACTGTGGGTGAAAGGTTTTTTATTCTCTTTTCAGGCCATTTCATTTTTGTTCTCACACAAACAAGTCATCCATTACTCAGTTGTATCAGATTGGAGATAAACAGAGCTCCCTAAAGAGAGATGTTTTTTGTTTTTTTAACCTTGTTACTATGTGAATATGGCCTTTTTCTTGGGTGAAACCAGCAGTCTGTTCCGTGACTGAGCCTTTCTGCATAACCAACCTAAAGAACTAGTCCTGTCCCCTTGTAGAGTGGAGCTTTCTTCTTTCTACTTGGAACATGTATGGCTGAATTACTGCAGTATTATAGCTTGCCACTGAGTAGCGTATTGTAGTTTTAGAGTCACAGCTTGAGCGGCATCAAGTGGTGTGGACCAACTAGCATATTCATACATCTTGAGATACTAAAGGAGGCAAACGTCTGCTGTTTCATATCATATCAGCTTCAACTTCAAAACACTCTCTAATACCTCCTTTTGGTTTGGAGTACATCTACAGTATGTGATTGACTGACTCAACTTTGGAATATTAGTTTGTATTAAAATCTATAATCTTAAAGGCTGAGACATGTTTTTACTTGGAGCTAAATTAAAAACATAAAACAAAGCCACAACTTCAGAAGGGGAGTAATTACAAATCCGAGTGTTGGCTGTTATCAGTATTAGCAGAGCAGTTAATATGATTTGACATTTACAACAGTAGAACCAAAGGGACACACCAAGCCAAACACAAAGTTGAAAAAACAACAGCAACAATGCAGAGGGTGTTGTTAAAGACTTTTAATCAAGCAAAAATCCAAAAAGCTTAGAACAGGATAGGATCAGGTCACTGGTCACAACAGATCCAGACAGTTACAAGTGTCTGCTGGAAAGCTGAAGGCGTAACAAAGCAGTGGGTCAACACAGTTCCACCGCAGGTTCAAATAAAACTCCCCAACTGTGTCAAAGACTTGTGAACCTGAGGTGAACAAACTGATGTGAGGTGAGGGAGTCAGAGCCCCCACCTCCTCCATCCAAGACACTGGGGTTCGACTAAAGTATCACAAAAGTTTTGGTTTTGACCGTGAGCTGTTCTGCTAAAGGACTGACTCATTTACAATAATCACTCCTGCATTGAATTATATGACCGATTCAAAAATTAAGATTTCAAATATTTTTTTATTTATCATTTCTGCTAGACTAGCTAATGTTCATGCAAAATGTATTTTTCCTCCATTTAGCACATCATTATTACAATCTGAAATGATCCAATTGCTGTTAGCACTCAAATGCAGATTTCCTGTAACTGTTTTGCGTCCTGAGACCAGAGTTGTTGTTTTTTTTTGTTTGTTTGTTTTTTTGGCGTCACAACTTCTGAAAACATCTCTCGTCATGACATTTTTCCCAATGCCCAAACTCAGGCTAAGACTGAAACATATGTAAAAGCAGACAAAAGACATTACAAAGCACAAGGGATTAGCGTGTAAAAGACTCCACACCTGCCAAGTATGAAAACAACATTACTGGAATAAGCATGCATAACCTCAGTCCAATGCAAAACACTGACACAATCTTTCACGGTAATACTGCAGCCAAGATTCATGAATTCTGAATGTCTGTGGAGAATCTGTGCGCACAGACATGTAGGCTATGTAGAAAAATTAAGCTAGAAAATAGCTGTCTTCATGATGTATTCTTTCTGAAAAAATAAGTGTTTGCAGCAGAAAGTTAGTGCAGGTTGTTATGTTTTTTGTTTTGCTAGAGGCCACAGAGGTGGGGCGAACTTATCTTTTATTTGAGATGTGAACACTCGTTATTTGAAGGCAAATCCTTGGTGAATACATAAATATATATTTGTACATCTTTGTTTTTAGTAAACTTGTCATCAGTATGGATAATGCACAATTTTATGGCAAAAAAGAATGAGGAAAATACTGTGGCAAATTGGTAGCTAGCACGATGCTAAATGAAAGCTTCATTATTTGTTCTGTTGATATTTTCCCTGATCATTTCAAAAGCAAAAACAATATCTGATCAGCAGAACAGGCTAAAGCAGAGATTTGTGACATATATGTATATATGTATAAAATCATTATTATCCTGAATCTTACACTAAACACTATTTCATAGTTGGTATAAGGCGTCAAGAGAAATGCATATTTAGATGCTGTTCAGAGATTTCTCTGCGGTTACCGAGCCAAAGCACTCAGATTAACACTCTGCAGGGCGAGGACAGGTGGATACAGGAAAAAACAGCTTATAATCAGAGAATTGTTGTCCACAGGATTTAGCTCGCTGCTCACCTTGCTTTGAAACAATTATTAGTAATGTTTTAAGACAGCTGTCACAGCGAGCAGATGTGACACATGATGGGACATATGGATCCAGAAGACCATCATTTCTCTTCCTAAATGAACTACAAAAGGCTTTCTGGTTTAGGCTCAGCTTGTTGCAGTAGTGTTTTCAGGATAACCAACATCAGTTCGGTTGTGAACTCGACGCTGTAGCTGAAACTTCTATTTCATCTCCACCTCCAGAGGGCATCACTGACAGGGAGTGGAAGCAGCAGAACTGAGCAGTCTGGATTCTAACAGCTGTAGCCACGGTGCCAAGCAGTAAATCATGTCTGGAAGTGAATCCAATTTTGTCTAAACGGATGGACAGATTGGTACAAATAGAATTTTTGCGACTACAGCAAATACAGACACTAAACCAATATCAATTTTTTCCCAGGCAAATTGAGCCTGATCAGTATCATTGGTATTGATTGGTTCTATATTTTTCTAAAGGTCAGATGCTGGCATCTTGACAACACTACAACACAAAATAATTAGAAAGCAATACAGGCTCAAATATCACTAGTCTGGAAGATAAGCCTGTTTTTTCATTATAGGATGCAAACTTTTAAATATATATTCCCAAACAGGGGATGATAAAAAGCTCTAACTCTGTTAAATTTCATTATATGCTCATATACATAATATAATTCTTTGATCATTTATAGCATAATGTGATCAGCACTTTCCCGTGCAGACAACAGTCAGGTACCTCCCTGTGACTGACTTCTCACAGACGTTTCAAAAATGACTCCAGAAACAGAGAAACCAAAGAGACTCTACTAAGAAGCTGCTTAACTCTCTGAAGACTGTCCAATGCCTCGACAAAATCCTAAATAGTCTACCAGTGTTACATCTTAATGATACGGACATGAATTCCCCAACGTAGAGAAGTACCTGAAGTGAAACACTGCTGTTCTCCAGTTTGATAAATGTTCTAATAAACAAACAGCACAATGGCAGCAACATGTGAAACAATATAATGTCACATCCATAGATATATTAAATTTAACTGAAGGAGATTTGCTACTCATGTCAGTGCCATTCAAATAAAAAAACAGAACAATATAGAAAGTTATCCTTAACTGATTCAAAGTCACAGCCTCTATGAAATAAAACAGAAAACAAACCCCACCCAAAGCCATAATCCAGTGTCCATTCATTATCTGCCAGTTAATGTGAAACGCGGGACAATGTGACTTTGGTTCACCACAAAAACAACAGCAAAACCAACGCAACTCTACATGACAAATATATGGCAACAAATTCTTACAATGTATGTTAAAGAATCAGAAATAAAAAGTGCTTCTGGGAGTGGAGTCAGCACAATGAACTGAGATAACACGAGAGCTGTCGAGTTTTTTTCACCTCGACTCTCTGCGTCCTCACCTTGCTCTTCCTCTTCTTGTCCCCGCCAAAGAACTTTCCAATCTGATCCAGGAGGCCGGGGTTCTTCTTTCTCCGGCCCAGCCCGAAGGCGGCCTGTGCAGAGCTGCTTGCAGATGCCATGGTTACAGTAGCAGTTGGTAGTATATATTTGTGTTTGTCAAATGTTGGGGTTTTGTGTCTCCCTTAAATGAGAGCGCAGAGGACAGAGGAGGAAAAAGAGAGGAGAAAGGAAGAAAAAAAAAGCTAGCCTAATCTAAGTCCTGTTCGGGGCTCTCCGACCCGCACTCTGAAGCCGCTCCGTTGTGCTCCTGGATGGTCTGCAGCTCGTCCGATTCGGAGGGTCGGTCTTTGAAGGTGTTGTCCTCTCGGCCCGGGGCATCTCGGGAGAAGAGGCGGGCCAGGTGGGGGCGTGGTGTGGCGGCGTCAGGGTCAGCTGTGCTGGCGGGGGTCCAGGGCTGGCGGGGGCCCTCAGCGCCCGTGGAGTCAGTCACCGCCGGCTTCTCCGAGACGCAGCCATTGTTCTGGTTCGCATCTGCCTCACCCAAGCCTGCGCAGAAATAACAAGGGTCATCTATGGGCTCGGGCCTGCATGGCACACAACAAACCAGAGCAGCACAATGGGCTCTTTTCAGGAGATGGGGCCCTTCCTGCTGCAGCCGACACCAGCAGAGCTAATTTTTCACATTTCAGCTGCAATGAAGCTTACCTGCTGGGCTGGAAAATGTGAGATTAAAGACGTGTAATCAAAAATGTTTAATCAGTTCCAAAGATTTATTTTGCCTGTGTTGTTTTTCCTTAGATGCCACTTTTACCACCCACCCACGGATTCTTTTTTTTTTTTTTTAAGTTAAAACATTGCTGTAGCGGATATGTTCACAAATTCAGCTTAATTTGAATAGAAAACTACAAAAAAATGATTAAAAAAAACTACTTTGATTTTTTTTCCCAGTAACACAATCAATACTGTGCTCTGGCAATAAAAAAAAATCCACTAAATTTGACAGAAAGAGTCAACCCACTGTAATGCATTTGATCCCATTTCCCAAAAAACATCGCAGTAAATGTTTCACTTCACCCATGCAAATTCAGTGCATGTTCAGTGGTATTAGTTCCACTGAAATGGCAATACAGCTGTTTGTGAAACGTTCACTTTGACAACTATCCATTAAGCTGGCCCGCTCCTACAGCAGAGGACATCCAGTGCATTCCTCCCTCCAAAACAATATACACACTGTACTAACAGAAATGGTGTAGCACTACACCAGAGAATCTGCATGCTAATATTGGTCGAAACAGTGGCCTGTTGTCAGAGCTGCATAGTTATTACAGAGAGACAAAGGGCCCAGTGTCACTAAAATAACTCCTATAAGTATGGATTTTCAACCCGATGCACGGTGACACTTATCTGATTTGGGGCCCGAGAGCTACGAGGCTGCTGTCGGTGGGTGCAGAGCAGGAACCAGTTCTCTGCTGCTGTATGTAGAAGTTCAACTGTGACTCCTTACAATTCTGGAAAAATGGAATTACTTGGAAAACAACACATCCGATAATTTCTTCAGCTTGTTTTCCTTCTGGCAGATTTGCAAGTCATAAATCAAATGGGAGCGCAGATGAAGTGCAGAAGCCAGTATGATTTATAGGAAGAAATGGACTTCTATACTTCATGGAGAGGAGCGACTGTTTGTCATGCAAACACCAGAACTCTACACAGAAGTCACTTGTCAAAACACAGTTTAGGGAAAAATTTCATTGTTATGCCTCTTTTTTCACTCATATCAGAAGCTGCACTGAGGGATGATGATACAGTATTGTGCCTGCTGCCCACCACCTGCGGGATTTTCTTCGACTCACTCGTTTTTCACGAGGAAGAACAAAATATTTAAAATATACATTCAAAACCGATTGCTGTGAGGCATGTCAGCAAAGAGGAAATACTGAGATGTATTGCTTTTGATTTTGACTCTCCAAAATCTCATCAGGGGCTTCACAGCTCCTAAACAGAAGCCTGAGAGGTGTCGACAGCAAGTTTTTCATGTAAAGCATTTGAAGTCTCGTCTTTTCCAAACCCTGCTGTTATAAGACAGGATGGTATAAAGATCCAATAATGGCACTCTATCTAGGATAGAACAGCTTCACTTCACGTCTAATTTCCCCCTATAATTAAATTCTTGCCGAGGTGTAAAAACTATTAAAAAATCAAGTCAACTCGGCTTTTAAAGGACACAGTGAAACAGTAAAAATCCTCATTTTAGGTTGATAAAAAAATGTAGGGATAAGAGTTGCTTTAAGCAGATGACACATTCTATTCAAAGACATCTTTTGAAGACTTTAGGTCAGACAAAAACAGAAGTGGAAGACGAGAATCTGATATTAAGAAAAAAAGTATTTGCAGCATTTTTCAAAGGCCTTGATTAAAAAAAATGAAATGATCAGTGCAATAGATGTGATACTGTCAGGTCAGTTTGTCTCAGCGTTCCTGAGTCAGATTCATGCAGGGCTTTAACCATTAATCTAGCAGTGGGTTTAAAAGCTATTTATCACCGCATTACACACACTCCTCATGCCATCCCCAGGATGCGGTGATTTCTCCTAGATAATTCCTCTTTCAGAGGCTTTTACAAATTATCAGAAAAGTATTTTTTATTTGCCCCCCAACTTTTTCATGCAGTTAAAATTAAGTTGAGAAAAAAGCCCAGAATATAAGACTGTTTTTACATTGCTTCCCAGGGCTTTGTTGGCAAATTAAAACTTAGCTTGTTGCCTCTACAGTCACCAGAAATGTTCTTCAATGAGTCACGCTGCATGTTCAATTAATTGTACGGTCACATTTCTAGAGGGATCACTGTAGAATAAGTCAATAATTGTAACTGAACTGTGGAGTGCAGTAAGACGTGTGAAAGACATTTAAAGTAACAAAAAGAGACACTTGTCATGTTGAGATACTACAATGACGCATCTGATGAGTCCAAAGAGTTTCTCAACAGCTTAACAACAGAGTTATAAAGGACTATATTAAGGGAGATGAGGCGTCCTGTAGCAGATGGTATGGGGGTGGTCACACCAGTTGTTTTGTTGACTTCACGTGACTGTATATGAAACTTCATCCACAGACCCTTAAAAAAATCAATTCAACATATTTTAACTCATTTATCTGCTTACAGTAAACAACCTGAAAAGTAACTTATGATTTGTTGTTACTGGCAGTAAATATTCATTTACACTGCTGGTCCCTCTAAGGGGTTCTATGATATTTTGTCACAAAGAGAGGAGCAAATAGTAGAGCTGCTCTTTTTCTACCATTTAGTTGCCTGCCCACGGGTCCTCTTAAATTTGCATCATCCATCATTTGGCGCTCACTTTTCTCAGCCCAGCACTGCTGTCATCTGCTACTACCACACCAATAAAATATGACTTACAGAGAGTAAAAAAACACCCTGACATGGATTAACTACCGTCACAGTCCATAATACTTGAACATAATACTTACAATACAGCATGTTCAACAAGTCTGTGTGTGTTGATGAGTAATGTGCTCATCAGATGACTCCTTGTATGCTCTTAATAGAGGTTAATTAATAACAGGGTGTCCTTGGCCATAATACATTTATGGGTAATTGACAGGATTGTTAATCAATGGAGATGACGCAGTGATTACTGAACATCTTAGGCAACTCGGATTCACTCTCCAATCTGTATTCTCCTGAGGAAAACAAAAAGTCCTCTCCTCCCTGCATTTCCAGCTGCCTAATAATGAAGGGTAGTGAATGACAAGGTGACTTAAACCCAATTATTTGACGAAAACCTCTTTAATAATAGACTAAATAAATCGACTAAATAATGCTCTTTTAATGGCTGCTGTGATCAGGCAAGTTCATTGTTATTGTCTAACCTTTGCATTTGATTATAATGTGTCCAAAACAGCAAAACACGTCCGTAGTAAACAATATTACATCAATTTAGATAACAGTTTCAGCTCAATGAGCAAAATGTGACAGAAGGGAAATGGATATTCTAGCATCTAACCTTGAAGCTCACAATCTCTAAAATCTTTTTTTTTCTAGGTTTAATAAGGCAAAGCAGGAAATTGCGACAATACCTAGGTGTGCCTGCAAAACAATAGCTCATGGATCTGCAATTAATGTAATGCGACACGCCCGGCATGGCAGATGATGAAGATGGGTGGACCGCATGTCCTTGTGTGCTCGTTTGTTGAGTTCTTTTTGCCTTACAGCTGGCTTGTTTCTTCTAGTTTCCTTTAATATATTCTGTAATCATTCCTGCTCCTCTTATAGGCATTTCTGCTATACCACCTGCATCATTATCCTAAGCTCTCACAGTGCCTCCTAGAAGACTAACCTGACACAGGCGAGGCACAGTGAAAGGCCTTTATAGCGGCCAGATATCATCAGCTGGGTCACTGTGACAGTGGGTGTGCAGACTTTTTAGTTAGGACAAGGATCAACATTTAAATACAGTCAATCTCTGACTTATTTGTTGACTTCATGATTCAATCTTCTCTATAGTTCAATAACAAGTGCAATGAGTCAGAAAATCAACCCTCAGACCATCTAACCAACATCATTAATTGCAAGAGTCGGATCTCGCTCACAGCTTGATCTTCTAGTCAACGATTTTTGAAATTTCAAGTTGTGTTCTGATTTGTATGAGTTCAAATATGGCACTGCATGATTCTTCTGATTCTGTGTTCTTTCACCACATAAACAACCCCTCTCCTTTCAGCTGCAGGGTTATCATTGTGAAGGCACTGGTTATGTAAAAGAAGCACAACTTGTAAACAACACTAAGGGCCAATTATCTAACAGTGTGACGCACGGCGCTGCAGTGAGAAGCAAGGGTCTGCTCGGAGTGTGCTCACTTCACTCTGCTGCTTCCTTTCAGAAATATTGGAATTATTCATGGGTTGAAATCCCAGGATCATGATAGTGTCTCAAGCTCGGCCATCATTGCTTTAGCAAAAGGGGTCCTCGAACCACCGGAGAAGTCAGAAAATTCAGAGCCTGCTCCGTCACATATATATGGCCTTCATTAACAGCAGGAGCCTCATTCAAAACATGGTTTCAGCTTCTCATAATGCAGCCGAGGCATCATCACAGTTCGAAGGTGACCGGATAACAGCTTGGTGCCTCATGTTATTCACCATGGCAACTCCAAGATTTTCCTGTGACAAGTGAAGTGCCATGATGGACAGGTAAAATTAAAAGGGACAACTGATGTCATCTGCTGCCTTGCAAATTTCTAATTACTGCGCCGAAAACAATTATCATCCCCACTTCAGTCCCTGACACCACAGACGACCTGCCAGATCTGTTCATCAAAGACATTCATGCGAGAGGAGAAAGATCAGCATCTCGAAGGGAGGAGGTATGCAGGGAGTGGGCCTCAATCTGCTCATTTTTCCTCCTCTTCCTCGGTGCAAGGAGGATGTGCTGCCTTGCATCTGGGACAACAACAAGGACTGTGGTGGGATAAAGGCACGGGAAGCATTCCTCTGAAAAAGCATCCATCGCTATGTGGCCCCGGACCAACCCTCCCACCCAGGGGCAAGAATCCTTCTGCCGCTGCATTCATGGTGGATCTGAAGCACCCACAAGCTCGCAGTAAAAAAGACGTCCTCTGTCTCCGAAACCCCATCTGGCATTCAGGACGGTAGTCCTCCAGAGATTTTCCTGGAGGAGATAAGAGCTATAACAGAACCACACCCTTGTAACTCAAGCCACGGTCACCACTTCTCAATTTCACTTGAAGCAGCAACTTTAAAAGGGGATGGGGAAGCAATTGTGTTAAGCTGCGATAAAGTCAAGATGATTTAGTTTAACACCTTTCTCTGGCATAGCAAATCACACCCAGAAAGCACTTAGACAAGCAAAGAATAAGGCCTTACAACAGTTAGTTTGATCTTGGCTTGCTGTAAATCTTATACACACACAGCAGTGTCAGAGCTCCTGTATCTATTCTATCCTGGCAACAAACATAATGAAAGCTTTGGCCTGTCAACACCAACAGCTCCTCACTTCGATTTGTTTTCTGTCAAAGAGCAGCAATTTTCTCTTTCTAATTATACACCTCTTCCTATATCGCTCTTATCTTCTTGACAGGAGTTGATCAAACATTCAGTCATCAATAGATGTGTGAACAGTGTATTTTCCATTTGAAATAACTAAGCTGGCTTCTTTTAAAAAAAATACTCTGCAGTATTAATCAAAGCTGCCTCTCATTCTGCTGCTGTTACAGAGGCAATATCACAACAAATGACTGTTTTGATTTATTCCAGGCCAGGGCTGCAACCAACGATTCTTTTCATCATTAAATAATCTTTTGGTCATTTGCTAACTTGTATTACTTGTTCCTTAAGATGTCAGAGAACAGTAGCAATTACAGCTGATATTGGCTGATATCAACAATTTGCATGCCATGCTCTACGTAAAGTTAGATATCCAAACATATTTGATTTACAATTACACTACCAGTCCAAAGCCTGACCACACCTTCTCATTCAATGCTTTTTATTTATTTGTATTATTTTTTTACATTATAGATTAATACTGAAGATTAATTTTTTGTATACAACATAATTCCAAATGTATTATTTTATAGTTCTGATGTCTTCAGTATTAATTTATAATGTACAAAATAATTTAATAAAAACCACTGAATGAGAAAGTGTATTCAAACTTCTTACCGGTAGTGTCCATATAGCCTTTTTTTTAAAAAAAAATACATTTTATAGCCATTAAGTATTTTTTCTGAAGGAGTTACTTAAACAGTTGATTAAAGGATGTCTTTTCTCTAAAACTGTCTAATCATATTATCATGTTCGCACCAGTCCTATTCATGCAATTACTCAATCAACCAATCATGTGGCAGCAGTGAAGTGCATCCAATCATGCAGATCAGAATATTTGATTGCTATGTATGTCAATGTAATTGTGTGGAGAGTGGCATTCTTTTGGCCCATTTATTCCCAATATCACAGTTAGGACGCCATTTGGATATTTGAGGTGCTGATCATGTGCGCTGGTTTCATGAACATTACAATAACTTCAGTGGCATCCTCTGTCGCCTGATCTAAATACAGCAGAACATTTGTGGGGTTTAGTAGAACAGAGGACCGTACAGCTGAAAAACTCTTTGACGAATGCAATCATGGGTCACAATCTCAAAGGAATAGTTAAAAAAAATCTTATGGAATCCATGACACCAAGAAGTGAGGTTACTTGCGAGCAAAGGGAGGCCCAAATCAATATTAGTATTAGCATTGTGTTCTTAAAAAAGTGCAAGACGCTGTGGTTTGAGGTTAATATTCTACAAGCTCATTTATGAATCCTAATTTTAACTGCTCTGTTCAGCTTGACGTTTAAACACAGTACTATATCTGTGTCATGACAGACATGTTTGTGGAGGATGAGGTTTTCATTGGCAGCCAGTATGAATGGGTGTCTCTAGTAGGACAGTGGGTCAGCACATGGGAATAACAGAGCTCTGCATGGGTTGATGCCATCAGCACAGTGTTGAGGGACGTTTCCTCACTCATGGAGACATGAGAGCCCAAAACACATTCATACATACACACATGACTAATGTCCTGAAGTCGTAAGCCAGCTGGATGCATGTATCAGAGCTGAGTAATCACAGTTTAACTTCTTAAGGTCACTGTTACGGGTGCCGCCGTATTCTGGTCTCCTCCTCTTGTGTGTGTGCGTGTGCGTGTGCCTGTGTCTTTTTGTTACGCTCTCAGGTTGCCGCTGCAGCTGATCCTCCTCCTCACCTGTGCCTGGAATCTGATTTAGAGCAGCTGACCTGAACCGAAGTCTGCCAATCCGGAGCCTGCTGGATCAGTATAAGAAGCCGGCAAGCCTGAAGCTCGGCAGCTTGCCGCTGTAACCAGCCCTGCTCGCGTGCCTCGGCTTAGTGAACTTTGTTAGACATTCTAAAGCCCTGTACATTTGGAGGCACTAGTCTTTACCTGAGGCACTAGTCTTTTCGTTCATTGTATGTCACTCACGCTAATTTTGATTGTTACGATTTATTTTGGACAAAACTCTAGGTTAGAGTCTCTTTGTGTTTTCATTTTGTATTTAGTTCCCAGCACTCATTTAGTTATTGCCTCATTTTATTTTTGATGTTTGACATAATTTTATTCTTTTGTTAATAAATATCCTCAATACCATTACCAACTGGTTTTATGTTACTTCCCTTTTCCCCATAACGAGCTGAGGTTGTAACAGTCACAATACAGGAGTTTTAATGTGAGAGAAATCAGAAAGAACAAAAATTGATTTTGGAATGTGGTTGCATCACACACCAGCGGTAAAAGTTATGAGACAAGAAAAGCACTCAGAGAGTGCAGTACTCCGCCAAGGTTGTTCATTCCCCTGTGTAGCATTGTCAGAAATGCAGTATTTTTTTTTTTTTTAGAAATGCAGCTTTTGTTTATGAGGTATTGATGATCAGAAATCACGGCACTATGGAATGTGGCCATTCAATATAGATATACCCATTAAAAAAATTACCTTGCGCTGAGCACAGCCGTGTGTTATGCATGTGTACGTCATGTACGGATACCGAATTGCGTGACCTAAATATGGAGCAGACAATGGGAATTGATGGGACTCAGAAAACCCCCCAGAACCTAATCAATTCTTCCTTGTATCATTTCGGATGGGTAAGTCCTGATAAGTCCGCAACGATCGATTTTTAGTAGCATCGCAATCATGTGATCGTTAGAAGGCAGCTGATGCAGTGTTCACTTGTAGTCATAGTTACAGTGACGCTGTGCCAATATCTTGCAAAAATACGGTCTTTGAATCCTTTCTGACCTTTCCTGCAAATTTCATCCAAATGCGTTTGTCCGTTTTTGAGTAATGTTGCACACAGACGGAATAACAGAAGGACAATCGTAAGCCAGTCGTCACATAACTCTGCCATGTTCCTTGGTGGAGTAACTAGCAAATAAAATAGGGTGAGATTCAACTGTAATGTCATTGCACAGAGTACATCAAAATACAGTTTTCATGTTTTCCGGCTTATTGGGGTCAAAGTACAAAGTCAACCAAACTATGGCATCCTTGACCTTATGTATAGTTGCCCAAAGCCCTAACCACTAAGCCACCAGAGAAACATTCCCTGACCAGGAAGTGAACCTGGGCCGTGGCAGTGTGAGCGCAGAGTCTTGACCACTAAACCACCAGGGAGAACCAATACTGTCCCATCACACATTACAGAAAATTTTAAGATTATCATGCTAAAAGGAAGCAGTGCCGCACCTCACACGATCTCATGGGAATGCAAATGTAAACACAAAATAGAGACTGAGGTGACACAACTGTAACAACACTAATATTACTCTGCAATGAGAAAAAAGCAGAGGCTTCAAAAAGTCTGGATGAGAAAATGATTGTGAAGATGCAGTCAACATGGTTTGTCAATTCTTCAGGGAGAACTGTGTGGACTGTCGAGATCTGTGGCAACATCAGCCCCAAGGGGATAGTTTGTTTTACATTGCTTGGCAACGGTGTGTGCTGCTCCACACATTAGCATGATAATCAAAACCAATCCCATTTTTAACTCATAAATATCAAACATGATATTAATGGTGGTGGTCCCTATGAGTCCGAAGATTGATCTGTAAACTCTTATACAATACCAAATAATCTTCAGCAAATATTAATAATATAAAATCAATAATCAATTAATAACTATTAATTATAATTATTAATATATTAATACAATTATTAATAATTATTAATAATATATAATCAATAAATACTGAATTTCTCTTTGGGGATGACTAAAGTGATTCTATTCTATTCTATATCGACTTACTCAGACTCAGATTTCTCCTCTCATTGCCGGGAAGGATGAAATGGGGGAAAAGCAGCCTGAAACCTGTAGCATGAGCCCAGCTTTAGCTTTAACTCTCCCAACAGCAAATAGCACTGTAATCAAAATGGTCAATACAATGCTAAAAGCCATCCTCAGAGCTCTGAGTATTTTCACACATCAGGAAACAGAAGGTTTACACTGCACCAGAGCACATGCCAATAAATACAGCGATAGTGGACAGCTGGATCTGCATATGAAGAATAGACTAAGGTGGATTCTGACACTGCAGGCCCTGTTGAAAAAGCTTCTCACATCAGTCTTCTCTTTTCTCTGTCTGGACAGTTTAATAAACAGGAACATCTCCCAAACACTGAGGAGGCATTCATCAATTTAAAATATTTTGCTGTAGAAGGGGACTTGGATGCTGGATACAGATCTGTATTTTATATGACTGATGATGTTTTGGTTTGCTCTGAGACTGTGACATTGCTTCGCCTGAAAGACTTATCCAATGGTTACAGCATTCTTCACAAAATTACTTCTGTCACTTTTCATATGCACAAAACAGTGTGACACCACAAATCCTTTAACTTCCTTTGAGAAATTAACTGTGCCTCCCTGTCCCCAAAGATTACTGCATCTTGCTTCTTGTCTGGCAGACTTTTTACCTCATCTTAGAGTGTAGTTCTTTTGCAAACGATAACATAATAAAACAATGTTTTTTTTTTTCCCCATCAGATATGGTCAGCATCAGCAACACACATACATCTCAATTAGCAAGCTCACAAATCTGATTATATCCGTTTTTACTTTTTCTGGTGCAAGTCTCTGTAGCTTCAACTTTCATCTAGAAAGTGATCTGAAGCTAAAAAGTAGCTAAAACCTTTCAACTGGTTAACACACACACTGCCAGAGTAATATTTAGTTGGCATGAACTCACATCTATTATTCAGTGACTGGTCAGGAATGATCAAAAGTGAGAAAAATGCTAGAAAAGCAGGTTCTGTCTTCTTTAGAAGCGCGAGTTTTGAGACACTTAGAGTCATCGTTTGTCTAATTTTGCTATCATTGTCATTGTTGCTGACAGGTGTGACTACTTCCTGACATATTTACACTAGGCTGCAGTGACAGAGATGGATGCATTTAAGCATTTTTCAAAATGTGTCTGGAATCTATTGTCATCCATCTGTAATTGTACACCTGTACTTGTAATTTTCTTTGTAAATACCCACCAGAGATGCAAGAATGTAGTAAATGCAGCAAGCCACAAAGTGTGTGTAGTGAGTTATGAATGAAAATGTGTTCCTAAATGCACCAAAGTAATACTTGTCTAGATCATGTGATAAACTTGTCTTAGATTTAAAGTATTTCACTTTTCAACTGACCCAACACATCGACCCAGCAGTCTTTAGCAGCTGTGGAAGATGAGCGTAGGTGGGCTCTTCAGTTAGCATCTGTTAGAGTGATCCAATAAATAAAAACAATGTGATCAATAAAGAAACAGACTTGAAGCTATTATGTTGAGGTGTAAACTGTAATCCATCATCAGTGGATATAGACATAATGTGGCTGTTGCTGCAGAGCCACAGATATCCACAGACACTTTGTGCTCATTCACAGCTGGACTTCCACTTTACGTTGAGTTTGTTGTTTTCCCTGAGGGGGAAAGACTTGTCTGACATATGGGATGCAGCAGCTAGGGTAGTACTTTTGTACTCTCTTGGTTACCCATCATCCCCTCCCCTAGGACTCTTGTAGCCACAAACCCAGCTAACACACACGCACACTCAGTGATTGTCCTGCCAGATGGTCAAGGCCAGATGACGTGGTCTCCTGAACTCATGGCCACACTGAGCCACAATCTCTTACAACATGGCACACAAACACACAGAATCCACAGAGAGGTGATGAACGTGCTTGTGTAAAAACACATTTAGAGGATCAGCCGTCCAGATTTCACATTTCTGAGGGATAAATTCATCCATCGGAGATGAGAAAAAGCTCACAGAAATGGGAAGCAATCAGAGGCAAGGAAGCAAGGTGAGAGGGGACAGAAAAGGAGAATCTGAACAATGGTGTCAAACCAAAGAACACTGGACCAGTGATGGATGCTGCCCTTTAACAATCAGACCTTTTGAGGGGGAAGGAGAGGAGGTGCTTCATGTTGGCAGTGCCAGGGCCCGTACCAGCCAGTGTCTGCCTCCGCCACAGAGACAAGTGACTGAGCCGCTGCAATTTTATACGTGTACGACTGACAAATCCACAGCAGAAGGCCAAACTCATACATATTCTCAGTACTGTGTTGTATGCACAGTCAGCAGTGCTTACACATCTCAGTGACAACACACAGCATACACATGACAGATGCAAATCAGAAACCACATGCAAAAAACATTGTTTTAGTCATTAATGCAGTCTACCAAAACAGGTCTAGCAGACAGAAAATAATTTCAAATAATGTTTCACTGCATGATTTAAAATTATATATGGGGATATATAATTTCTACAACTAATATGTGTCAGTCAATTTAAATGAAAGTGAGTAGCAATGAAGGTAAGCTCAGCATTGATAACGGATAAAAAAAACAACGCATGAGCTAATTAATATACACTACTGGGCAAAGGTTTGGGGTCACCCAGACAATTTCATGCTTTCCATGAAAACTCACATTTTTATTCATGTGCTAGCATAACTATAAAAGGGTTTTCTAATCATCAATTAGCCTTTCAACACCATTAGCTAACACAATGTAGCATTAGAACACAGGAGTGCTGGTTGCTGGAAATGTTCCTCTGTACCCCTATGGAGATATTCCATTAAAAATCAGCCGTTTCCATAGCTTAGCCGCGCTAGACAACCCACGGCAATGAATTTAATTCTCTGCCAGGGTCGGTCTAGTTACCCTCCATAAGGCTCGAGGTTGGATGCTCCTAAAACTGGCCGGACGAATCACCATGAAGTGTAGAGTCAGAAGGCGGGCGTAACTAAGTGACGACAGAGGCGCGATGATTCTGACAGAAACAACCGGAAACAACTAGCCTAGCCGTGCTAGACAACCCACGGCAACGAATTTAATTCTCTGCCAGGGTCGACAACAAAAACGACAACAGTCGTTGAGCTCCATTAGCACCGACTCTGAATAATCTTTCTGTTAACATGTCTGTAATATACTTGAGCTTCACCCATTGACTGTATAAATAAGGTTTCACCGAACTACCGCATCCTCTGATTTCCGGCGCTCTAGGAGCCTATTCGTAGCGCTGATTGGTTGTATACCTACCCAATTGCTTGAAGAGTGATTTGATAGACAACCTTTTAGCCCGTCTCCTTCCCTGTCGAGCGTGCCTAGACCCTTGCGTCTTCAGAGCATGGGTCTAGCGTGGCTAGGCTACCGTTTCCAGCTAGAATAGTCATTTACCACATTAACAATGTCTAGACTGGATTTCTGATTAATTATTGTTATCTTAATTGAAAAAACTGCTTTTCTTTCAAAAATAAGGACATTTCCCAAACCCCAAACTTTTGAACGGCAGTGTATGCGAACATGAATATGTTTAAATCTTTCATGTATCTGTTTTTTAAAGCTGTTCTGATTAAAATCTTTCCTTTAGCAATGGATAAAGTGCCTAAGCACAATATATACAAAAGGCGTTTCCCACAATGATGAATCCACAGAGTGTCACCTGACCCAACAGTTCCCACAAGAAACAAGTTTAACATATTTACTTTTAAATACCTCAGTGTTGTGTTCATGGATTTTTGTTGTTGCTCACAAAGGAACATAACATATCTTATGCAGTATTAATGCATGTTTATGTTCAGACTATCTAGCTCTGAAAAGAAAATGAATGCTTGCCTGGTGGTCCATGCACACTAAACAGCATTTCTATTTCCTATTCTGTATCTACTGGAAGTTAATGTGACAAAAGGAGGGCTTCCCCCAGACAAAACTTTTCCTAGTCAGGTAGCAGTTTGTTGACTAGTCGTTGCATGTTTCTTATATTATATTTCCATTTTTAGAGGTATAAGATAATTGCACCAGGGGAAGAAATATTGTTATAAGTAAGAAAAATAAAATGTGCTACATTACAGAGAAACAGAAAACTGTAATAAACATACTTTAAAGTACATATATTTACCTCCAATGTGGGCCCAAGCATTGGGAAAGACGTTATTTACGCTACACTTAGAGTGGATCGGCTGGGATGGAAATAGATGGTTGGAAAACTCATGAGTGGCATTTAAGATTCACAACTTAACCTGACAAAGCATTGCAAGAACTTTGTCCTCAGTCAGTCATCACAGACACTAAAGGCACTTAACCCTACAGAGGACAACGCTCAGTTTTGAAGACGGATAGATGATGCAAGTTGGCATCACTACTGGCATTAAAAGGAGAAGTACTATTTATTTATGATACACTGCAGAGTTTGCCCCAAGTTGCTCATCTGAAGTTGGGTTGTAGTGGCAGCAAGCTAAACTGGGAATTCCAGACCTCATTCTCCCAAGCAATGCTTTCTAGTTCCTCCTGGTGGATCCCAAGGCCTAATATGATATATGGGTCAGTCCAGAATTGGAGGACATTTTACATCCCACTCATTAAATTTAAAAAAACCCATTTACAAAATACTAAAACATGCAGTTGTATAAATTTATTTGTCCTGAGACCAAATCTACCAAATAAAATCAAATAAGTCTGAAGTTCTCCCTAAAATGCCATTTTTCTCTTGTCCCACCCCCCTGATGATCAAATTGAATCTCAAATAAAACAATTAAAATTAAATTTAAATCTTTTTTTTTTTTTCATTGATGTCTCTTGTAAATGTGGGAACATTTTTTAAATCAACATAATATTTAAATAATAATTATTATTCATGGAACGTGTGTCTCACAACAACCCTGTTAGCAAAACCTTTTAAGCCGCTAGAAGAAGAAGAAGAAAACAGCGAATCACATGATACGCTGGAATTAACATCATCAAACAGCTTTCTTAAAGAATGGGTAACGAAAAGCTATGTCCTCTCTTCTACTTTCATATTTTCATATCATTGTCAACCTTGACTGAATGTCTCATTCTACCTCATGCAACCCTGTTATGCATATTATCAGGATAAGACAAATTATTTTTACTTTTTTCCATCAGTAAGTTTGTCCTCTTGTTCAGCAGTAACAGCTAGCTAAATATCTAGCTTCTGCTCCTGAGAAAAAGCTAACATTAGCATAGATTAGCAACCCTGTTACTGTGATTAGAGTAGGGTTATCAAACAATGAACAAAACCTGCAATACAAATTGTATCATTGATTTGTAAGTCGAGCTAATCAAGTCTTTGATAGTTTATTACCTATTACTGATGAATATGTAGCAGAAAATTGTAAAAGAGAAGTTTTTTTTTTTTTAATTTTGAGGTCCAAATATCCTCCAGTCCTGGAATGACCTGTATAATCCCTCTGGTGATTTCTGGCTCTACATCCCAGTTCGATGTGCCTTTAAAACTTTCCTAAGAAGTTACCCAAGACAAGAAGAATCCTAAACAGATGTACAAACAACAGCCACTGGCTCCTGTCGACGTGAAGGAGCTGGAAATCTAGTTGAAGGTATGTGTTGCCTACAGATGTCCAAGCTCCTCATCCGATGTATGGGGCAGCCCATCCACCCACCTCAGAGTCTGACGATCTTTAAATCTGTGGTTAAAATAAATCAGCATTTTACTGTTTTATGCAGTTTACTCTTTTCCAAACCTTGCAACTGTGGAGCAAAATGTAAAATACTACATTTCTGATAGCTGCAAGCCATGAGCTATGAGAAATTATTTAAAGTTTTAATGAAGGATACTCAGACAGCTAGCGGATTTTTGAAGCTATGTATCTGAAGCTGTAGATAAGTCTGACGAGGCCAATAGCAATATAAGAAAAGTAGAACAGCTTACTCTTATCCTTTAAAAATGGTTGCATTCAAACAATTATGCCAGCAGAGTGATAAAGAAAATATAAGGACAGCACTTGAGCTGTGTGGGCCAAATAAAGGGCATGCCACTCAAATGAATACCAAGATGTGTACATCGCACACAATGTTGCATTAAGTCCATCATCCAGAAACTAAACCAGATATTAAATGTGCACAAAACTTCACCTGGGGAAATCTAATTTCCAAACAGCATGTTCTGATTCTGTTTTCATTACAGCTTGATCTGTGTTTTCAGAAGCTTCTCTACAGAGTTAGTAATGAGCGAAGAGAGAGGTGGATGTTTCTTAGATCCTCCTCCTGCTTCCTATCAGTCAGTGGTAAAGAGACGCACTCTGACTAACCTCACTAAGCACAAACCAAATCAATGCAGTCTGACTCTTCCACCATTAAGATTTCAAGAGTAGCCAGTAGGTCCCAAATGCAATTAGAAGGGAAGCACAGTGTATGAAATGAGTGATAACTGGCTCACACAATTCATCATTCAAGTTTAGTGACAGAAGCTCAAATACGATCTTGAGAAGAGGTGGATCAGCAACGCTTGCTGGATCAACCCGAATTTCATTGTGGGGAAGAGAAGGAAGTTGCAGGGAGCCAATTCTGGCAAGAAAGGAGAGCAGCAATTGTGTTGGTGTGGCCAAAAAACTGTGTCAAAATGGTGCACCCAATTACGACCTCACCACATTTGAGGTGGTTTGAACCAAATTATCTCCCTCAGATGCCTCAGGATACAACAACAGAACTTAACAGACTTACTGTGAGGGATAAATTCACCGGGTTTTTGACAATGGCTATTCACTTTTCCAAGTGGCTGTTTCTGTGTGTCTCCAGAATACTTTCCATGGCTACTGGTGGCCTTTTCTGTGCAGGATTCAAACTAGGCTTCACAGGAAGCAATACATGCACCTAGAGCACTGGCTGAGACAAGGAGGGAAACAGTTGATGGATACACTTGACACAGTCAGAAGGCAACTCTGTCTCCCAGAAACTATGTTTATACAATTTACATAATACTTTATCTGTATTACACCGTACATATATAATCTTTCTTCACAACCTTAGGTGCTGCAAGTATCTCCATATAACCATCATCCATCCATCCATCCATTCTCTATACACCACTTTATCCTCATTAGGGTCGTGGGGGGTGCTGGACCCTATCCCAGCTGACTCGGGCAAAGGCAGGGGACACCCTGGACAGGTCGCCAGTCTGTCGCAGGGCTACATATACAGACAAACAATCACACTCGCATTCACACCTACGGGCAATTTAGAGTAATCAATTAACCTCAGCATATTTTTGGACTGTGGGAGGAAGCCGGAGTACCCGGAGAAAACCCACGCATGCACAGGGAGAACATGCAAACTCCATGCAGAAAGATCCCAGGCCCACTCCGGGATTCGAACCGGGGATCTTCTTGCTGCAAGGCGAAAGTGCTAACCACTACCCACTGTGCAGCCCGGAAGGAATATCCCTGCTTGACAATTGTGGCAAGAATAACTAAGAGAGACATTTTATTGTGTGAGTGTCTTGGCTGTTTCCAAATTACACTACTTAAATAAATAATATGACATCTGCTGCTGGAAAGCTGTGGACACAGTTGATGTTGTTGCACAACATTTCTAGTCCTCCAAAATGGACTCCACTCCCTACATGTGCACTCGATCATATCTAGGTGTTTCTTGCATGAACTCTGCTGCTCAGCATGCACACTACTTTTGGATGTTCACAAACGGTCCTGCAGATCTGGGGAAATGATTACCATTTACATCATGTGCACCCTGCCAGGCACTCTTGAAAAAGCAGAAATATAACATTGACCCAGGAGAGAAAACAATAATGGAGCTGTTGTTTTGTGAGGGCAATCGAAATGGCTGGAGGAGCAGTACAGCTGTCTACCTTTCAAAGTGAAAGATCAGTGTATATAACACAAATCTGTGTCTATGGATGTCCTCATGGTGCCTAAAATCCTGAAAAGTGTCTTATAAAACCGCACTGGGCCTTTTATTTGCTTTAGGATGATTACTGCCTTTAACTCTGAAAAATGACACAGCAATGTGCATTAAAATGCTGTGGTATTAGCCTGTTGTGCAAGCTGTATATTATTCTATTTTTGGATTACAAACATTAAATCATGTAAAAATGTTCTACGCAGCTTGGTGTCCTTGTGTGAAGGTATCTCACTTTTTGTGGCTCATTTTAGTGTGTGAGCATTTCCATTCCAATCAATTAAAATAATTTCTTTCCTCATTTGTTAATTCCTTGGTGGAGGACCTTTACACCAAGCTGCTGCTGCAGCTCGAGAGTTGCTCTGTCAACTTCCCCAGGAGCCTCATCCGACAGACTTTCACAAACAAAATCTTCAACAGCAGGCAGAAATAGTTCCTCACAGACAAAGTGGTTTTTCTAAGCATTGATAATGTGATGTGAGAATAAACCGAGTCCCGCCCAGGGCTCACTGAGGAGTGGTCACTGACTCAGTACTCTTCAGTATTTATCTTGTCTCTGCTCTTTAATATGCAAAACTGAGCAACAACAGGAAAATACATACACAGAAATACTAAGAGATACATTTCTGCTTTGTAAAGATTCTGTACTTATACCATATGCAGCTAAATGTACTGGATGACAACTGACTGCCCTAAAATACAAGAGATTAGGTAACCTGCATTGATTCACCCCATTCCAGTTTCCCCCATGTGTGTGGGTGCAGGAAGAGACTGAATGTGAAAAACAAACTCATTACAAAGAAAATACAAAACACACACACACACACACATATATATATATGTGTGTGTGTGTGTGTGTATAGCCGAGTGTTTTGCATGAGGATAAATTGGCCTGCAACATAAGGGCTTAGGTAACCCTTATTGATTCATCCCATTAAAATCCTCTCAATGAATGTGGGTGCAGGAAGAGACTGAAGCTGAAAAACAAACTAATTACAAAGAATAGACTATCTTTTCAAGCCAAATGCTCAAGACAAAGAAGCCCTCTTACACGTAGACTTTCAGGTTCATTGTATGAACCTGACTGCTTTACAGCTTAAAGACATACTTGAATGTGTCTATTTTAATTGGACAAAGCCTCTGTATTTACAAGGTGTGACTAATTATCTAAAATTCACAAAAGCTTCCTGCTAATGATTATCTGAAGCATCCTTTGACATCTGAAGTTTCATTATGGTAAATTGTGCAGTAGCTGGCTAATGACTGTGTGTGACATGCACATTGTTGTTACGCATTGTTAAAGTATTTTTTTAATCAATTATGTGTTTCAGAAAATTGTACAGGGCTTTCAAAATTACATTTGCAAATTCAGCATTATGCCGAGGAGATTTTATGGCCAAACAGAAAGGAGTCCACAAAAGAAGGTAGAAGTTATGACAGCACGAAAACTTGAATTCAAGCTTCTTTGAATTGCCAGAAACTCGTAACTCTTTTCTCTAATCCTGCCACAATTTGGGTGAAAAAAATTAAATCATGGCAGTATAACAGAGGATACAAAGCTGAAAAATAAACAGTGTGACTATTGACATTTGTATGTTGTACAGCGGGCTTGGCAGCTGCTTGGTGAGGTTAAGTGCTGCGTATGTGCTCTGGCGCATTTGGTGTGAAATTGGCATTTGCAACGTTATTCCAAAAAGTGTCCAGCTGCTGTGGTTGTGTTGAGGCAGCAGGACTAGTACCTTTAGTCTGGACAGCATCCACACAGAAACACAAATAAGCTACATATGTACAGTGCATTTAAGTGTGTTAAATGTCCAAAAGTAGAAGATTATTGTAGGGGTGCAAATATTTTGTATACTTTGTATATGCCTGCCATCAATAACCTCCACAGTGTGCCCATAGCTTCTGGGCTGAATGTAAAATGAGCCATATGGCCCTTTAAGCTACCTTGCCCTGTAATAGTTGGTCAGGCAACTGTGCTAAGTCTGTCCCACATTTATCCGTCTCTCCTGTTCATTTCTCCTCATTTCTCCTCTGATGACGAGGAAACAGTTGCCCAGACAGAGCCAGGACAGAACAGGCAGACAGACAGATAAAGGGGGCCTGTTTTGCTGAGCCGGGGGCCGGCTGCTGGCTGGGCCAGGTAATGGAGTCATAATGGGCTTTTAACAGCCGCACAGCTGATGGTGGTGTTTGTTCTTCACCGAAAAAAGCAGTGCAAACAGGAAGTGCAGCATGGAGACATCCCCAGACACTGGACAGGCCGGGATGAGTCATGACGCCTGCTGATGACAGTCGCACCAAAACACGCTCCAATAAAGTCAGTTAACCTGCCTGTCATAAACCACTCACACTGGGCCAATTTGGTGGAAGTTCCCTATTTTTTTTTCTTTTGCCTGTGCTCTGGATCAACCTAATGGTGCTAAATTACTTCAGCCTTGGTGCACAGATGAGAGCAAAGTTTAAATGCATCACCAATGAGTTAAAAACCGATAAGAAAATGGGATTTTTACACACAATCACAAGGGACTGCTGATTGAGCAAAGAAGCAGTTAAACATTAAGTGTTAAGGTGGAATCTTCACATGAATACTGAGGTGCACAGGAGGAGCTTTTTGATCAATCAGACAGAATACACATGATCATAGAACTTTGATTTTCCTTTATCCTTCTAAAAACCTTAATTAAAATGAACTGCTCTTGAACTTAAGCTTCTAAGCTTTTATTCATCTTCTCATTCACCGTCTTCATTTACCACATTAATCAGTATAAATACTAAATATCTCTTCATGGTGCACGTATAGCTCAGTAATGTTCACTTTGATCTTAGAGTGTAGCATGCACTGCAGTCAGATCACGTATTAAGCTGCATCTCGCCTGCAAATTTGGAAAGATTTCCACTTAAACTTGCATTTGAAAACATTCAGGTATCAAATATAGCTGCCAGAAGCATCCTTGTAAGGAAGCAGAAGTTAAACAACAGCAGTAAACAACAGGATCAACAAATAAGTGCTTTTCACTATAGGTCAGGCCAATTAATATCTGAAGCAATGAACAAGCATGGTGACGTCCACAGCAAACTAGTGTATGTAATTTCATGCCTGCACATGGTAGTGGTTTCAAAGGCTAGCTTTTGTCACCTTGGACCCTTTAAGTCTGGTCCAAGCTAGTCAATAAAAAGTGTTTAACACAGGCAGCATTAATTACTGTAGCTGCACAAGGAGCAGCACATCAAGTGGATCAATCTGACGAAGCCTCTGTGAGGTCTTACCTTCTTGCAGATAATCACTGAAAACAATAATGAGACAGAATGGTGACTGTCTGATACTGCATAGAAAGGCATGATTACATACTTAAACAATCTGCAGTGACATGAAATCTGAACATACACAGGCAGACAAACACAGTGCAGTTAGGCTAATAAATTGGTACGGTGAGTTTTCTCACTCTAAAATGTGCCGTCTTGCGCTCCGATACGCTCCGACGGCGATTCTGGTCTCCTCGGTTTTCAAACTCTGTAAACTCCAAAACTTTGCATGAAAACACGCCCACAATTGATGCTCAGATTGAAGTTCCAGATGTCCGCCATCTCCTGTTGTACAGTACATGAGGCACATGAGGCAGTATATTTGAAGCTATGGCTTGTTATGTTCAGCAATGTTGCTTGTGGCAATATTGCGACTTTGGCGCTTAAAGGGTTCAATTGCAAGTTCAATACTAATTTCCGAACCGACTAGTCGCTAATTTTATTGGCGACTAGTCGGTTCGGAAATTAGTCGAAATTCCCATCCCTAATTAGATCAACACTTTGCTTTGCAATTCAATCAGTTGGTGCCTTTTACCCTCTAAAGCAGTTTCAGTGATTTTGTATCTGATGTATTACTATGATATTGACTATGGATTAAAAGACCTAAACTGACAATCCATCAGATCAGATACTGGCATATCTAATAATATATTTCCATTATTCTTCCTAGTAGTAGTAATAGTGACATTGGCATTATTAATTTATGTGGTAGCAGTTTTGGAATAACTAAGTAGTTGTAGTAGTTTTGTTAATTAAAACTGAACAATTTCAGCAAAATATTATAAAATAAACTCCTAAGTGAAGTTGGTATCAGGCACTGTTACATACACTACCATGGCGTGCTGCTAATATGCTGACATTGTCACATGGTTTGTTTTAATTCTTATTTTAAACATTTAGTAACACTACATCAGTATGAAGTTAAAATGTCAAAAAGAGTATTGATAACTATTACATAAATGTCCACATGTGATGATAAACTGTGAATCCTTTACCATGCTGTTGACAGCTCCCTAATTTAGCTGCTAAAGCTAACGTTCTCTCAACAGATAGATAGGACAAGCTACTTCCCAGCTCTGAGGTTCTAACTAAACTTTAGAGGTGATATAAAATAATCTTATGACATGCAAAAATATTTTTAAAAAATAACTAGAATATTCTACTGCTCACTATCCTCCAGTGTCAGAAATTTGCTGAAACTAGTGCTAATCAGGTACAACAAAGTCGAAATTTTCAAAATATTTTTTCACCATATTGCCTGTTAAGACATTATTTTATCATTTAGCTCTAGTAGCTGTAGTACTAGTGGTGGTAACTAGGGTTGCCACCTTTCAGAAACAAAAATAAAGGACACCCACCACGGCTCCTAAGGGCCACAGTTCAGTAAAATTGAACAGACATTCACAGATTCAGACTTCAATAACTCATTAGATATACATTGTTAAAACATAAATGATGCCTCTTTCCCATCGCTGTAGGGCAGACAATGTGCTACAAGCCCAGTTTTATCAAAAGTAGCTGTCTTTCAAGCTGCAGGAATAACATTGGTGTCAACTGGAGCCAGTTGAAGGCTGCAATGATTCTGGTAACAGTACAGTGGATCAGAGTGAGGTTATTGAATATTTGTGTCTCTCTTTGCTGTTGCAGCGGTTTTGCAATTTGCAGGCGGTCCCTGTTCACAGCTGGCTGCTCAGAGACACCAACGTTAATTCTGCAACTTGAAAGAGCTACTTTTGATAAAACTGGGTTTGTAGCACATCATCTGACTTACGATGGGAAAGAGGCACTGTTTATGTTTTGACAACCTACATCTAATGAGTTATTGATGCTGGAAGTCTGAATCTGTGAATATCTTTCCAACTTTACCAAACGCGGGGCCACAACCACCCAAGGAGTGGCATATCTAATTTGGAAAAAAGCCTTTAGTCATACTTAAAGCTTTAAGTGCTTTATTAACACAAAATTAAGAGTTTTGTATTGTTTTATGATCACAGATTCTGTCTAAAAAGATGTGGCATAATTTTAAACAGTGAAACCCCACTAATAAAATGTAATGGCCAACCAGTGTGTAATGCTGGATTCTGCAAAAACATAAACAACTGAATGCAGAAAACTGTACAAAGAAATTCTCTACAGATATTTTTCCCATCTAAATCTTTTCTTAACACAATGAATGTATTAACTTATTTATGTGTGTATGCATGTATTTACTGACTTATTTATTTAGTACCGTTACCATATCAGAGTTCTGAGTGAGATTTTCTTTAGATAGGTAAAGGCCATTTATTGATCACATATAGGTTATGAAATAAATAATATTTAAAAAGATAAAAAGCATTTAAAATACTATTAAACAACTTAGGCATTTATTGAGTCACTAAAATACTGTAGAGTCTACGGCCACATTAGTCTGACTATAATCATCCTCTGGTAAATTCACAACCATGTACTGATGTCCCTTACCAAAGCGACTTCAGGAGATGATTAGATGATGATCAACTGTGACCTGCTGGTTGGGTTCTCTCTGTTCTCATGTTTCTTACATGTTGGTCTCCTGATGCTGCCTTACTTCAGCTAGTCTATGAGCATCAGAAAACACAGTTTGCCCTGTACCTATTGCCAGGGTTCCAGTCTTCCAGTCTGTGCTTTTGAAAACGTTTTTGCTTCTTTGGATGTGGTGGAGTTTCGGGTGTAGACATTTTTAAACACGCGGAAGCAGCAGCGTCTGTAACCAGGAAACCCGTGACAGGACCGGCAAACAGACCTGCTGGACCTCGCATCGAGTCCTCGCTACATGGGTCTAAGGAAGATGAAACTGGCTGCCCTTAATATTTCCTGTGTTTTATTTTGTTTATTATGCAGTTTTGATGCGTGTGTGACAGACGTGTGTGGGACATTTATGAAAATACGGAACAATTTGCGTCCCGTATTGATTCAATACGGGACGCTACAATTAATTGTCAAATAAAGGACAATTCTGTATTTTAGGGGACGGGTGGCAACCCTAGTGGTAACACTAATAACAGTGGCGATAATGGCAGCAAAAGGACAGAAATTATGAAAATGTAATATGAAGGATTATGAATGCACTAAATATTTTTATTTTTCATCATCTCTTGATGGACCCCGTGGGACACTCAGCTAAGAGCATCGAGGGGATGCCGAGAGGCAGGGGCTGGGACAGACGGTAGCTCGCCTCGCGGCGGACCGTCAGCTCGATCCCGAGATCCAACGATCCTAGTGAAGATAAAGCAGTGTATAGAGAATAGATGGATGGATGGATCATCTCTTGATTGTTTCCCTCCTCAAAATGTCTTCTGGATGCATGGAAACCCATTTCATGATATTAAATGAGAGAAGTTGAGATTATGAATATTTAAAAGCGATACTTAATGCCTAACTGCGTTATTTTCTATTATAATTTGAAACTTGAAGCTTGAATTGTGTGTTTTCTTCTTAAAGACATGTCCAACATTTAAAGGCACCAATTGGAGCAAAATAACTCATTTCAGTAGAGGAAATTAAGTATTTGAAACTCAAATTTTCATTTGGCAGGATGGCTGCTTAATGCATAATGTGCCCCACCCAAATGTTCAAACAAAATCTACACCCATGATTGAAAACTATTGTTTTTCCAAATACAGCAGTAGTTACAATCTGATTCAGTCAGCTATTTACAACTCATGCTATTCAAACTCTTTCATAAATACAGCTAACTTATCTCCTGTGCAGTAACTGCTATAGTCTGTACACGTGGACAATCCTTCCTCTCTTTTTCACCTCAGCTCACCCTGAAAACAATCGAGACTGACACAGAAGGGTCCAAACAGGCTGCACTTGTCTTCCATTCCCCGACTCTTGAACGTCTGATGCTCCTCCTAGACAGATCTGGCTAAAGGCTTGATGGTTCTATTCTCCCTGCAGTGAAAACAACCAACATTCCCTTTTCCCAACATCTACCTGCTCTCATTGCTGATGTGATTACTTTCCTGGCTCAACGCCAAGTCTGAACAGGTAGCTATGAGAGGCCTGTTGGTCTGGAGTTGATGTTAGGTTCTGGGATTTTGGCCACAGCACATATTATATGTGAAGAGGGGAAAAAGTAATTTCCTTCAGCCTGGGAGGCACCTGAAGGCTGTATTGTCCCTCAGTCTGTCATCACAATTGATAGAAGACAACAGGAAGTCTCAGAGACATTGATGGTTTCATTTGAGAAAAAAGACTGCCAATGGCAATTTTGTGGTATCAGAGATTTTCAATTTGATTTAAATTTTGATTGAGCTTTTCTGTTAATATATTCAGCATGCAGTGCTCTGAATTATAGTATACAGTGTATCCCAGGCATGAAAAAGTGCAATCAGATTTGTACTTCTACTAAACTGAATTTGAAAGGTTGCCTCATTAAAAGAAGGATTCATAAAAATGCATGAGTAACTGCGATTTCTTCTGGCCCCAGGAATAATCTCATTCATTCTAATTTGTAAAAGCATCTACCCATGAAGCCAGTCAATTCAGGCCCAACGTGCAGATGTCATCTTTCTTGTGCATCAAACTCTGCCCTCATCTGCTTAGCTGCAGTATTACAATGTACTTTATGACCTTTGTCCTGTTACACCAACACGCCACCAAGAATGTGACTTGAAGGCAAGACTTCTGAAACCGAGAAAAGACTGGAAATTCTTGAGGTACATGGAATGTTAATTTCAGAATTACACTTTTAGGAATGGCTGGCTTCCTTCGTGAAGTTTCATTCATCATTCATAACTTCTCAAAAGCTGGATCTGCACATCTGAGTCCGTGTGGTGACAATGAAGTTTTTTATTGTTGATTAAGGGAAAAAACAGATCCGGATTCAAGATATGAGTTTAAGAAGCCGCTGTGTTAATGTGGCCTCAAGGATGCAATTTCAGATTCCACCGGTTTCTGGTATCACATTTCAGTGCTGTGCTTTATGACTCAGGCTTCAGTGAGAATGGCAGAAAGAAACTAGCAAAATCTATATTAATATGGACAAGAAAGAAAATTACCCAACTCATCAACTTTGAATATTTCTAGCAGGCATTTGCATGATTGCATATCCACTATACGCCAATGCATGCAGAGTATATGCTGAGGGGCACCCTTTGCTCAAAAATGCTCCCTGATTATGCACTTCCAAATTTCTTTCATTCATTATTTAAATCAGCTACACATGTTAAAAAAAAAAAAAAAAGATATGCTTATCTCTTTCTTTTTGTGTTTGTGAGTTCAGAGTAATGTCAGTATGCATATAAATTCTAACTCAAGGTGTATCTTGACCTCTTACCAAAGACTTCATCTTGTGACTCAGGTTCTGCTACGCTGTCACTGCTGCTTTGGGTTCAGGTGACGAAGCCTTTAATAAGAACACAAAACAGATTGAAGAGGTGAGGCTGTGAGGTGCCATGGCAACAGAGCAAAGACCAAGATCAACAGCGAGAGAGAGAGTGAGGGAGAGAAGGAAGAGGAGAGATAGTTCTGCTCATTTTGGCCTGTAGGGCTTTATGTGAACAGAATTATGCTGAAACGCATTCATTTAGCATTTAAGAAGGTGGTACATTTTTTGAAACCGAGATTTGCATGTTTTTATGTCAATGGTAAATTCTGCATATGTTGATCAGTCTTTGTTGTCAGGATTTTACATAAGATTTATTCTGAGACATGGATTTCAGCTGCATGGATTTCATTTGTTTATACACTACTACAATGACACATTCATGTGCATAATTATATTTTGCATTTTAGTTGAGGTTTCAAAGCTAGAACCTTAAAGCTGCATCCTTATGATAATGTTGCTGTTGTGAAATATCAATCAATCAATCAATTTCTATAGCACTTTTCATAACAAAAGTAACACAAAGTGCTTAACAAGTTAAAAACAAACAATAAAAAACAATAAAAAGACAATGCCCACATCCTCCCAAATCTGCCCCACAACATACTTCTATGACACACAGACATACACACACAGACAGTCACACAGCCACGCACACACACACACACACACACTTTTGTAACAGAATAATAGTGTCTGTTGGCTGAGAGCAGAAGCACCAGAAAGAGGAAACACCATCAATGAGAGCCGCCCGCACCCGGGGCAGCAGCAGGCCCCGTCAGACCCAACAGGCCAGCTAGCTCCAGGGCCATTAGGCCTAGGCCCTGCCAAAGCCCCAGATGCAGATGGCTCCCACTGAGGAACACTGGAATCTAAAATAGACGTGTTAAAAATAACAGGTAAAACTAAAAATTGAAGAATAAAATAGCTACTAAAAGATAAAGAATAGTAAAATAGTAAATAAATAGCAAATAAATGGTAAAATAGATAGTAAATAAATACTAAATAGTGAATAATAACATAGTATACAAAATAATAAAATAAATGTATAAATAAAAGCAATATGAACATTCATCATTGTGACACACAGGATAAAACAATACAGGCCTAAATGATTTCCATATAATATTGGGATTTAGATGGAGATTGTTGAGATAGGATTAATGGAATTAATGAAAGTCTCCCATGTCCACAGAGCATGTCTTTCAAATTTTCAGCTCAAAATACCACAAAGGTGGTTCATGTCACCATGACTGTATAACTCCTGGTCCTGTTCTAAGAAGTAGTTTCAGTGTCTGTAGCTTTAAATCCAGATGAGCGCTGCTGTCCATGGCTCCTTCAGGAAGAAAACTCTCTGTATCTATGATTGATAGCGTGGAGCAAAATATTTGGCCATAGCTGACCTGAAAAAAAAAAGAGTGACCACGACTTTAATCAATTTTATCACTGCCTTTAACTTGTGTGTATGGTGAGTTTGTCAGAAAATGTTGCGATTAAAAAACATATTTTAGCTGTGTAGAGCAGTGGTTTGAAATGCCCATTATCACGTGGCCTTAATGGGCTGTGGTTCAGTCACTATTTCATACTTAAAACTATGTTAATGAGAACAGCTTTGTTGGAATACAGTAGAAAATATTTTGCACTGGGATTAACATAGCAACATCTGGGATAATAAACATGAGGGACAAACAGGTGGATGGTTATTGCAATGAAGCAAAATAGAGAAAGTAAATAAGAAGACAGGTTTTTGTGCATTATTACAGCTTGCATTATCACTGAATTCCTGCATATTTACAACATTTTCTTCACCATCAATGCGCTCAGTCTTCAGCCTTGTTGGGATTTGTATATGTTGTTCTTGCACTTTAGTATACTGTAAAAATGACAACAGAAACAGAAAATTCTGATAATTTGGCTGTATTAAAATGAAGAAAATGTGAGCGCAGAAAGCAACACAAACAGATGTGAACACTGACTAAGTTCAGGTTGCACTGAAGTACAACTAAAAGAGATACAAACAGTGATCCACCTAGTCCTTGTACATCGACTTCAAATCCGTCCTAACGTCTCCACCATCTCTGAATTGTCTTTAAGCATTACAATTCCACAGAGCTCTGACCTGTGGACATGCCAATCAAAGCTAACTGCATTAGCCACATTAGCTGCACAAAACACCAACAGTGAGGATTTGAGGAGTGCATGAAGACTCTTGTGTTCACTCAGAACATTTGGTATGCTTTGGCCAGATTTTTGCCTGTATAAGTGAAGTATCAAAAGTTTGGGGTCACTTAAAAATATCCTTATTTGTGAAAGAAAAGCAGTTTTTTTCAATGAAGATAACATTAAATTAATCAGAATACAGTCGAGATATTGTTAATGTGGTTAATGACTATTCTAGCTGGAAATGGCTGATTTTTAATGGAATATCTACATAGGGGTACAGAGGAACCATCAATCCTGTGTTCTAATGCTGCATTGTGATAGCTAATGGTGTTGGAAGGCTAATTGAGGACTAGAAAAATCTTGTGCCGTTATGTTAGCACTTGAAAAGTTTACGAAGTGTGGCATTTTATTTTTATATAACAGTAGTTAAGCTGTTTTCCCAAATGAAATCCTAAAAGACTTTAAGTAAATCCAGGCTTAACATTACCATCTGCCTTTAGGGGAATAGACTACTGTAAGCATGTGTTGAGAATGGAAAAAAGACATTGCAATGTAAATTCAAACCAGATGATAGCTGTTAGCAATATGCCCAGTTATCCAGACTGTAAGCTGGGAAAGAAGCTGTAAATCCCTCTGTAGTTGACTGATTTGATATGGATCTCCAAGCAAAATCTGTTATTTCATCAAAAAGTTTTGCATCACGATCGCAGCTGTTTGAAATCCAATTAGTTTGCAATAAAACTTGGCAAACCATTGATCATGCATTTTGCCTCTGCAATGGAACACTACAGTCCATTGCGGGTGCACTGGGCAATAAAATTATATTAGTTGTGTCACTTTTTGCTCATTAAGTTAACACTTACAACAGCAGTGTGATGGCTAATGCACAAAACACCCAGGAAATGACATTAATAAATGTTACAGTGAAAAGTTACCTCTTATGAGGTTTTTGAGATATAAAGTATTGATTCAGCTGCAGCTCTCTCCCAGATCTGGTCTGCTTCGACTACACAAAATCATAATGTAAACAGTGTCAACGCTTAATCATTTACCCATCTGTACTGGCAATACTGAGTCACTCTGTCACTTCACATTAAACAAAGAAATCCTGCATCATATATAGTTCCTATAAAACCCTTCATCACCACTATTTTTCTGTTTCTATGCAGTGCCTTCAAGTAAACTAAGTCTTGTTTCATAAATCCTCTTACTGACTCCCTCCTCCTCCCTGACAACAATGTACATTTATACATCTCTAGTTTCTGCTTCCGCCTGGGTTTGTCAATACAGAGAACCAACACACAACCTATTAAAAACTGTGGGCACACTGCTTAATGAGTGTAAATAGAGAGAACTGCAAATATGACACACACAGCCCCATAAGCAATTTCAGCCTCAGTCTTTAAAGCATAACAGGAAGTCTACATAAACTTTAAAAGTCAGGTGTGGGTGATTTTTCCAATCAATTCATCGAGTAAACATTAATTAACTTGTTTACTTACTAAATCAGTCGCATCTGCAAGAAATTAGTACCCCACTGGTGTCTATCTCAGTTTGAATTTAATGAATATTTTACCTTTATCATTATAATGTGTGGGAATGAAAGTAGGAACACGCACACTTGTCAGTACAATGAGTACTTGTCAGTTGAACTATTCATTCAAGCTGTATTTTGTCATTTGTTTCTGTGCAGTGCTTCTGAGTGTACTAATTCTAATCTTCAAGTTTCAGAAATCCTCTTACTGATTCCCTCCTCCTCTGTGATCACAAAATGCAATTTACAGCTCCAGTTTCCATTTCTGCGTGGGCTTGCCAACACAGGGAATCAACACCGGCATTCGAAAACTGTGGGCACGCTGTTCACTATGAAACAAGGAAATAGAAAAGTGCATCTGTGACGCAGTCCCATAAGCTGAGCGGAGGCTGGAGGTGGAGTGTGGTGAGCAAACACTTATCAATGCAAATCACAGAAAGGTCAACAAGTATCATGCTTTTGAAAATGTATTTGTGGCTTATTATGTAACAAATAATGTTCATAATCATTTTGCTATGAAGAGATTCACCTTCAATGAAATAGATTCTTTACTGGACTCTCAGTTTTCACAAGTTTTATAAGTAGAGTATGAGCCATGACTTATCCAATTTGGAAGAATTACTCATAAATACAGCCTCAAAGACTAATCTCAATGTAAAAAGTTACTTGCCGAGTGACAGTTTTCAAGTGACTTACTCCTACTTAAAGCAAAGTGAAATGGTTAAATTGAAGAGAAGCTTCCTAAGGAGGAGAAGATTAATTACATTTATGATCAGGGGATGGAGGAGGATTTTCTCTAAATTTGCTATTAAAAATCCAACAGCAATTAACGTGTGACATTGACAGCAATCAAACATATTTGGAATTTACAATCTGCCTAGAGTTTATGTTCTGCCTGTGCCTGCATGTTTTTTCTTCTTCAGGTTTCCTCCCACCATCTAAAAACATACAATCTCAGTTTAATTTAACAGATACTTTTATATGTATACGTGCATGAAAAGTGCTCTATAAATAAAGTTTGATTTGATCTGATGAAAACTCACTTTTATTCATGTGCTAGCATAACTGCACAAGGGTTTTCTAATCATCAGTTAGCCTTGCAACACCATTAGCTAACACAATGTAGCATTAGAACACAGGAGTGATGGTTGCTGGAAATGTTCCTCTATACCCCTGTTAGATATTCCATTAAAAATCAGTCATTTCCAGCTAGAGTAGTCATTTACCAAATTAACAATGTCTAGACTGGATTTCTGATTATTTTAACGTTATTTTCATTGAAGAAAAACTGCTTTTGTTTCAAAATAAGGACCCCAAACAATTGAACAGTAGTGTATATCTGCGCGTCGATACAACACGAGGTAGGTAGGCGGGGCAGCACTAAGGACTTTGACTAAGGGTCCTCACTGGACAACAGTGCCCTAGCCATGATTTTGAACCACCGATCTCCCGTGCCAAAGCCAGGGGTGTTGGTCACTGAAATATCCAGCTGCTTGCATGGTGGGTTAACTGGTGATTGCATACTGAGTGTGCAAAAACCTCGCAACCTGTCTGGGGCGTAAAACATCTCTTGCTATTTGAAAAATTACAAAAAAAAAGAAAGGTCCAGCCCCCATGATGCCCTTACAGGAGGAAGATGGACGAATTAATATCAGAAAATCGGATAGAAGTCATACAAATAAAACAAAAACAAACAAAAAAACTGAATAATGCAGATGCATGGAAAAAATAAATCTATGCAAGTTTTAAAAAAATGGGCTGCACTGTTTCTCTGTGATTAGCACTTTTTCCTTGCAGCTAGACAATCCCTGGTTCGTGTCCCGGCCTTCCCAGGATCTTTCTGCATGAAGTTTGCATGGTGTCTCTGTGCATGCTTCGGCTTTCTCAGGGTTCTCCAGCTCCCTCCCACAATCCAAAAACATGCTGAGGTTAATTGGTAACTCTAAATTGTCCATAGATTTGAATGCAAGTATGATCATTTGTCTCCATTTGTAGCCTTGTAATAGACTGACCTGTCCAGGGTGTCACCTACCTTCACCCTAAGTCAGCTGGGATGGACTCCAGCTCCCCTTCAACCCCAGTAAGGATTAAGCGGTGTATAAATAATAGATGGATGAATGGAAGGTTTAAAACTGCATGCATCAGTAAGCTAAAAACCATCCCATCCCAACCAACCTACAGTTTTGCTTGGGTTAATAACTTCTGATATTTCATACATTCTGCAGCCACCTGGTATAATATTTTAAAGTTTTAGGAAATATTAAAAACTTGCAAAGATGCATGTGTAAAATGTCCACTTTTGCACTGTGATGAATACAGCAACATCTGTTATTATGAACACGATGCACAAACAGGTCGACACATAAAAGCAAGATTGTGAAACCAAGTCAATGAAAGAAGACCAGCTCCTCATGGGTTCTTGTGCATTGATACAGCTTGTATTATCACTGTGTTCCTCCAGGCTGGTATGTTTACAATATTTTTTCACCATCACTGCACTCAGCCTTCAACCTTTGCTGGGATTCTGTATATGCACACCCACACACATAGACTCAATGTTGTTGTTGCTGTTGCATTTTTTGTGCAGTGTAAAAAATTACCAATCCAAACAGCAGATCTACATTCCAAGCACTGACTCATTGGTGTTTGGATGCTTCCTGAACTGATATTATTTGTACTGAGGAGACTAATGGGAATGAATTTACACAAAAAGGGCTTAAATAGTAAAAAAAAACAAAAAAACAATTACATTAAGTAAACAGTAAAAATAAGAGCTGCATTTAACACCTGAGCACTGAGATTTTTAGATTTTGAAGGGTACACACAAAATCCCTCATTATTACAAAATGGCATGGCAAAATAGAAGAAAGGATATGTGGCCAGCTCATCCTAAGTGAAGCAGAGAAACAGCTTGACGCTGTCCCTGCTGTCACCATGACTTCACACCTACTCTCCACTGGTGGCTTATTAAATATAGCTCTCAGCCAGCAGAGCTACAGAGTTTGCTGCTGCAGATGGAGAAGCATCAGCTGACCCTGTTGCATGTAAAGCAGATGAGGACAGCGGGTCAGTTAGGGTGGCAAATTACAACTTCTTCATTCCTTCTTGAGAGGACTCTGCTCTTCTGGTGTGTGGTGACCTTTTGAATTTGCGTATTGTGTCATATTTCCCTGAGCTATACTGACAACAACTGTCCAGTCATAGTTTAGCATCTGTGACTAGGCAAGGCAAGCCTGTCAAAGGTATAGCTTCTCTCACTTTAAAACGTTTGGAGGGTGGGGTTTCTTTATGTAAAGCTTTACAAAACGAAAAAAACACATAAGCTAATGTGGAAAAAGAAGATTAAGCTTGTGGCTGTTTAATCTGCTCTAGCAGCCATCATCACAAAAAAAAGTAAAAGCAGTGGTGATGTTGTGCTCTTTATTGCTCCGCCAAGGAACGACAGAGTTATGTCATGATCGGCGTATGTTTGTCTGTCTGTCTGTCTATTAGCAACATTACTCAAACACGGACTAAAGAATTTGGATGAAATTTTCAGGAAAGGTCAGAAATGACACAAGGAGCAATTGACTAGATTTTGGCAGTGATGTGGCTTATAGTCTGAATCCACAGGTTAGTTAACCCTTTACGCTTCAGTGCGTCATAGTGTACCGCCGGCGGTACACCTACTAATTTGCATAGGAATTTCAAGAATGTCCGAGGGCTGCAAACACGATTATACAAACACTATACGCCGATGGAAAGCTTAGATTCTCATGAATCCGCCGGTATAAACCACTTTCAGATGTGATTACCACAGCGGGTGAGAAAAACACATTTGTCCGACAAAAACAAATATTCATCCATCCGTTCTCTATACACGGCTTCAACGCACACAGCGCGACTCACATTTCCGGGTTCATTATTACACACAGAAAAAAAGATTCCACAAAAAACGGCCATAATCCAACCTTTAACATCCAGACAACACAAGCCAGTAAACTATTTTGTCCAAAACATGTCCTGAAGTCGGTATAAAATCCACGAATCGGTCGTTTTCAAGGAAATGCACCTCGCGATGTGCGTCCAATATTCCCTGTATTTTTCGTCATTTTTTTAAATTTAAAAATAGAATATTAGCGATTTTTTGTACTGAAAACGGCTGGAATTGACTGAAGCTTAAAGGGTTAAAGATTCCTGTATCATTGCGAAATAGTGGCACAGCGTCACTGTAACTATGACAACAAGTGAGCACTACGTGAGCTGCCTGCTGACAGTCACGTGATTGCGATCCTACTACAAATCGACTGTTACGGACCTGTTAGGACTTATCCATCAGAAATGATAGATGAGTGGTTTTCTTGTTTAGTGCAGGCAACAGTCCTATCTCCTGGCTTTCCTTATATTACTAGAGCTAAATAATTTTAAATTACAATACAAGAACAGTATTGCTTCATGCAACTTTACAAAAAAAAGTCAAGTCTGGGCAATGTTTTCAACCAACTAATGGAGCTAACATTCATTAGCTACTTTACTTATTAAATCAGTCACTTCTGCAAGAAATCAGCAGCCTGCAACTGTTTTTTTTTTTAACTCTGTCTGAAATAAGGAACATATTTAGTTATCTACCGTTATCTTTGCAATGTGTGACAATGACAATAGGAATGTGCACAATTAGTTAAGGGTTAAATATTGTTATCTTCACAGAAATAGTAATGGGTTAAACTATCCATCCATCATCTATACACCGCTTTATCCTCATTAGGGTTGTGGGGTGCTGGAGTCTATTCCATCTGACTTAGGGTGAAGGCAGGGGACACCCTGGACAGGTCGCCAGTCTGTCATAGGGCTACATAGAGACAAACAATCACCCTCGCATTCACACCTATGGACAATTCAGAATAATCAGTTAACCTCAGCATGTTTTTGGACAGTGGGAGGAAGCTGGAGAACCTGGAGAAAACCCTTTGAGACAGGGAGAGCATCCAAACTCCAAGCAGAAAGATCCCAGGCCGGGATGCGAACCGAGGTACTTCTAGCTGCAACGCCACGGTGCTAACCACCAAGCCACTGTACAGCCCATGGGTTAAACTAATCATTAATATTTTATTAATGTATGTGTATTTTCAAGATGCTACGCAGCTATCCACCACTTGCAGACGCATGGGGATGTTTATCTGCAAAGCTTAATTTAAATGTTATTTGTGAACTCTTTGCCGGATAATGTCCAATATTGAAATGCATTGCGGAAGGTGCTCATATTTTAGTGGCATTTGAAATACAATGTAGTTATTAAAGAATGCAATTAATGGTGGACAAATGCCTATTAAATTTGTGAAATATTTTTCAATCTTTTTTGACTACTTTTAGACTAATCTAAATTTAAATGTCTGTTAGGGAAATTAGTTGGAAGGAATATCCATCCATCCATCCTCTATACACCGCTCTATCCTCACTAGGGTTACGGGGGTGCTGGACCCTATCCCAGCTGACTCGGGCGAAGGCAGGGGACACCCTGGACAGGTCGCCAGTCTGTCGCAGGGCTACATATACAGACAAACAATCACACTCACATCTATGGGCAATTTAGAGTAACCAATTAACCTCACCATATTTTTGGACTGTGGGAGGAAGCCGGAGTACCCAGAGAAAAGCCACGCATGCACAGGGAGAACATGCAAAATCCATGCAGAAAGATCCCAGGCCCACCCTGGGATTCGAACCTGGGATCTTCTTGCTGCAAGGCAAAAGTGCTAACCACTACCCACTGTGCACTGTGCACCCACTTGTCAAGCAAGGAATATCCCTGCTTGACAATTGTGGCAAAAATAACTAAGAGAGACATTTTATTGTGTGAGTGTCTTGGCTGTTTCCAAATTACACTACTTAAATAAATAATATGACATCTGCTGCTGGTGAGCACATTTGCTGATTTGATGGCCAACTCAGCTGCTTCAGGTCCACTCAGCCCTCTGATCTGCATTTGCTGCTCGGGTACTGATGGAATTCAGCGGTCCGGAGAGGAAAGAGGAGTGCAATGATTTGGACACCTTTCAGGTTGTTCAAATCAAAGAGAAATCAAAGTTCCTTTTCCTGCCTGGGCTTTGGTGACGCCTGTGCCCCTCAGCCTGTCATCCTGTCCACTCTCCAGGCGTGCAAGACAAATGGAGCATTCGCATTTCATTTTACCTTTTCACTAAGATAGAAAAAGACACAGTGGAGTCTCGGTAGTGTTACTGACAAAAGGCCAGCTTTGCACTGCAATAAAGTTTGCCAAATTCCAGGAGTACAATCCAATATCTCTAACATTTAGATCGCGTTTACAGCTGTAAGAAACGGATTATACTTTATGAAGACTGAAGAGCATTAAGGCACTGAGACTGTACCTTAATGCTCTTTACAGCTAAAGTGCCTCAAAAGCTCAGATTTTGTGGCCTAAAGTGAAAGGTGACAGAAGCCCACATCATCATATTTTGAAAATTCAACTGAGTGACAAACTGAAATATAATATTTCTTCTGTACGGGAAAAAAATCCCCACACAGAATGGGGTGCAAACTGAAGTACATTCGTCTCTGCATTATCTGTACTTAAACAAAAATAGAGAATGAAAGGATAATAATCTCTGCTTTTGTGAGGAACAGTAATGCTGGGTAAATTCCAGGCTTGGGGATGATCTCTCTGGACAGATCCAACCCAGAGGAAGAGAAAATACAGCAACAGGCCTGTGGAGCTGGTCACAAAACATAGAGTGCTCTAATAGGTTCAGTTGATAGTTTCTGAAGGCTTGTGGTCTAGTAGCTGAGCCTCAAGCTCCCTCATCTGGAGAGTGGAGTCTTCAGTTCAGTAGTTTCAGTAATAGGACTGTAATACAATCAGACACAAAGTAGCAAACAGGAGATGGACTGGTGATGCAGCATCTTAATATGAAGCTAAACTGGAACCTAATTTATAGTTTTGAGCTGTAGAACTGCAGCAGCTCAACACTGAACAACCTAGAGCTATTTTCAACAAGATTTAATTAGTAAGATATGTATAATTACAGTTTAACTCCTTGTTACTATAAATTTCATGTGCTGAAAATAAGTCTGTGATTTCCTGCCTTAGCGTTTTTGGTTTTAATTTCCTGCATAGCCCCCAGTGTACCGATTATTCTTGTAATTCAACACATTCGCAGGTTTTCCAGGCGTTATTGGAGCATCGACTGCAGAGCTGTTCAGTTTAGATTTTACCAGGCAAAGTTGAAAGAGGATCGAGAATGCAGATTAAAAACATTCAACCTTGAAATTAAACAGTTTTGTAGGTTTTACAATACCCACGAAAAGCATCTACCAACAAATGCAAGCATTACCTCCAAAGCCCAAAAGCACATCTTTAACTAATTTACAAGTTTTACAAGCTTTATGTAGAGACAGTAAATCTAAGAAAACAGAAATAGCACATTCACAACTGGCAGATCCGTTAGCAGAACTGCTCAGTTCTTCAGCTGATCTGATCATTCCAGCAAAAGGCTGTCAATTTTGGTCTCCAACGGCGTATAGGTGGGCAGTATGTGAGAAAATAACATCCAGAAGAAAGCCACAACACCATTTTTCCCAGCTTGTGACAAAATGATCAATATTTTACACTTTAGCTGCCAGTGCTTTTAATGCTGTGGCTGATCGGTGTATTTCTCAGATCATGAATGCACTTTACTTCAGTACTTACTCAATGCATCTAATCTAATTCTCCGTCACTTCATTATTAACTATTATTGAGATGAATAGCACCCCACCAATTTTTCTCCTGTTGGCAATTTTTCCTACATTTCCCAAAATAGCTTGAACACCATCTGTGAACGTGAAGTGCAGCGAGAAACAATCAGTTTTCATGGTTTTCAAGTCAAATGGAGAAAAATGACATTAACTGTGCACTCGTTACTCAAAACGCAGAGCCTCTGCATTACATTCTGGCTCTGTTTTTGTGGCGATGGTTCCTCTCCGATCGTTCAGCATCAGAAGAAAGTGAGAAATCCGGTGGGAGAAAGTGTCGCGACCTTGACACCACATCCTGATGTTTACCAGTGATGCTTGAGATTAGAGAAAAATCAATTCTTCTCGGTGTAGCTGACAAAAAAATACATGTCATCACAAGGTGTCGTGTCGCTCACTGTTGTTAAGTCTAAAGTAATACAGTTGATTCAGAAATGCAATGTATAATGCTAGTTTCCATAGTGGTTGCGTGTTATTTCTTACAGTTTTGTGTTTTTTACTGTCAAATCAAAGAGTAAGATCGTACTACCTAATTCAAAACCACTGAGCAGTAGAATCAGACAGGGTGACTGAATAAGTTTCTACCTTTGCTTTATCATTGACGATTTTGTAGACTTTGCATGCAGTGAAGACTAAATCTGGCAAAGTCTAAGCATACAACAGTCTGTAATACAGATACAGAGTGCATACAAATTGACTATTATAATGGAGAAACAGGGATAAAGCACTGGGGATGTGCTGTAGCTTCATCCAAATCTTATTAAAAGCAGAGACACTTTTGAGAAAACTATGCGGTACGTGTGTCCCTACACTGACAAAAACACAACATGAGGTAGCATGAGCAGTGCTACCATCCTGTATTACCAAGTAGTTATTACCTCTGTGAAATCTCAGTGGTACGAACATTTTAAAAGAGAAACATTTTGACAGAGCTGCAGCTGACGCGTGACAATGGAGGCATGGGTACAGCTCATGCTTTCTGAAATCACAAGAGGTAAGCGATCACGACTCTGACAATGGCATCTAAACACAATCTGCCTGAGCCGGTCACCGTTGTTCTTGTTTGACTGTCACTATGACAACTGGCTCTTTCTCCAGACCTTTAAGCTGACTTTCTTGTCATGATAATCAAGGTAAAAGAAAAAAGTGCAACATGCGGCCTCGACTCCTCTCCTACCAGCTTCGCTCTCGACAAATTGACCCACTTCTCTTGCATCTGCTCGGCTCTCTCTGGAGTGTGTTTTGCAGACAAGGAAACAAATCATGTGTGGGCTGATCCATCAGGCCTCCTGCTGATTCAAGCTGCCATCTTCTCCAAATGGTCGCTCTGCCTATTACAGGCAGCAGTGGCCGTGAGCCGGATCACACAGACAGACTGCAGGTTACGCTGCTGCCCACAGCCTCGAATGCTGACATCGACATTGAAGAGAGCGTTTTGTCCTCATTACTTTGTGAATCTCTTTTTTTTCTGCGTCTCCTTACTCTCACTGTTGGATTACGTCCTCTCACAACAAGCTGGCAACTTCTTTAAATATGACTGAATCCTTAGCCACAGCAGCTCAAACTCATATCCGCTGTAATTTTCAAAACCCATGACAAAGAGAACCTAAACAAGGGTGGGGTTAATTGTATGGCGTCTTTAATTTATATTACTGTCCCAGTTTAAGCCTGATCCTCCTCTGCACTTGGCATTCAGCTGCAGAGTCTCACTCGTAATTTCTGCACTCACAAAGCAAAATGATGAATAAAAAAAAAAAAACCCTCTCATATGCATTTGTACTAGTTAATTGCAGTCCTATCAGAAGCCGAACTATTCAGTCAGTCTGAGCCCCGAGGCACAGCTACGCACCTCTGTTTCCTGAGCAACTAAAAAAAGCCTTTTTTGAGATACTTGATAACTTTGTTCGTCATGAAGGAATAAGAGGAAAATTGCAGCTAATTTCCCACCAGATCCTTAGGTTTGTTTCATATCAGATCATGCAGTAAACAGTTCATTTTTCTCAAATTTACACTATAAATTCACTGATACATCCAGATGCTTTTAAATGAGGTAGTTTCCTGTTTTAACAGCCCACTTGCTGACCCATAACAGTAGCAAACACGCTCCACTAGTCAGCATAATGCCTCCTTTTCTAGGTTTAATCCAATTTATTGTTTAAAGCATAGTGCCTGATGCAACAACAATACAAGAGGCAAGTGTAGAGAATGTCAAAAAAGAACTATCACTTTCATTCAGATATTCAGAACTGCAAAAAGTGCACATTTGGGACTAGATGGACTTTCCACGCAATAAACAGGCGGCTGACCTGAGTTCTCCCGATCACTGGCCCTAATGGTTAAATAAGACATGTGCATGGAGAGGGTTCAGTGTCTTCTATTTACTCTCTCCAGTTCAAACGGCTTCTCTCGTGGAGCACTGTTATGGTTTTTGAAAGGTTATGATAGGGTGATGTATAGTGCTCCAGATGTTGCCATGGCAATGTGGCCCAATTAAGAGTGAGATGCTTTGTTTAAAATGCAGTGTGTCAAATATCTCAGCAATATAGTCTGTGTAGCATTTCCTTAAAGGGCCGACAACTCAAACTGTGTGTATAACTTTTCACATTAAGCAAATATCTTAATTTAAATGGCTTTAAACAGTTTATAGATAAATAACACAAATCTGTAATGCTGTACAGAGACAATTAAAGGTCAAAATAATGGATAGTTAAAAGAAATCATTCATTCATCTCCACCTCACTTTACACTAATCCAAACAAGATAAATGCTGAAGTAAAGTAGTCAGTGCATTACTCACAGAGGAGTGTTAGGGCTGTCGCTTGAAAGTTGATGAATATGAATCAGTTATCAGAGATCAGTCAACTGAGATTCTTCAAGCAGTCTTTTTTTGTCAGTGTGCTATACAATAACAAAAAAACAGACAGAAGCTCCTGAAAATGTATGAGGATAGCATTCCAATGAGGCAGTGGTGTGAAGGCTCATCCATTCCCACAGTTCTTGTTGACAGGTGTGTTGGAGGAAACTTTTTTGTTCTCATCTTTCAACTGTAGGAGACCTTGAAATTTTTTATAACATATGTTTTTTAAATTTTTTGTTTACAATTTTTTTTCCTATCCTGTATTTTTAGTGTATGATTGAACAGAGTGTCTTCATATCATTTATGAACTTCGGCCTATTTGGAGAGATATTCTACTTTGAGATCGACCTTTAATGTCATTTTTTATTACTCCACCAAGGAATGGTGGGGGTATGTGATGATCAGGTATGTTAGTCCATCTGTTTGTCTGTTATCAACATTACTCAAAAACGGACTGAAGGATTTGGATGAAATTTTCAGGAAAGGTCAGAAATTAAACAATAACCAAGTGATTAGATTTTGGCAGTGATGCAGCTTCTAGTCTGGATCCACAGATTTGTTAAAGATTTCTGTATCATCGCCAGACAGCAGAAAGGCGTCACTGTAACTATGACTACAAGTAAGCGCTACGTCAGCTGCCTGCTGACAATCACATGATTGCTATCCTACTACAAATCGACTGCTGTGGACTTATCCGTCCGAAATTGACTTGGCGGAGTACTGCGCTCTCCGAGTGCTTTTCTTGTTGTTATTACTACGAAACAGATGTTTTGATAAACTGATCTCAACTGTATTTATTTTTCATGGCACATAGCGACGTAGGTGTTGTTTACTGCTGACTGACTGTCTATGTTTGATGGTGTGCTGTGCCTTCTGACTGGCTCAATGTAAAGAGCAATGTGGAAATGATCAGCTGAAGCTTTGTAGCCCCTCTTTGGCCTCAGTTGATGGCATGTTGGACGTGTTCAAAGGCTGAAATGGAAGTTTAGTAACATTTATTGCAAATCAAAGGGAATAACTCATGAGAGAAGCTGAAACTGAATGTGGAGTGGTTCATAGATCAGGATAACTGTAACCATGCCTCAGAGGAAGTTCAAAGTATGGTGGCATTAACTCAATCAAACTCATCAAAGTTCTGAAAGGTGACCCAAAATCTTTAAGTAAGCATAAGCTTTAAACTCCTTCAGAGGAGTCATATGTGTCTTGGTGGCCTTACTCAAGAGCTTTTGTTTTCTTGCAAGGTCACTAAGGTTTTAAGGATAGCCAACTGGCAGATTTATGCATGCAGTCATGCTGCTTCTGTTTCTGAATGATAGGTTTGCCTTCAAGGCATATGTACTGTCATAGAAAGTTCTTTCACCCCTTATGCTTTTCAATAATTTTGTCACAGAGTTGCTTGGGTGTTCTTTTTTCTTCATGCAGTAGCTATAGTCACTAGCACAGATTCACCAGTGACTAGATCTTTCAGATCAGGTCCCACATTAAATTGGCAATGATTTAAGGTTGAAAAGCAATTAAAGAGCAAAACTTCCAAAGGGGGTGAATATTTTTTATAGGCACTATATCATCCAACATGGCAAATCACTTCAAACAAGTACGTTAAAGTCAGTTATTTCAGAGCAGGCAATGCTGCACATTTATAATGAGGTATTTAATGTGTTTGTTGTTTTACAAGTTGCTTCAGGTGATAGAAATATTTTTCAAAAAGGCTATAGGAGTTCGATTAAAACAGGAAAATGTGTAATAGCAGTTTAATTAATCTGAAAAAACCATATGTAGCCAGACCTACGGTATGGCAGCATTCCAGAAAAGGCAGAAACTGCAATCTTACATCATAAGCAGCTGTCTTTATTTAGTTTTAAACGCTCTCTTGACATTCACTGGACTCGGTTGTGTTTGATTATGTAAATGTGGTCAAAACCATCAGTAAAACTCCTGCCAGTGGATACTCTGATTGCTTGATAGTCTCTATGAAAAAAAAGAATGAATAGACAGATCTTTGTACTAAACGACCAAATCCAATTTCATGGACAAATTCGAGTCAGGTAGAGAACAAATGAGTCTATAGAAAAGAGGTGCCTGTGGCAGTGTGAATATCAAAAAAACTAGTGATCTGAGCACTACAGGTGAGAGAGTTAGCAATGGTAACCATCAACATGTAGGTGGTTCAAAAATTCAAATCATATTAATGTAAAAAAAACATTCTCTGCATAGATTGTACAAAGAAACGCTACCTGTGAAAAATGTATAACACATATTTTACCTTTGCACAGTGTTAAACTAGATTTTTTTAAGATTCAGAAGGGTAACAGTCTGACTACAAGTTCAGTGATGATAACAAATCAGCCTGAGTGAAGGAGCCTGACAGTTTGCCTGCAATGCAGTCCAAAGTCCTGCTGATAAAAGCCGGCGCTCACAATGATAAGCTTAAAAAACTTCTCAAACACATGCTTCATTCTCAGATCACATTTGTCAGATTGCTTACACAGGCATACTTATTTTAGAATAGAAACATTCAAACCCATGCACTAAACAAGATATTAAAGCATTTAAACTTACCATGTGGTCTGTGGGTGACTCTCTCTTTACTAGATGCTGTCCCATGCTGCCAACCGAGACTGTAAGAAAGACAAAGAAGGAATTTACTCCAGGAGACGACTGTAAACAGCATATTATATGGAGATTACAAGTCCTCCTTATCTCAGCAAGAGAGGCTTGCTCCTGAGTGAATGATTGTAACGGTGGCATCACACAAAGCAGAAAAGTACTGGGAGATTCCCTTGTTATTTTGAAGTCTTTTATGCTGAAAGATAGCTGTGAGAAACATATATAACAAGAAAAGCACTCAGAAAGCACAGTACTCTGCCAAGGATGCTCAGTCGTGTATTTCCGACTGAAATCTTGAAAATATTCATGGCAGAAATCGTGGTACTATAGAATGTGGCAATTTAATATAGATGTACCCACAAACAAAATGACCCTGTAGTGAGCACAGGCGTGTGTTAAGCATGTGTATGGTATGTATATATATATATATATATATATATATATATATATACACACACCGGATGGCATAACCTAAATACATAGCGGGCTGCGGAAACTGAATCTGATCTAATTTAATCAATTCTTCTTTGTATGATTTCCGAAAAAGTCCTCAGCGGTGGATTTGTAGTAGGATCACAATCATGTGATCGCCAGCAGGCAGCTGATGTAGTGTTCACTTGTTGTCATAGTTACAGGGATGCATTGCTCCTATCTCGCAGAGATACAGAAATCTTTAACAAATCCATGGATCCAGAATATAAGCCACATCACTGCCAAAATCTAATCAATTAGTCCTTGTGTAATTTCTGATCTTCCCTGAAAATTTCATCTAAGTCCGTTCGTCCATTTTTGACGAATGTTGCTAACAGACAGACAGACCGACAGACAAACCAGCGTCTCCTTAGTGGAGGAATAAGTAAACTCATTGATGTTTGCTCCATCAGCTGGTGGGGAAAAAAAAAACAAAAAAACAGTCAGACCTGATTTTTTTTCCGTTTTTGAGTAATGTTGCTAACAGACAGACAGACAAACACATGCTGATTGTTACATAACTCTTTGGCCAAGAAAAAATTCCTTACATTTCAAATACTGCTAGCATATTCCTTTATAATTAAGCAGCTTCAGCTTCTGTTGCTCTCCCCATTGGTGTCAGTCTAAGGCCACCCGGGTCTCCCCTCGTTCCAAACCCACAGACCTCATCTATTTAAAGCTGTAGTTGATGGGGACCAGTGGTTGCCCAGGCAAGATGGACTTTGTAGTCTAAAAACACCTACAACTATGAGTTCTCCACACATTCCTAGTCGCCTGCTTTGAGACCTGACGGACTCCACTTTGGAGAAGCTAGGGTAGGGTCACCATGTAACGATATCAAGCTTGTTTTTCGGTCATTAAATATAATCAGTTTTGATTAACAAGTTGTGACACATCTCAAGTGGAGATGTTACAGCACATTGTCATATAGTACATGAAGTTTCACACATTTCTCTGGATTTTCTTGTCTTTACTCTTATTTAAAAATAGACATCTAGTGCTGTGACATCACAGAGGAAAAGCTACTGTGGAGTACCTAATTTCCGCTTACTTTTTAATTAGGAACTGCCTGAGTTCATAGTAAGAAGCAGGACCACTGTTTTAACTGCATTTCAGTACTCTGCTATAGCAGGGAAAATTCTACCCTCACTGTGATCATTAAAGCTGGTTTAACTTCACCAGAACCAACTTCTGTTATGTCTTAAAGTACATGCCCACAGGATCAGTCATATTAATGCTTCCAATTCACTGTACAATGTATTCTGGGAGCTCCACAAAGCATTTGGTCTCGGCTACTCTATGAAAATTGTCCAGTGTAATTTGCCACCTCTGAAGACTCCCAAAAAACGTTTAAATTAATCTTTGTTAATCTAAAATGAAAATAGATAGCAAATGCACGACCTATTTCTCCCTTCGAGAAACACGTTTTGTGGAACTATTTCAGAAAAAGCTTCTGCATAATTCATCATGCTAATAAGGTTTGAAATCCAGGAGCAGACAGACGGCAATTAAAAGCATTCATCTAATCAGATGAAGCCGATGTTAAAGAGGTTGTACGAGGGTGTGGCCTGTATGTTTTCTTTGTTGTCGAGAGGTAGCCGAGCCGCGCTAGACCCATGCTCTGAAGACGCAAGGGTCTAGGCACGCTCGACAGGGAGGAAGGCGGGCTAAAAGGTTGTCTATCAATTCACTCTGCAGCAATTGGGTAGGTATACAACCAATCAGCGCTACGAATAGGCTCCCACAGCGCCGGAAATCAGAGGATGTGGTAGTTCGGTGAAGCCTTATTTATAGAGTCAATGGGTGAAGCTCAAGTATATTACAGACATGTTAACAGAAAGATTATTCAGAGTCGGTGCTAATGGAGCTCAACGACTGTTGTCGTTTTTGTTGTCGATCCTGGCAGAGAATTAAATTCGTTGCCGTGGGTTGTCTAGCGCGGCTAGGCTAGTTGTTTCCGGTTGTTTCTGTCAGAATCGTCGCGCCTCTGTCGTCACTTAGTTACGCCCACCTTCTGATTCTACACGTCATGGTGATTCGTCCGGCCAGTTTTAGGAGCATCTAACCTCGAGCCTTATGGAGGGTAACTAGACCCACCCTGGCAGAGAATTAAATTCGTTGCCGTGGGTTGTCTAGCGCGGCTAGGCTAGTCTAGAGGCACACCTTGTCAGAATCTGATGCTGAAAATTGGTGCAGCCTCTGTGGACACGCACAATTAGCTGTTCTGTTTGTATCATAGCTTTTGGGCCTTCACCCCTTCACTGCTTGATAAACATTAATTCTCATCGTGCATTACATTAATTGTGCAGGTCAGTAAATGATGTTGCGTTTCTATTTTTGCAACCAAATCTTCCTTTTCTTTGCTTCTCTACTGTTTCTTGCCGATTTTGCTGCAAGTGTTGACACACAGATGTAGAATCTGCGTGTCAACAAACAGTGTCTTGGAACTAATTTACTTTAAAAATTCTGTTTAACCGAGGACTTATTAGAGATGTAGCACGTGCTTAAGTTAATCTGCCTTACTTTACATCGCAATTCTTGGAGTGACTATTGAGGATATCACAATGTCTATACTGAAACGCTGTATCATGCAGCTCTACCTAGAAATACTGTGCTCATATAAATGCAAGAAGTAAAATATACTGACTTAAGCAAATACGAGCGAATGAAGCGAATATTGGATACCAAAATTAATATCCGGATACCGCCGTAGCTAACAAATATTCGGATATTCGGGTCCAGCTCTATGGATCATTATTACATTTATAGCTGTTGTAAAGAAAATGTAAAAGATTTTTCTCGATTTTCATCTTTACTGATTAATGTATGAAGCAGAGAAAAAAGTAACTTCATTTACTGAGATGACTGAATCTTCCAAGGCTTGAAATAATCTCGATGACTTTCAACTGGAAAAAGGGAACTGTGAAAAGTAGCATTTGTGCTGCTGAACTACACCTATTCTAAAATCATGTTGTCTTGAGAGTTTTATTAAGGCTTTCATGTTTACTTGCGAAGAGCTATTTGTTGCCCAATTTCATCAAACAAAATGTGTCACCTTCCAGTTATTAACCAACCACATGACTTATTACAAGTATAAAACAAACCAATTAAGGAAATTTCTTGAAACCTTCATCACAGGTCATGGGCCATTAAGCCATAATAATGAGCTGAGAGATGCAAAAACACTGGAGAACTGAAAGGAGCTGCAAAGTCTGACATTAATTCATCACTTGGAGCAACCTGCCTCCAGCTAGCCTCCAAATAGCCTCCAGCCATTTGGGAGAAAAAAAGGAAATTAGTACAGAATTAAATATGGTTTTTATCTCAAGTGTTAGCTTAAATTCTTTGCTTCAATAACTGCACTTGAAGGTCGCTGGGCAGCTTAAACAATCACAGTCAAATGAAACTATCATAAAGCAAGTGAACCGAAAGCAGCTATAGCACTGACTCTGGACAGTTTGGAAAGCTGTTTTGGAGCCTGTCAGCGTATAATATGGATTAAAAAGCATATTTGCCAGAGAAATAAAGTCATTTATATCCCAGTTTCAGTTTTCTAAATAGAATAGGACGTTTGTATACTGCCAAGGAGGCGGAGCCTTGGCGGAGTTACGTGACGATCGGCGTATGCTTGCCTGTCTGTCTGTTAGCAACATAATGTCACGGTTCGGAGTGGTTTCGAGCCCAGAGTGAGAGTTACAGAGCAGTCGGCAGGCGGATCACAATCCAGTTGGTCTTTATTTAACAGAGACACCAAGTCCTCCTCGGAGAGTGGGGCCAGGTAGGCTGGAGCAGTCCGGGGTTCTATGTCCCCTATCTGGGGGACGGCTTCTGTGGCCTCTCACCGGAGGCTTCACGGGGGGAGTCCAGGTCCTCTATCTGGAGGACTCCTGGGGACACTGCAGGCTGCTCCAGCATCTTCCAAGCGTAATGTGGTCTGAGTTTAAATGAGCACCCAGACAGGCAATAGGCTCCAACACTTAGTGCAGTGCAGAGCCGGTCTTTATTGCAGCAGGGTGATGAGCTGCAGCTGGGTGATGAGCTGCAGTCAGGGAGCGGGGGGCAACCGCTGTCCATGACACATTACCCAAAAACTGACTGACGGATTTAGATTAAATATTTCAGGGAAGGTTAGAAATGGCACAAAGACCAACTGATTAGATTTTGGCAGTGATGCAGCTTATAGTCTCTAACCCCGGAAATGGCAAAGATGGGATAGCGGCACGGCATCACTGTAACTATGACAACAAGTGAACACATATGTCAGCTGACTGCTGACAATTACATGTTTGTAATCCCACTGCAAATTGAGTGTTGCATACTTATCAATAACTAATAAACAAATGCTCTATTTCTAAAAGAATACAAAAATGCTGCATTTCTGACACTGCCATATATGGGAATGAACAGCCTCGGCGGTGTACTGCTTGTCTTGTTCACTTTTGCTACATTTCCTCATGGAAGTGTTTTTTTTCTAGCATACATTTATGTAATCGCACGTCCACAGACAACCTTTTCTCCACATGACCTACATGATGCAGCAAGTCATTACAGTTTTAAAGCTATTGACTTTAAGAACTCAATTTGCATTAATATACCACATTGCTTGCCAAGGGCATAAAATGGTATAGCTCTGTAGGGAAATACTGGTATTGAAACCTAACAACTTTCTTTTATAGAACTAACCTCAAAGGGCTGCTGGTTCAGCCAAAACAGTCACAGAAAGCATCCACAAGTAGCTATGCAAAATAAGTTGAAAACCCGTGCTGATTAAACAAAAATGACACAATCAAACTGCCACTGGCACTATATAGTGTAGTTTAGCGTGAAACTATCCACTGAGGACTGAGGATGAGGTGAGATGTTGGGATTCTGCTTGGCTAAATTTGAGGCCTTATAGCCGGTTTCTCTCAAGCATTACACAACCAAAACCAAGATCCTGCAAGGACTTGCAAGAAAAGTTGTTGCATAATAGTGAGTGTGAGAGACGGGAGAGTTAGAGTTGGAGACCGGGGGCTAGAGTGTAATCCAAGGCTGCAATTAAAACTATGCATCCGTACTTTCTGACCAAAACACTAACTGGGCCTTTGTGTTTCTTCACACATTCCTCTGTAATTTAGACAAAACCAAATCCAACCACTCCTTCTGAGCTGAACTCACAAGCCAAAGCTAACTGCCAGGTGTGCCTCAGTGGATCTCTTCAGACATTTCTTCTTTGTGTTGAAATAAATCATTGGAATGGAAAAAGCTCTTATTATGGGGTGAAAAATCCATTACCACTCGAAACAGAGACTGCAGTACATATGAGCAATTAAATCCATCTGAGCTGTCCATTACTTGCAGCTATTTCACATCATCCTCATGAGCTGATAATGTCTTTATATGGCTTCAGGATACAAAAAGTCTGCATTTTAATATTTATGTAAACATCTTCCATATTTCCTGTTTGTAACACATTGTGACATACTTAAGCCATGTCTTCTGTTCTCCAAGACTACCCCAGGTATAAGGCTTCACACCCGAATGATGGATAATTAGGATAACCAGAGTTTTTACATTTTGCAGAAAAACAGAGAGATGTAACCTTGGAGTTGTCAGTCGGACTGATTGTCGCACCCATAGCGGAATTGTACCTCTAATGAAAATCTTTTTTTGGGCCACCTACTGCAAGCATGGTTCATTTCAGGACTCAGATCTGATTGAGTTGCACTGGTTGGCTGAACTTTTTCAGTTAGGTGCAAGAGTACACCCAAACTTTTTTCCATAGAATACATTTCATTTTAAGTGTCTAATTTTTTTTAATCAGTTCCTACGCACAATGGTCATTTCTTTATGTAATGAACTCTAACAGGAATAATGGTGCACAAAATGCTCTATACATTTGAACTGTTCTTTTTAATGGGGATGATCTGTACAAAGTTGGCTATATTAAAAGCAGTGCGAGACTCTATTATCACTGTCGCTGTCACAGCAGAGAGTGAGTTTCTTCTTTAGCATTTTAATGTGGAGCTTTGATGCTTCCACCTGCTACAGCTGCACTTTTTGTAAAAAAAAAAAAAAAAAAAAGTCAATTCATAATGTTGCCTTTTTACTTTGTGACATTTGTCTGTCTGTCTGTACAACATTACTCAAAAATGGACAAACAGATTTTGATGAAATTTTCAGGTAAGGTCAGAAATGAAACAAGAACCACCATATTACATTTTGGCAGTGATGTGGCTTATAGTCTGGATCCACAGATTCCTTAAAGATTTCTGTATCATTGCGAGATAGCAGCATAGCATCGCTGTAACTATGACAAGTGAACACTACGTCAGCTGCCTGCTGACAATCACATGATCCTACTACAAATCCACCGCTGCATACTTATCCGCTGGAAATGATACAACCACTGAGCAGCTTTGGCTGCGCTCTCTGAATGCTTTTCAATGTTTCTTAAAGGTTGAGAATTTACTTGTGGTGGTGGGTGGCATGACGTGACAGACGTCCACGCACTTACTCATCTTGTTCTGAGGAGGAGGGTAAGTAGGTTAAAGCTGCCATTTACTGATCTTTCCTAAATGCCTCACATGTATCGGTAGATGTTACTAAGTGGCTGAGCACAGAGAAGCCTCTAGTCCACATTCACTTACTGCAGCACAGCAGTTCAGACAGGCCTGTGACCAAACATTAGCTTAAAAAGAATGAAATACAGCGTTACTATGTAAAATTTCCCTCAGTTGAAACCTGTGCAGGCTGTCTACAAACACATATGGACACTCCTGGTAAAAGTCAGGTGCACCAACAGATATGTTTAGTTGCATTTTACAGATTTTTGGTCGCACATTTGTCCAGAATGATACCACTCTGGAGCTCTTGTGATTTTTTGGTGAGAAAAAAAGGCTTGCAGCATTTTATTTCATCTGTTGATGGATTGTAAATTTGGAAGGAATAAAACCTTTGCTGCAACATAAATCTCCCTATCAGGAACCGATGAGTATTTTACAAAATTGATTGAAGAGAAAATGGATCCCTCTCTATCAACCACGACAATAAGACTCCTATGATCCTTCACCACAACAATGCCGGCTTTATCAACCTGCAGCGGGTAGGTTTGCACTTTCATTTTGAGAAACCATTACAAACAAACCGACGACAGCATTGTGCAAGAGGATTTCACACCATTTTTTGTTCGGTCTGAATGAGACTTCCTCAAATAAAGGGCCAGTGACTTTTATAGAACAATGACTCAGAAACGATGGATGCGACGAGCCGAGTAAGCAATGTGGTGCGTTTTTTCCCTGTTCTATACAGTCTGTCACTAGATTAAAATGTTCTCACCCAATTTTCCCACGAATGCACACAGAGGAAAAATAAAATCAGAATCTTTTGGGAACGTGAACTTCATGGTTGTGACATTTTTGTGATGTGGAGGGGGACTGAGATTTAAGAGGGTTTCAGGTCAGCATCTCTACTAATACAGAGGTCACTAAAACGCTGAGGTTGAAACAAAAATAGTCTAGACAGATTGAGATGCAACATATTAGCATTGATTTATAAATCCCAAATGGTCTTCAAGCCCACAGATTCACACAAAGGTCAGTTTCATGTGGTCTCTGGTTGATTAAAAAGCTTCCATCAAGATCTGTTCAACTATAGTGCAAGAGATGAAGGTTTTATTCATCAGCTTTACTCCACTGACTGCTAGACCATTGGGTGGCAGGTAAATTCCTCTTGACCTCCATTAGTAGAGGTATAATGAGTAAAGTGATGGTAAGGGAAGGAGCAAAAATGTAAATCACTATGTTTAATCAAAAAATATAGCCATCACAATTCTACATAGAAGCATATATAGGTACACTACTGTGCAAAAGTTTGAGGTCACCCAGACAATTTCATGTTTTCCATGAAAATTCACACTTTTATTTATGTGCGAACATAATTTCTCAAGGGTTTTCTAATCATCAATTAGCCTTTCAACACCATTAGCTAACACAATGTAGCATTAGAACACAGGAGTGATGGTTGCTGGAAATGTTCCTCTGTACCCCTATGGAGATATTCCATTTAAAAAAAATCAGCCGATTCCAGCTAGAATAGTCATTTACAACATTAACAATTTCTTGACTGGATTTCTTATTCATTTAATGTTATCGTCACTGAAAAAAAAAATGCTTTTCTTTAAAAAATAGGGACATTTCTAACTGACCCCAAACTTTTGAAAGGTAGTGTATAGGCAGGGCCTGTATGGTCCGGTACTGTGTACCGGCAAAAGATCTGGTTGCAGTACACAGTACTGGGAAAAGACCCGGTGGTGGGGTGGTACGCCGCTCTTCCACCGTTACACCGCCCAGCTGCCTGCTATCGACCGTTCACTCAGCAGTATGTGAGTGCACATGGGTGTCTACTTTCCGTAACACAGCAATCGCTATGGCCAATAGCAGCCAACAGCAAATGGGTGCGCTTGATTTATTGCACTGTGACATTTTCCACAACTAGTGAACAGACGTCAATTAGCGCCGCTTGCGCCGGGACGGGGCGAGCAGTAAATTACACTTGAAATTCCACACGTTCTTGTGATTGGTTGAAAAACTTTCAACAGGATTTACAACGGTTATCATCGACATAATATTTTAAATAAAAACAGAGAGAAGCACTACAAAAAAAGTCACTTTTTTTTTGGCAAAGTAATAATAACAATAATAAGGCCTCTGTGGAAAATATTTTAGGTGATGTGTTTCGATGTTTAGTTCCATTTTGAGTGTTTGCTCGTGACCTCATGTCTGTTCTTAGAGCCTTGTATTCTGGATGTTTAGCAGTGTTTCAATTAAAGCAAAAAGTTTACCGTATTTTCAAGTGTTATTAATTCCTACCTATTCCATTGGTCTAGAGTAAAATGTTGATATGTTTTTATTTGTTTGCGTTTTAACTTTGCTTATTTTAAAATGCATGAAGTTCGAGTGAGATGAGGGTTTTGGTAATAGTACCGGCAAGAATTTAAAACTACTATCACCCCTGTGTATAGGTAAGTATAAAAGAATCCAAGAGTGGAAATTTTTTCCTTTTTACAACTGTATTTTTATTCTTTATGTCAGTAAGAATCCATTCTAAAGTTAGTTCATTAAAGGTTTTACATTTGCAGCTCTCATTATTCCAACTGCTGGCAGGCAGAAAATAAATTATTCTAAGGAATGAAAAGAAAATGCACTCTGGTGGTAGAATCATCCAAGCAATGTTGCAAATGTTTTTTAAGAAGAAATCAAAGGTCAAAGGTTATTTATGTAAATGTAGCTCAATAAAATAAAATCTAAATAAAATCCCAAAGAACGCCGTAGAAAGAAGCATCCAGGCAGTAGGCATTCAAATGCTGCACTCCAGAGACGTGATGGTGAGCTGTTTTTTCGTCTGAATATATTTTGGATAAATTTCACAACTAGCAGCGCTTTGTTACTGACGAAGCATCCAGCAAAAGAATGGATTAGATGCACAGGGTGACCTTTCATTTATTATTCTTAAGGAAACTTTTAAAACTTGCCTGTACAGACAGGCACTTGCAAAGCTTTTTATTTCTCCTCTGATCATCCATTACTGCTCTTTTTAAGGTTGTACTATCTTTAATGGAGCTATAGAAATAAGCTTATAACTTATATTATTTATCATACTTGTGTCATTAAGTTACTGTAGACTTTTCCTGTACCTGAGTTAAAATAGTTTCTAACCACATTCAATAAAATGACCATGATTTTTCTGTGTTCAGAAATTGAAAAAGACACTCTGCTTTTCTAAAAGGTGTGCAAAAAAAAAAAAAAAAGGCATACACAGACAGTAATATGACAATTTGCATTTTCCCGGGGTGTCGCATGCTTTTACCCTTTCTAGATGAACAGCAGGGTGCACCGACTTCCCATATTCTTATTGTCTCTGTGAGGCTGCCAGCCTTAGTCACTGAGCTCTACATTTTTGTTTGTGCCCAGAACAAACTATAATGTGATAACTAGAAGTTTTTGAACAAAGTTTTCTGTTTTAACGCTAAAGGGAACCAAGCAAGCTGTGGCAAAGCTAATCATTTATTATTCATATTCCACTGAATAGGTGAAGTCATGGTATATTAGCATTTGTTTCCGTTTTATTTTTTCCATATTTTTACTCACTGTGGGCTCATTTTTCACTGCAATATAAGATCCTGCAACTCTATGGAAACAGAACAGCCATGACTAGAAGTAGAGAAAACTCAAGAATGTATTCTGCTCAGTAAAATACAGTTATAATGTTATAAATCATAACGAGAGAGAAAAAAAATCTATCAAGTTGAATTTCGCTTGTTTAACAAAAACTGAAAAAACTTGGAATCATTTTTCCAAGTCACCCCCTGTGTTACCGATGCTGGAAAAGAATGATGATTTTATATTGTACAGACAGTTTATCACCTACATTTTTGAATTTCTGTACTTCCGTACCGTCTCCTATCAGCTCTGTGTAAACACAGCCTGCAGTTCAGCCCAATTCAGCTGAAAAACCACCAAATTTTTGTCAGGTGTCTGATGGTCAGTTGAGTTTCCCAGTTGTACTGAGAAGTGCAGAATTTTAGTTTTTCTACAGAATCTGGTTAGATGAAAGCTGCGATTTTTAAACCAGATGTGTATAGTTAAGTGATATTGATTAAATGTCACAATTTTAAGCTGAGATTTTCCAACACTTGACACATGATTTGTTCAGCGACTGTGGGAAACATGAAAATCTACTGATTCTTCCTGTTTCCACTTTTTCTGGCTCTAATAAATTATGTAATTTGAGCATTTTTTCCAAAGACAAAATGCTTTTCAAACCCTCCAGCAGGTTTTTGGGGTTTAGAGGGTTAACTGGCACAGCTGGCTGCATGTTCCCTCCCTGCTGCAGCTATTGTGCATCCTCTTAGTAGTGTGTGTTCTGTGTCCATGTTATGTCTCTTTCGTTTGTCTCACTCTCCCTGCTGAATCACTCTCTGTAGACCAACACCTCTCTTCCAAGGTGTAGAGTGTGCACAAATCACACACAACCATTCTGTGCAACCATGGGCCTCACATTCAACACACAAACCTATGACTAAGAATCACATAAAAGCTCCACTAGTCATGTACTTATCCAGCTTCTGTAACCACTGCATGCATATTTGATTTGATAAAAAGCCTTCGTGGCATATCACCGCACAAGCTGACAAACCCATTTTTCTGTCTGGAACACGTGTGCGTCAGTCTGCCGTTGCTTGGTTCCTTTGTTTCACTTTAAGTTTGCTCTTGTGCACGCAAGACAACAGCTTCTTTTAACCCTCCAGCTGCCCCCAGTGACTGCACTGCTCTGCTGTGAGAGTCAATTACATAATGAATACCAGGCATGTGTGTGCAGGGATGGAGTGCTGCGATGAGCGAGTTACATTCTCGCCTATCCACCAGTGCAAGTCCTGTGCTCTTGACAAGAGATCTGGGGTCAAAAGTCAACATCTGTCCCTGAGGGAGGGCATCTGTGTGCACAGAGTAATGAGTGAAGAGAAAACCTGACTTCCAGCCTGTTTGGTTTCAGTCTCCTCACTTCCTTTCTACCTCTTCTTACAGCCTTATCTCGGTTTGTTGTACCAGTAAGCTTTATATGCTTAAAGGCTGCCATGTCGTTCTAATAACTGAAAAAGCAACCAGCTGTGAGAAAAGGAACAACATTACTGCTCCTAAAGAATTGCATACAATATATAAACAGGAAAAGCACTCAGAGAGCGCAGTACTCCACCAAGGCTGCTCAGTTGCATCATTTCTGACAGCTGAAATCCTGAAAAAATTTAAGGCAGAAATCACAGAACCATAGAATGTGGCCATTTAATATAGACGTACCCACAAACAAAATGACCTTGCGCTGAGCACAGGTATGTTATGCATGTGTACGTTATGTATGGATACAAAATCTCCTGACCTAAATATGTAGCAGGCAGCAGGAATTGATGGGACTCAGAAACCCCCACAATTTAATCAGTTGTTCTTGGTATCATTTCCATGTAGTGTTCACTTGTTGTCATAGCTGCAGTGATGCCGTGCTGCTAACTCGCCATGACACAGAAATCTTTAAGAAGTCCGTAGATCCAGACTATAAGCCTCATCACTGCCAAAATCTAAGCAGGTGGTCCTTGTGCCATTTCTGATCTTCCCTGAAAACTCGAAATCCGTTAGTCCGTTTTTGAGTAACGCTACCAACAGACAAACAGATGGCCAAACATACACCGATCGTCACATATCAGATTTAGAGGGCTGGGGCTGACTTCTTTATAATCCATTCAATAGCATAGCAGCCATGTAAAACCAGAGTCCAATCGTTTCTGTCCGGTTGGAATGAACATATTCTGTCTGTGCATGTTTGCCCCCATGCTGCTCTGGTGGTCAGGAACTTCCACGAAAACAACTCTCTCATACCCATGTCTGTGCTTCAGACTCTCATCTATCACCTGCTGATAGATTTCAGCAGAGTTTACTGTCATTAATGAGCTGTAAAAGTCCCTCTGTTTATTCTGTTTAGACATTGAAGGAAAATGATGTGCAGCAGAGAAAAAAAAAAGTTAGAAATGCAGAAATAGTTCCGAGGCACATCATGAGCTTATCTTGGTCAGTTTCTTCCATTGAGTAAATGACATTTTAGTACGGGAAAAAATCATCTTCTCCTATTTCAATTAATGACAGAATAGACACCTAAAGAGTTTCAAAAAAGTTATATCTGATCATTTGCTTTGGGGCAAATAAACACATATTATTGATGACGTCATTATCATTGTGTCATGATAGGGATTTGTAAATAGCAGATTATTTTTGGTAAACATTTTGTTTAAAAAGTGTCAAATTATTGCTGCTATAATAAACCAATTAATTGATTAGTCAACTGAAAAAAATTGAAGATAAAACTGTTTTGATAACTGATTAGTTATTTAAGTAATTTCCACACAAAATCACAAAATTTAATAGAAAATTTGCTGATATTCTGATTTAAAATATAAACAGGACATTGTAAGGATTTTCCCCCCCAGATTATTCAGTTAGTCAAGAAAAAGATCTGCATAATAATCAGCTACAATGCCAGTCCAGTTTAAACCCAACACTGCCAATTAATGAGGACAGCTGTACGCGGACCCAGTTGGAGACGAAGTCAGAGTTTTGACAGTTTAGTAATCAGTCAGTCGGAACTGGCTGCCTGAGCAGCTCCACCACAAGAAGCAGCCATGCTTGCCTGTAGGCTCCAGTTGTCTGCCTAAAACATCAGTCACTGCTTTCTTAGCTCCTTAGTCTCCTAACATGAAATGATACTTCGGCATTAGTCAGACTGTAACACTTCTTACTCTCGCACACACACTGTGATGCTGTTTTGCAAGAGGAGTCTGACTGTATAGACACGTACACAGCTGTTATTGTGAAGCCTGAATGACGCAGCAGTAAACCAGTTTTATCAGCCGATATGAGTCCATCAAAGGCTCATCAGTATCGGCTCATATGTTGTCCAAGAGTCACCGATATGAAACTTTTATTACTCCATCAAGGAATGGCCGAGTTATGGGATGATTAGTGTATGTTTGTCTCTCTGTCTGTTAGCAACATTACTCAAAAACGGATTAACGAATATGGATGGAATTTTCAGGGAAAGTCAGAAATGACACAAGGACCAATTGACTAAATTTTGGCAGTGATGCAGCTTACAGTCTGGATCCATAGATTTGTTAAAGATTTCTGTATCATTGCGAGATAGTGGCACGGTGTCACTGTAACCATAACAACAAGTGAGCACTACGTCAGCTGCCTGCTGACAGTCACGTGATTGTGGTCCTACTACAAATCCACCACTGTGGACTTATCGGTACTTTTCTGTCAGAAATGATAAAAAGAACAGTTGGTTAAATTGTGGGGGTGTTTCTGAGTCCCATCCATTCCCGATGCCCGCTACATATTTAGGTCACGCGATTCGGTATCCGTACTCCGGCCTACTCCTTATGATAATATCTTTAATTCATCCTGTGTTCTATAAAAAGTTGATTGCAGGTATTTTAAATATAATTATTCTTGCCTATGTAGTGACATGGGGCTTGAAAGAGTTTTGTTCTTCAAGATAAGGTATGTCCAGGAAATTTTTGAGGTGAAATGATTTGTTCTGTAATTTCTTGAATGAAAGTAGGTATGTTTATTCTATTAAATTCAGAAGTTCAGTGGGCACAATTCAGCCCTTGCAAGTTATCTAAAAAATGTGGAAGTTATTTCGTTATTCGTGACTACCAAAAATGGCATAGTTTGAGGGTAAAATTGAGCATGATGCAGTGATGGCTAGAAGTTGGGACTTAGCATGGCTATAGTAAGAGGATAGATGAGTTTCTGTGCAAATCTGCAGATCTCTACCACTTGTGCTCCACTGACTTCAGGGTCCTTGAAAATTAGGCACTTTTCATGGGGGGCAATGTTCAGCAGTCCATATCTCTCTAAATAATGTGCCTAGAGGGCTTCCCCTGTATAAGTTATAAGCCAGTCTGATCTAGAGCAATACTAAATGGCATTAAGACATTAATCTGTAAGATTTCTGGTAATTTTAACACCCTTAACCCTTCTCGTGAGTGGTTTTTACAAATAATTTACACATTTTGGGCAAGCCCCCCTGCTTGCCCAAAACGAAGAGACTTCTCCTGAGTGTGTGTGTTGTTTCTAGGACATCACCAACATGTAGAGAGCTTGGAGAAAAAAATCAAGTCTTTGTGATACCCAGAAGCAGATATATAAGCATTTTAAAACCTAAAAATTCCAGGCGAGGATTGGGGGGGAGGGCATTTTGGCCTGAATTATTAAAATTTGAAAATGCCAGAACTCAAAAACTACTGGGATTAGATGCCTGCAATTTTGCACATAAAGTTTTTTTTATCATGATCTCCCACCACTATCTTCCAAAGCTAAACTGAAAATGGTGCTGCAACCCCCATCTGTGAATTCAGATGGAATTGGTCAGCGCAGTTAGGTTGTAGCTATTGTACATACATTTCTGAGAAGACTGCTCAGGGACTTTCCTAAGAACACAAATGTGGCTCTAGCAGCAAAACAAAACAACACTCCCAAGGGTCCAATGTGTACAGCTATTGCTTTGTTAATTCAAGAATATATTTGTTTTGTTTTCTATGCACAGGCTCTTTCTGTCACTCCCAGGGGTGCCCTGCTAAGATAGCCCAAGGCCTGAAATGTCAAGCTCAACACTTGTAATTGGAAAAGCATTGCTATCTAATAATTGAAGCTACAGATCTGATGGCAAAATATTTATCTCCACCATATTCTGTGAACTCCATGAGGAGTTGATACGCTGCAGGCTGTGACGCAACCGTGGATGACAAGATAAGCTGTCAGTGTAGCACCGGGAGCTGCCTGCTAGTACCACGCCTTGGGCAAAAAATAGAAAAAAATAACTATTGCGTTGTGGCACAGGAGGTGTTCACAGTGATAAGGTGAGGTAATGTGACTCAACCTGTCTGCCAAGAACAGGCACAGACAGGAGGGGAAGTGAGAAACGAGAGGAAGTTTGTCAGTCTGTAAGCACGGAAACTGACTAACCTCAGTATCACCTGTGAAGCACAGATGCCGCATGTGGATGCAGTGCAGACTTTTAGCAAGCAGGATGCAAAACTTAACTAGAAAATTTCTGACAGAAGGCCAAACTTTTCACTCAGCTGTCTGCACAACTGCACTTGCTGGCATGAGTGCAACGTATTCATGGAGACAAAGGAATGCCGAGTGAGACACGTGACGGTGAGAGCAAACCTCTCGACATGTTCTCCTCTGGCAGTGACAAATCCTAAGAAATGCAAAGGAATGCATTCCTGTGGCCTTCAGGTAGTTGCAGGCAAACAACAGTTCTCTCCTGAAACTATGTGAAGGTCAAGCTACGTCTCACTGTGCCAAGAACTTTCTCTGCATCATCCTTGAACTTTTACAACATCTATCTGATTTATGTGTCTATTAAAAATGTGACTGTGCCTGGGTGATATATAAGTATTATGGTACAACTGACAAGATGATGAGTTTTTTTTAATCATATAAAGTTAGAAAAAGGTGAGGATTAAACCGACGTGTAATTCGTATCAAAGCCAGAGGTTAACTTGCACTTTGTTGCCTAGCTGGAGGACATTCAGGGCAGCAGTCTTTAATTAATCAGTGCTGTTCAGGCATAAACAGTCAGTCATGTGTGAGCGCATTATTTATAGCCAGTGCTTAGCAGCAAGTGAACATGTAATCACAGCTTAGAGCTCTTGTTTTATATCAAACTAACTCAAAAGACATAAAGAGAAGCATAAGAGCTGTGAGATTATCATTCGATCTTTAGCTGCTGTACATGCTGCTGCTCTTTGTACCCACAGTGCAGTGGTGAGCAGCTGTTTTGCTTATTTAGGCCTATAGAGCCTGCATGGTCTCTGGTACAGTCCTTCAGTGTTTTATGTCAAGTTGGGAAACAACCTTGCTGCAGACAAGTCCTGGATGCAAAGTGATGTAAAACTTAAATTACTCCAGGCTTTACACTGTATGTTTCAGTATGCTGAACACCAGCAGGCCACTGCACCATGTTTAAAGCCTAAACCACAAGAAACAACATTACAGATATTTTGGCAAGCGTGTTTAAAAAGAGTGCAAACACTTATGTAACTTTGGTGACAGAAAAAAGCTGCAATTGCCATAAATTGTACCTCCCAAATGTCAAGAAATTAATGCAGTTGCAAGGAGCAACATCTAACCAAAATATTAGGGTTATGTGTTGAAAGGATGTAACAGTGGCATTTCCCCTTCTTGTGTAGCCGTAAAATATCAATGCAAAACTCTGTTTAAAATCCTTCCAATTTAAAGTTTACACAATGTGGTGCATATTTTTGTGCCTACTGTAACATGATTAATGACCTAAAGAATCAGTTGAATCTACTGAAAAATTCGGGATACATATGATTAATCTAAAAATTGTAGTATTTAAAACAGTTTAAAGTAAATTGTTGCTTCCCATGTTGAACCAGCGGTGCACTGCTAGCAAGAATAACAGAGGCTTCCGGTAGCAGCGTGTAGAATTTATTAAAAAAAAAAACTTACATTGAATTGGGTTTAAGTTTCGATTTAGAACCTTCATGTATACCGAATTGAAGAAAGCCATATTATAATTGAGACAAATGGCTTTATTGTCACTTAAAACGGTGTGTTATGTAGGTAATAAGCAAAGAAGCCTTAAATTGCTATATTTTTAAACGATGTTTGGTGCGCGAGGGACGGCAGTCGGGAGGGTGTAGGTTGGTGGTGCTCGCGGAGGGGGCGACGCTGTCAAAGCACATGACAAACGCAACGACAAACTCTGGTGACAGTGATGCCTTAAAAGACACTTGTTCGGTTTTGTTCCATCGAGTTATGAACCTGGCACAAATCACATTCCGAGCGTGTTTCCTCCGCAGTCGACGTGGAGGAAACAAGTCGTAAACAAGTCGACGTGGATAACATGTTTACTGCCTTTAACTGGAGGTCGAGAAACAACCGTAACGTATCCATCGCACATGTGTGTAACTACTTTTTCTTACATGTGTCTTAGTGGATTTGGACCAGTTTGGACTGTGCACGTACCCTTCTGCTCCGGTTGGTCTGTGTCAAATGCATCCACAGCTCAGCCTCGCTCTGGATGTGACCAACTGACAGTCTCCCCTCAGCAGTGGTCGGCAGTGGTCGTCAACATCAACATTAACGCCCTTTTTCCCCTTTATGGTGCGTCGTTGCTGTAATCACCAAAACGTCTCCGTTTCAAAAAAACAAAAAGAAAAGAAAAAGGGAAAAAACGTGTCGGTGCTTCCTGATTTTAGGTACAGTGGTGGTGATGTTGTTGGTGAGGGGTGGGGCGGAGAGCAGCTTTAGTCCGCCGAGAAATGTTCGCTAAAATAGCACGTTGGAGCACGTCTGAGCATGATTAGTGGCTCGTGGCTCCACAGTGGGGAGGGCCAGAGAAATGCGCGCAGAGTAGTAGTGACTTTAAAACGGGATCTCACGCACGGAGATGAGTCACGCGCACACTGAAGCTACACAGCAGCAGTTGCACAATACTTGCTCAAGGGCCCCGTGGCTGCAGAGGAGAACTGACATTTTTCGTGTGCCTCTCTCCAAGAAAATTGGCCATAAAACTGCTTTGTTCCCACCAGAATGTCTAACACCAGCATGTTCAGAACCCTCAATTAAACGGTTTCAGAATTTCTATAAGGGGATGAATAAAGTATCTATCTATCCATCTATCTTACTTTCTTTCTATGTGCATTTCCCCTTACCTAATCTTTATTTTCCTCTCAAAGTAGACTATTAGTAGACGAAAATGAAAAATCAAAGGATTTTGCTACAAATGACTTCATTCCCCATTAAAGGGGAACTTCGGTTTTTTTCAACCTGGGGTCTGTTTTCATATGTCATTTCATACATGTGAGTGATGGAGAAATGAATTTTCGACATAGCTCCAGTATTTAGCCAGGCAGGCAGCTTCGCAGCTCAGCTAGCGAAAAGTATGGGGCAACT